>NC_056625.2:40348317-40672379 GCF_002870075.4 Lactuca sativa
TAACAATAGTTAAAAATAACTCTATATAAATGATTATATTGTTATCTTTAAAATAAAAAAACACAATGTTTGATGTTTTAAAAAATCATAATGATAGAAATTAAAACATTAAGCAAATAAATTTTAAAAAATTAATTAACAATAACAACAACTATAAATAACATTAAACCATATATTATATTTAATTTTATTCATGTATGACTCGCGGATAAAAGTCATTCAAATGACTGACTAAACTACAATATTAAAATCTCATATTATATTTCTGTTTATAAATTTATGATTTTAACTTTTTAACATATTATAGTTAACTTATTTGTTTAAATATGTTTTCGTATGTAAGCAATTATCATTTTGAAGTCATTTATATAATTTATGAGTTGATGCGAAATAGTTAAATAATTAATTTAAATATAAGATTAAACAATTAACTTAAATCAAAATTTCAGTTAAACTTGGAAAAAATCGAGAGAATGTTTTATAAATAGATAAAGATTATAAATTATAGTGTCATTAACAATTTTCAAATAAATATTTTAAAAATAACTTACAATAAGAATAGTTAAAAATAATATTATATAAAAAACTATAATATTTTCTTTAAAAACAAAAACAATATTTTTTGTTTTAAATAACTACAATCATAGAAACTAACAATACTCATCAAATAAATTTTAAAAATATTAAATTTCTGAAACCAAATTAAAATAATTAAGAGTTTCTAAACGCATTATTTTTAATAATTTACAACAAAAATAGTTAAATGTATATATACAAAAATTATATTGTTGTCTTTAAAAACAAAAACAATGTTTGATGTTTTAAATAACTACAATGACAGAAATTAAAATCTTAAGCAAATAAATTTTTTAAAATCAATTAATCATAACAACAACTATAAATATCATTAAATCATATATTATATTTAATTTTATTCATAAGTAACCTGTAGGTAGACGTCATTAAGACACTTTGGATTATATAATTTTAAAAGATATATACATTATCATATAATTAAAAAAACAATGTTTATACCAACTTATTATAAGATTTATTATATAAAAGCTAATAACAATGTCCCTGATATATTTAAAAAGATATATTTGTAAAATTTCAAATATATTGTTGTATTCTACGCAACGCGCGGATATTCGCCTAGTATGGATCAGAAGAGTATAAAGCAAAAGAAAATAAAAAGAAAAAAAGAGTTGCAAATGGCAAGTTAATTAGGTTGTAAGGGTAAAAAGTTAAATAAAAGAAAAAAGGCGTGTAAGTTATTATAAATAAAACATGTAAGAGCCATTTTGTAAGTTTAATTCAAAACAATTTAAAATTTTAAATATGCCAATTGTACTCTATGCATTTGTATGCATTTTAATTTTTAAGTAGCACTTTTAGCTAAGTATAATTAGATTAAAGAGGTTTGAAGAAAAAGACAAAAAGTATAACTTCATTAGTGATTTCTTTTTCTTTTCTTTTAAGATTTAGGCAAATAATTCTTTAATTATCTCCTTTAGTTATAAGTTTCATAGATGATGGTGAAACTATTATATTTTTTTAAATAGCAGATTATCTAACATGCTTCTAAATACCATTTATATTTTTTAAAAAATTTAAACCTATGACACCTTCCTTGAAATGATCAATAATCCTTACCGCTAGAGCTACAAAATTGTCAAGTGAGCTACGATAATAGATAAATGGGCTTTGAATTTGATGATGAGTGGTCCTCTATAAACATATTTTTCCATTTTCTTCATTTTAAACCATTTTGATGAAAACTCTCATTTTGTTTTCAAAACACTACATTTACATTATTTTAACTTTCTCGTTTGACATGAAAATGGTTATTGAAGGTTACTATCACAAAATTTTTTGTAAATAACGTGTTCTTTTACTAAAAATCTATAAATTTAATATTTTGCAAATAGTTTAATGGGTCATATCTGCGAAATTATAAATTTAATATTTTGCAAATAATATTTTATATAGTTGTTCGAATTTATAATGTCGTCCAATTTATAAAATGTTGTTCGAAATAATAATAATAATAATAATAATAATAATAGTTATAATAATATTAAAATATAAAATAAAAAATAATTAAAAACCGATTTTATATAGTCGTCCGAATTATAAAATTTTGTTCGAAATTTATAATAATAATAATAATAATAATAATAATAATAATAATAATAATAATAATAATAATAATAATGAATTAAAAACAATAAAAAAACAGAAAACGAAAAACCAAATCAAATCAAATAAGGGATGGAATTAGAAAAATAGGAGAAAACCCCAGAAATATTAACCTAATTTGTGATTTACTATTATTTAATTGCATTTAAAAAAAAAAAACGGATAATTATAGATGAAAACTTTGTTTAAGTTTAATCGACGTAAATTTCTATGCCACGTGGAACCAATCGGGCACCAGCATCTGTGGACCCTTTGTGTACAAATGTGATGTCAAATTGAATGAGTGAACGGAAACTTGCCCTCTGTAATGCGTTGTGACTTCCAATTTTTGAGATGAGTTGAGGAATGAGAAAATTGTGGTAAACGAACACCTTTGAAAAAACAACCAACCGAATTCTAGAGAAATCTCATCAAATCCACAAGATATTCGCATTTATTCATCCGGGTTTCAAATTTCTAGATTGAAATTGAAATCTTCCAGAGTTTCTTAAAGAAATTAGGGCCTTCTTCTCTCTTTCAACCCAGAAGAAGGCTCTGTTTCTTTTGAGCACTAGAGATTGTTGTGGGTGTTCTGGAAGATGTTTAGGTTTTCGATAGCGGCTCTTCAATTGATCGAGCTATTCACCAGTTCTTTGGTTCATTTATTGTTTGGGTTATACATTTTTAGCTCTGCAGTCGCCGGTGATCTTTCATTAGCTTTGAACGATCTGTTTTTCAAGTCAAATGTTGAACCATCAATCCGGGATGAACAGTTTATCGGGTCTCCAGCCGCTGATAATGATCTGCCTCCCATTGTGTTGGTTCATGGAATTTTTGGATTTGGAAAAGGGGTAATGAGTTTCATCATGATTTTCTGTTAAATATGATTTCTGGCTATTGCTTCCTTTTAAGTAATCTATCTAAACACAATCTGATTCTGCATTCTCTTAACAGAGATTAGGGGGGTTGTCTTATTTTGCTGGGGCAGAAAAGAAGGACGAGAAGGTTTTGGTGCCTGATTTGGGTTCGTTAACCAGTATTTATGACAGGTTTGTTCTTAATTTCCGCCCAAATTCATGCTTTAATATAATGTTTATGAAGAATTTCTGGTTTGTGATCATATATTATTGTATTTACTTTTAGGGCTAGAGAATTATTCTATTACTTGAAAGGCGGCCAAGTTGATTACGGTGAAGAACACAGCAAAGCTTATGGGCATTCCCAATTTGGAAGAACATATGAACAAGGTTAGCAAAAACTCTCCCAATCTTTCTATAATATCACAAACAAAATAATCGAATCAAAATCAACAATCCTTGATTTTAAATTTACCTGAATTCATTAGGACATTACCCTATATGGGACGAAGATCATCCAATTCACTTTGTTGGGCATTCTGCCGGAGCTCAGGTGATACGAGCTTTGCAGCAAATGTTGGCGGATAAGGTTCGTTTTCATTACAATTCAACATCACCATATTCGTTTTCTGGGATTTGTAAATTGAAAACAACACAAACTATCGTAAATTTTCAGGCGTTCAGGGGACACGAAAATACTTCTGAAAGTTGGGTCTTAAGTGTTACGTCATTATCCGGTGCCTTCAATGGAACCACACGAGCTTACTTGGACGGAATGCAGTAAGTTCTCAATTTCCTCAAATCTTTTGTTCTAGGGAAGTGATTGATTGTAAAAACCCTATCGCATCTCCAATTTTTTCAGGCAAGATGATGGGAAATCCATGAAATCGGTATGCCTTCTCCAGTTATTGCGTATAGGAGTGATCCTCTACGACTGGTTTGACATTCCGTTCTTGAAATATTATTACTGTTTCGGATTTGATCATTTCAATATGTCATGGAAGAAATCGGGGATATGGGGACTTATTGATTGTCTTGTTGGAAACTCTGGCCCTTTTACTTCTGGTGACTGGATCCTTCCAGATCTTACAATCCAAGGAGCTATGCGTCTTAACAGCCGTCTTAACACCTTCCCTAGCACCTACTACTTTAGTTACGCGACAAAACGTACTAAAAAATTCATGGGTTTTACTGTTCCTTCCAACGTTCAAGGTGTCCACCCCTTGCTTTTCATCAGAGTCTTGCAGATGAGTCAATGGAAGCACCCACCAGATGTTCCTCCCCCTTTCAAAGGCTACAGGTTTGTTGACATCCGAGATAATTAAAAAAATTTTAGTTATATAAATTTGTGTTTGATTTTATATTTTATAAATTCGTTTTATTAGAGATGAAGACTGGTGGGATAATGATGGCGCACTAAATACCATTTCTATGACTCACCCCCGTATCCCGGTTGAACACCCTAGTCGTTTTGTCGTTGAAGATTCTGAATGTCAACCCTTGCAAACAGGCATCTGGTATAATAAATAAATAAATAATTTGTTTTTTTTTTTTTTTTTCCAGATTAACTATATAAGTAATAAATAAATACTAATTGTTTGCGTTGGGTGGTTGTAGGTATTACAAGATAGTGGAAGGCGATCATATACTTTTCATAGTGAATCGTGAAAGAGCAGGAGTGCAATTTGATGTGATATACGACAGTATATTTGAGCGCTGTAGGAAACATGCATTTAGAAAGGTTCCCACAATGCCAGATCATGCTAATTCAGGAAATTAGGGGTATAGATTTGTGTTTGTACGCGACGCAAATGTTGTTGCAAATGATACCTACCAACTGCTGTTGTTGTTGTTGTTGTTGTTGTTGTTGTACAGCAATAGATTCGTGAAGAATTTATGTATGTGTTCGCCCTCTTCTTGTATTGTATTACACAACTGATATGCTTCGTGCTAATGATGTAACCGTTTTTAGAAGCAAAATAGAGCTTGTTTTGCTTGTTTCTTTTTTTGTTCATCAGTTTTTATGCATTTCCAAGATCACTCAAGTAGATTAACCTAAACATTAAGACAATATAGACCTGTTTGGCTTTGTTTATTTCTAAATAACTTGTAGACACATACATACATTTTTGTCAACTTACTCTCTCACCATGGAATAAAATCCCAACACTCCACCAACAAACCGAAACCAAAATTGTAATAGACCGTTTTTCATTAGACACTACACCGCATCAATATCATAGATTAGATTAAATACAAGGTGGTTTCATATGCTTGCTCCAAAGTTCCCTTATCCCACAACAACCACTTTTCCAACAACCTTTCAAACAACAATTTAATTTCCAACAACCTTATCAATCCGTTTTTGTATACCAACAATCTTTCCAACCACAACCAATACCCAATTCTCCCAATGTAACGGAAACACAATTCAATCAATCCAAGAAAAAAAGGAAAAAAAATTAAAACCGGTCAAACGGCACCAAGTGCTTGGGCATTATCCGGTCCGGGTTTTGTTCCACTTGATCCGATTTCTTTAAATAAAATATATTGTGTATTAAGTATTATAACTTATAGATTGAATATTTATCATGTGACTTTTAATATTTATAAAATTTATTACTTTTAAATTATATAGAATAATTATTTCGGACATTGATTTGTAATTAAGTTTTGAATTAGTAGTAGTCCACTTTATTCAGTCATAAACTTCGTGGTTGAACCTTAAATTTTCTTTTTGAAATATAATTTATGTAATTTGTACAAATTAAAATATTTCTTTCAAGTGTGTAGTACAAGATGATGATATCAAACCAGACAAAGTAATGAAATTATATATATATATATATATATATATATATATATATATATATATATATATATATATATATATATATATATATATATATATATATATATATATATATATATATATATATATAGTCTTGATCAAATAAAATAACATGAAAAATTGTACCATCTAAATGGTCCATGTTAGAAGTCAATTGAAAACACTAGTAATATTTTGAGTGTGTCTGAGTTTTAATCATAGACATTCTTTGTGAAATTTCACTTAGTCACTTGACTAGTTGACTCTCATCATGGAAACAAAAATAAAATGTTGTAATTATATATATATATATATATATTTTAATTAGTGTTTATTAATAGTTTCGTAAAAGTAAAAATTATTTAAACCATTTAAATAAGTTATTCTTTTCTTAATTTATGTATTTTTAACAAAATGCTTTGAAAGTTGTAATTATGTACATTTTAATATGTGCTTATTGATACTTCTACTAAAGAGTTTATATACTTACAAATAATATACGTTATGTGTGACATTAAGTCATTAACCCAAAAATCAAAACAATAAACATCTTATTCATAGTTTTAACACTTCAAAAAAACTTGATAGTTTTTTCTATCGGTAATTTTATACTCGGATCTTGATTATTAGGGCGGACGCAAGATTTTACAGTATGGGTTGCACGGGAGAGTTAGGGGTTGCATGATAATAGAAAAAATAAAATTTTCGAAAATTTTTGAAAAATTTTCCACTGCAGCCAGAAAAGTTAGGGGTTGCCGTTGTCACCATGGACCACCCCTAGTTTCGCCCTGGTCTTGAAAAAGTATAATTGTAGATGTACTTTTGTAAATAAATATATATGAAAAAAATGATCCATAGTTACGTCATTGAACAATGACATGGTTTGGAATTGTCGGGATCTTTCTAAATGTATGTTTCCTCATAATTTTTTTTTGTTTTATGTACACGTTCAACACGCATGAGTGAAAAAGTAAATAGAATGCTTTAGATGCATGAAAAAGTATAATTATATATAGATGCATGCTTTCATGAGGTCACGCAAGAATAATATCAAACGAACCAAAAAATTTCATACCGGATGCAAACATTTTAAAATAATAATTGCAAAGAATTTCCTAATATTTACTAATATTTAAAGTCATAAAAATATAATTTAAGCAAAAGTTACAATTGAATCCGTATAGCCATAATATCTTGAAATTGATCGAAATTGATCAATAATATCGTCATTGAGAACTTGTAGAAACACATCATTTTAAATAAAAATGACTAAACAATCATTTAAAAGTTGATCATCTATGTTATTTCGCAACTTATTTTCTCTACACTTGCTATATCAATTGGAAAAAATATATTTTATATAGTTATCTAATCTCATGCATTAAAACATGGTACAATCCCTTTAGATGGGAGTAATAATAATAATAATAATAATAATAATAATAATAATAATAATAATATTTTTTGGATGTTGTAGTACCACACTACGTTATATAACTCCGCCACTTATATTAGGTGAATGTTAATGATATTAGGTGAATGTTAATAATTTGTTACTTTGGGGAAACGCAAGGTGAGGTTTTGGAAACATAAAGAGACAAATGTGCTTGATAAAACTTCTAAAATGCCTTTGAGTGTTGGACGCTCCAATTCATTTCAATATGAAATGAGTCCTTTCTTCCAAAGTCCAAACCTAAAGTTTGGGAATAATACCATATGCTTTTTAACTTTTTTTTTTTAACGTAAATCATCTCAAATCATCAATCCATTATACAAATACATTATGTAAAAAAAACTCATTTTATATAATGTTGTTTTTACTCATGTAACAATTTTTGTATTTTTCCTTGTTAAGGTTAACTTCAAGCTAAAAATTGGGCATTAATAAAGCCCAACGGGTCATACATAGTAATAGGAATAATGACTTAGGAGGGTAATACACTACTAAAAAACAAAGGCTTTTGCTACAGGAAAATAGCTACGGAAAATTTCTGTAGTAAACCTACACAATACCTACGGAATGAAAAACCCTAATTTAGTAACAGAATCGCTACAAAATAGCTACGGAATAGTTACAAACGAAAATCCGTAGGTATTCCGTTAGTAATTAGCTATAAAATTGCTACGGAATAGCGACATAACTAAATTCGTAGATATTCCGTAGGTAATTCGCTACAGATTAGCTACAGACTATCGATGGAAGAGAATGACTACAAAATTGCTACAAAATAGCTATGAAATAAATTTATTATTATTATTATTATGTTTCATTATTTGAGTCTTACAACTATTTTTTTTATCGTTTTGTTTTTACATATATAACACACAAACAATTAAAAAATAATAATATTTAGTATATTATGTATTTTTGTAATGATGTTAATTGTGCCTTAAGTACAAACATAGATAACTTTTTGTTTATTATGTATATAGTAATGGGTTCTAATGATACATACGTTTGTATGTGAGTTTATGTTATATATAACTTGGTTAAAACAAAACAATCAAAGTATAATAAAGTTGTGAAAAAAATGAAATGAAAAAAAAAATCAACATTTGACTCTTGAAAAATAGAAAAATAAAAAAAAAAGACGTAGGTAATCTGCAGGTAATACCTACGGATTACCTACCGATTACCTTTATCTATAGGTAATCCGTAGGTATTTTCCTACATATTACCTACGGATTTTTTTTTATTTTTTTATTTTTCAAGGGTCAAATGTCATTTTTTCGTTTTATTTTTTTCACAACTTAATTAGGCAATGTACTTTATTTGTTACCCATAAAGACAATGTACTTATACATTTTTATGCAACGTGCTTGCATTTATTTACTAGTAATACCAATATGTGACACGAAACTTATAAATTGCAATCTATTTCTTTACCCATAGTAGCAATGTACATATTTTTTTTTTCAATAATAGCAATATGGAACATTCGTAATCATCTTATAGGGTTTCAGGTTAAGTACGACATTATCGATAATGAAATGAAAGTACATTGCTCGTATAGGTTAATAAAGGTAATTATTAGGAAATTAAGTCTATTTTTTACGCATAATGACAATGTACTTGTATTTCTATCCATAATAGCAATATACTTATATAAATTTAATGGTAATAGCAAATATACAACATGAAACTTATAGAATGCACATTAGTTCTTATTGGTAACAACAATGTCCTATCATTTTTCACCCATAATAACATTTCTTTACCTACATACACTAGGAATATACTTGTAACTTTTAATTTGTAACATGTTTCAGTACAAAAATGAAAGTATGTTGATATCATGGGAATAGACGTAAGTCTTTTGCCAGCTGTATTTGTCACAACTGGAAATTTTGTGTCATGTAATCTATACACTCAAGTTAATGTGAATCAAAAACTTAAGAACATGTGTGACACCTATGATTATGACATCAAAAACTTCAATCAAATACATCATACAAGTACTACAAATAGTCATCAAACAATTGGAAACTCTATAAGTTCTTATTTAGGTCCACCTTGGACTAGAACTTCCTTATAGGATCCAAATGGACCAATAAGCTTCCAATTTGACTATCATGGGCTTAGAACCCTAATTGGGCTCTAATTGGACCCACATTAATTTATTTCAACATTTTGGGCCATGTTGGGCCTAGAATGAAATGAATTAAAAGCTTTGATACATGAATAACCTAAACTAGTCCAACAAAAATGTAAAAATCATACTATATTCTTTTATGTTAAAACTCACCCAAATTAACTCTAATATTGGGCTTAGAGGCAAAAAGCCCAAATTTTCCTTTTCCTTCAAGATTCTCGGCCCAAGGCCCAAACCCAAGAGGAGATGAAGAAAGTTGACTTTCAAGTGACACCTCACTATTACCTCATGGTTATCCATGCATTATATCTCATTCTTCCATGCAAACATCACCTCAAGGTCTCTTCTTCTCCCCCTCTCCCTCACTCTCGGCCATCTCAAACACACACACATCTCACAAAATCTCTCAAGAACACTCAAGAAAACTTCCTCCCTCTCCACTCAAAGATCTCGAAATTTAGGAAGCATTCAAGAGGAATTTTCCACAAATTCTTCATCTAAGGTAAGATTATGTGTGGATCTATGACTTAGATTCTTTTTGTCATCAAAATCTTTTCCTAATCCATGCCAAAATCGTGATCTTGCATCCTAGAAGCACACCAAACTCGAGATCTACCAAGGAAAGGTGCTAGGGCCGAAAATCACTTCATTTTTCTTCCATCTTCTCTCCAAAACCGAGGCCACACCCAAGGTGAGCTTCATACCCCCTATTTTCTGTTTTTATGAGTTTTTTGGGGTGGGGGGGGGGGGGGGGAATACAAGTGAAAGTGTAGATCTATATATGTTTTGTATGCCTTGTATGATTTCCATGCTTATATGTGTGTTTTTTGTGTGTTATAATGTTGGATCTAGCCATAAAACCCCTCAAAACCGAGATATACCTTATGTTAAATGATACTAGCATCAAGTATATTCCTACATACAAAGTGTTCCAAGAAAAATAGCTAAATGGCTTAGTAACATTTTCTTTGGGCTAAAAACTCAATTTTTGGACATAAAATGCTAAAAATATAAAGTTAAAGGGCCCAAATTGAAATATTTCGAAATCTGATGGGGGAGATGAGCCAAAACAGTTTCCATAATGTATTTTCTGAAAATATGCTTGTTGGAGGATTAAAAACATAAATTTCAAGCTTAATGAGCTAAAAATGACATTTTCGGCCCAATAAGGCCCATTATGCGAAATTTTCTGTTTTGGAGGGCCAAAACTGTGTTTTTCTGTAAAACAGTGGACTATTAGTGTTCCAAGTCCTTTTCAAAGGTTTAAAATGCTTTTTAAATTTAAAAAGGACCAAATTTGCAAAAAATTTCCAATTTGGGCCAAAATTGTCAAAATTGCGAAAAAGAGGGGTTATAACCGAGAAAACTGCATTTTCAGGGACTTAAACTGTTTTCAATGAAAAATATGCTAAAAAATATTAATTTCAATAATTTTTGGTGTTAAAATGTCAAGAAAAATGATTTAAGGACCAAACCGGAAAGTTATTTAATTAAAGGGTTGAAAAAGTAAATTTTACAAACAATGAGGGGCTGAAAACAGAAAACTTCCAAGGCTAATTCAATACACGCAAATTGATCAAATAATGGCACTGCGACTATCGACGAAATACAATACACAACAATACCAAAAGTCGTTGCTAAACGAATTGGTTCGGTCTCGAACCAATAAAAACCCGAAACTACTAACGCGACGATATCTCGATTCATACAAGTAACGTTTGGGAATTCAATATACATGCGAGTGTGCACAGACGTCTACGCACCATCTTTGGGCCCCAAAGTGTAAAATCTTGCTTGTTGGGCCTAGCTAGCCCAATGACCTGATCTTAAGGCCCGAAGACTTCTACCTTACGAAGTGTTGGGTTTTACCGATCTAACACAACGTAAAAGGACTTTCAATGGCTTGTATACTATTGGTCCCCAAGGGTCCTTTGGTATTGCTAGTAAAGTCGATATTTCATGCGAGGCGGGTCAGGGACCCCTCGTACCTTTTTTTTATCCCCAACCGGTTAATGGAGTCATCGGGGCCTTCGTGTCCTCTTTCTCTTCGGATGTGGGACTACACGTAGTCAGGGCGGTTGGATAACGTGATTAGTACGGACGACGCCTACGGGATCGTTAGTATAGCTATAAACTGGTCGTTTGTGTAACGCGTGTTTGTAGCAATTAATCATGCTCAAAAATAATCCAACGTCGCCTGGGATTGATAACTTTACGCGTTGTAATGGTTTCAATGTAAATTCATGGAATTCAAAGAATTAGGAAAACATCGGGTTTTCCTAGGGTTTTTCAATACATACGGATTCGAAATGTATACAAGTTTAATGAAAATATCGGATTTTCTGGTGGTTTTCAAACGACACGAAACATTGTTTTTCAAATACCGCTTATGAACTCACCAACATTTCACATGTTGACGTTTTTTCAAAATACTTGTATTCTCAGGTAAGCAGTGAATCAAAGAAAAATGTACTCAGTGATGGCTTGCAGTTTACTTATTAACGAATCGAACAATTTATTTTTGGGAATGTAATGTTTAAACAATGTACTTCATGTAAACTTTATTGGTTGTATTATATTAATGTATGGTGACGAATGTTGTTACGTTTCATATATATTCAATGTTATGGTATTCAATTGAGTCACTACAGCTCCCGAACGTTTCCGCCGCCTGGTTCGGGGGTGTGACAGTATTGTAAGTATTTTATGGCGGAACCGACCATTAGTTTTGATGCACTTTATCCTTCCACTTATGCTGCAGACCATTATACAGATTTTTGCGGAGTATGGTCACGTAATTATTGTTCTAGACTCCATCGTTTCTACTCACAACAACCTATAAGTCAACACGATACTTAACACAAGAGTTTATATTAATTAGAATTTCAAATGATTATTACTTCTAAGGGTTTGGCTATCAGTTTTTTATTTTACATCATTTAAGGTGTTGGTGCTTTTTTAGCTAAAAATGATTAATTTGGTAAGCTATATACAAGTGTTTCTTTTTGACGCACAAAAGTGTTTCTTTTTTCATTAAGTTTTTGGTGTGCCACATCAACAAATCAATAGAATCAATAAAAGCACATGTGAACCAATATGTACTCTCAATTGCTGCTTTTATATCATTCATATGCCAACATCTATGAATCATTTGCAGATAAGAAATAAAGTTTTGCTATCTAAAATTTTAAAATATCATCATTTGGATCCTGATAAAAAAATTGAAAAAACGTTCAAATGATAAATTGTACATCAAAGAATAAACAAAAACCATATCGTTCGTCTAGACGAGATTGCATGGAAGATACTAACTAACCACGTGGTCCCATTATATCTATTACAATAGCATTATTCTCCATGATTGGGTTTGTTTCCTTTAGACTAGATTCAACATAATTTTGAATGTTAATGTTATATCAATAATTAAAAGTAGCCTTAAAAAGCTATACTTTCATAACTATAAAAGACCATGTTTATTCTGAAACAAATAGAAAAGGTTAAACACAAGAACCAATCATTTAATCCTATTTATGCATTTCATGTGTTCTAATCCAACTACCACCCAATACTTTTTTTTGCACCTTCTTCATATACATCTAGGTTTGGTCACGATCATCAATAACTCATAAGTGTTTAAAAATAGAAGATAGTCATTATTGTTCTTTCTACTTATATTCTCCATCGAGCTACACGCCAAATCACAATGTTTATGCTCACAGTGCATCAATCAAACACACCTCAAGGTTATATTCAGATTCTCTACTTTTGCATCAACTACCTTTAACCCCTATCGCTTCCGGGAAAAACGTTTACTTTCCTTAAAAGTTCACTAGAGTTGCATAATATTTTGTAGTTGAATTCTAAATTCCTTCCCCGTGGTATTGAATAACTCCACACCTCCCGTTACAAGGTTTATGTCTACACGAGCATAAATGCCAATTAGGATAAAAACAAATCGAGATAAGGACATCCAGATGCAACGAGGTCTGTTTCACTGATTTGATTGTATATCGTATGTATGTCTGCTTCATTGATTTGATTGTACTGCATGTATGAATACCACATACTTTGACATCCTTCAATATTACTTATGTCAATTTCTTTAACAAATATTTAACTACGTAGTAGGTTACCATAAGACATGTGGAGGTCGAATAAAGATCCAAACCGTACCCAATCCAGCATCACATGCTTCCTAGGCTACAAGGCATTACATATTAGGCCAACCTATCATTGGCTCACTAGAACTAGCATGCAAGTCTACAAGCTCATACAATAAGCATACAAGACATCTCTCCTAGCATTCGGTCGATTGCATGCACCACATCCTTTATTGTAGTAGATGTCACACCCCAAAACCAGGATGACATAAACGTTCCGAGGTAGAGGACGTCATGTTTAGCATCACAACCATTATACAATAGCAATCATAGTAACACAACCATTACAATGAATATATATATATGAAAAGTGTTTACATCAATCTGAAACTTGTTTTAATCTTAAATATTACTAAAAGAGAAACCTTATGATATCATCTTAAATAATCTGGACCATTGATTGTATTTCAATCTTATTTTTTCCACCCTTAGATCAAATTGCTGACATCATCTTCCCCATATGGAATGTATTTAATTCCAATAAATGCTTTCCAATCATCAATCAATAACTTACATTCGTTGAAATGGAATGTATTTAATTCAAATAAAAGCTTTCCATATTTTACATCTTGAATTTTCAGTTATGAAGATTTTAATATGGTCAATTTTAAAAACATATTACTAACAAATCATTTCAATCAAGACCTTAATATCAACCATTAATATAAATCCATTTATATTAGTAAACCATTAATATAAAATCTTTTTTTATTAGGAAATTATTAATACCGAAAAATCATATTCAAATTATCACATACATATACGATTGATCATTGAATCCGCGGCTCACATTTATTTTCAATCGTTTCTTTTCTTCAAACATTCTTCTATAACATCGTTAATATGGCTTATAACTTCCATCATCATTCTCTGTTATAAACATTCGTTCTTGTGAGCTAGAAGGTCAGTACTTTCTTTCGCTTTTTATATTTTTTTCGATTATTTTTTGTTCCTATATCAAATGTATGTATTCATATATTTCGATTTTCTTTGTCACAAATTACATGAAATCAGTTAACTATTTTTTTGAAACTTTTCAAATAAACATGAAAAGATATTAGGTACCTTTAACAAAACAAAAATTAACTATCTTGGGAACTGACATTAATTACAAAAATGTTACTTTTATATATTAGAGATGATTATGATTTTTTTTTTATTTTTATGTCATAAGAATTCGGTTAATTTTGATATGATTTTAAAATATCATTGAAATTATTGTGTTTTTGTATATCATATCAACCTACTTTTTTATTTTTATATAGTAACAATAAAATTTATTAATTTACACAACAAATATAGATATTTCAAATTTTGTAATATTATTATACCTTACAAAATACAACTCCCTCCAAAATAAATTTTCGCCAGTAATTTCATCTATAATTTCAACAAATTTAAATTTGTATTTTCTTTATATAATTTTTTTTAATGATCCTGATTTTGTTTCTCCAAAAGTATATCAAACATTTACGTCTTAGATAATGCTGCCCTATTATAATTATTAATTTCCAAAAATATATCCGTTTAATGAGGAATTTGATATAATAAAGGAAGTGAATGTTAATTAAAATGAGATATATATTCCATAATTATTACATGAGTTTATTAAAAAAATTTATATCAAGGTGTAAACATTAAGCATTTTTAAAGTGAAATTTCAGAATACATACAAACGATGATGTTGTACAATGAAATATAAAATTAAATAGACTGAAAAAAAAACACTATTAAAGCAGTCAATCTTGAAAATAACATAGTTATGAAAAATTATAAAGTAAGATAAAAATTATAAGATATTAGGAGATTTGTAAAAAGTACATTTAGTAAAAGCGTTACGGTTATTAGAAAAAATAAGACCGTTAAGATTAGTAAAAATACAATATATAAACTAAATTATCACAATAGTAATGAAATGTCATTATTTGATATTTCATATAATTGAAAGATATATCAAATTACATTGATGGTATACTAAAATTATTCAAAGTTGCGCCAAAACGAATGCAAAGTTCCTGCGAACACTAAATAAATAAGAACAAACATAAAAGCTAGCATTTATATTCATAATCAATTTTAAATAAACCAATCATGATTTAGAAAAGAATCTCCATTGATGATATACTAAAATTAAATCTATATAACATTTAACATTTTATAAATTATATTACATAACTTTATTTGAATAAATGAAATAGTTGTCAATATTTAATGCAATAGAAAAAACGGTATATTGGTTGTCAATATATGTTTAAATTAGGTAATATTATTATGCAATGAACGTCTAATTAAAATACTTATAAATATATAAATATCATAACTATATGAGACGAGGAAAGTCGTTCAACTAATAAAACAAAAAATGATGTCTACAAAGAGATCTTTCAATGATTATATATATTTATCGTTTTCAATGTATTTTTTACACATTTCAATAATCCCAATAACCATATATTTTTTTATAATCATTATACAATATCTATAAACGATTATATGTTTTTTTATGCGTTTCCAGCGTTTAACGCGGGCTATTATCTAGTTACTCCTAAAGTATATAGAATATAAAAACATGACTCTTATTGCTCTGGCACCTCTAAATCCAAGAAGTACCTGTATACCGATTCCCTGATAATACAAGCAGTTTTAAAGAATATCAGCAAAAGACTGGTGAGTTCATAAGTATTTAATTTTAATGGAAAAATGTTCTTTGATTCTTTTGAAAAGAGTTCCTCAAGAAAATCCCATATTTTCTTATGAAAAGTAGTGTTGAGAGAGTATATATTAGTAGAAAATAAACCATTAGTTTTAGAAATACCGGTGTTATCTTGGGAAAATCCCATATTTTCCCTAAAAACAGGTTAACCGTCCTAGAGGTAGAGATGCAACTTTAGGAATCCCTGATTACTATCAGTGTGTCTATAAAACTAGTTTTATTAATCAAAATAAAACAAAGAAGAGTAGAGTCCGTAAACCAAAGTTTGTTTATAATTATTTGCAAGTCGTATAACCATACTTGATATGGTTGAGAGACCTTTATAACGTTCTTCAGGCGTTAAGCTAAATGACATTTGTTCACCACAGGCATTCCTGCCTAACTGTAGCTAACAGTTCTGATAAGGGATTGTCAGTCCCGAATAGATCTATTCACAAATCTCACGCTCCCCTTCCAGGAGACTCTGGTTATACTAAAAGGATTTATCCCCGTACACCTAAGGGTACAATATTGAAGTAGCGCCTCACAATTCGGTATAATCTAGTTCACTAGCGGGAAAACAATATAAAACAGTAATTATTCTTGAGTAATTGTACTTTATACTCCTGAGAAAATATATAACATAAACTAAATCTGCCATAGTTTATACATATTCATTTATGAAGTTTGATTGGGTAGAGACTGCCTAGAGTGTTATCCCAAACTATACCCATTATAGTTTATTAGAGTTGATATAGAATTTTTTTTGTAAAAACCTTTCTGAAAGCGATGAAGTTAGATTTCCAAATTAAAAGTTTCTCTTATGCTCAACATATTACAAAAAGGGATAAGATATCCGAATATGCTATTAAACATGGAAATCGTTAACTGTATTAATAAGTTTAAAACTTAATAAAATACCTTGAGTTTGGCTTGTATTCCCCCTGAAAACATTAAAAACACGGAAAAATGTAGGGGTATGAACTCACCTTGAGCGAGTGGTTTGATTGAAGGATCGATACAGGAAACGGAATGTTCAAGTGAAACCCTAAACAACACATAGTGACACAAAAATGAGTCAAATGAGGGTATTTCACTACTAGATGTGACAGCGAACTACTCTAGGGACTTGGAACTACTTACACTAAGTGTTAGGACCTTGTAGGATTGCATAAGGGGAGTGTATGGCCACCTTAAAAGTGTTTGCGGCCGCACACTCATGACGAGTGATGCGTTTGTGGTGCTTTCAAGGCCCATACTTGCATCCATGATGTGTTCTAGGTCTATACTCGATTGTAGTGCAAGTTAAGGGTCCTAGAAGTGGGTTTGCGGCCCTAGGATGAGTGTGTGGTCGCACACAGGAGTGTGCAGCCGCACAAGGGTCAAGGGTGTGTGCGGCCGTACACAAGTGTGTGCGGTCATACACTCCACAAGATGATGTCTAAATTGTCCATTCCAAGGTGCAACAAGGCTAGGGGCATGTCTATCTCGAGTATGGAAGTCAAACTCTCACTTTGGAGGGTGTTTTAGGAGTGTGCGGTCACCCTAAAGGGGTGTGCGGCCGCACTCACTTCCAACACGAAGAACATGTCGATTATCTTACACTTAAGGCTTAAATAGAGTGGTCTTCCATGGTTTGCAAGTTAGAGGATGAAGTACTCACGTTCTTGAAGCTTTGGAAGGTTCACAGTTGAAGAAACTTGATAGAATGGTGTAGTGTGCGGCCAAGGAGTGAAAGGAATGAAAGGAAAGGGGGTCTACCCTTTATATAGGGGAGAGTGTGCTACTAAAAAGTGAGTGTGCGGCCGCACACCCATGTGTACGGTCGTACACTCCCCTAAGGGTGTGTATGTCCTAGTTTTCTCACTCAAAGGCTTGCTAACTCATTCTAAACTCAACCTTGGTCATTCTCAAGCTTAGAACACTTAAATAAACTCTTAAACAACGCTAGAAGTTAATAGAATAGGTTTAACATTGATTGAATTGACTAAGTGTACAAGATGAAAGTTTCGGGTTGTCATAGTAGAAAACTTATTTTCCTTTTAAACCATTTTTCATTTTTGAAAGAATTTACCAAATCCTCAGTTTAAGTTCAGACACACCTGCGAGTATGTCTGAATCCCTCAAACCAAGGCTCTGATACCAACTTGTAACATCCCAAAAATAAGACCAAAAAAAAAATTCATTTTTAAACTAGTAAAACTAGTATTCCAAAGACATCATTATAAGATCCAGATAAAACAATTAGTCAATCATCACAACATATCAGAGTAAGTTAGGAAAATACGGAACGAGGTGGTGTGTGCTCTACAATCATCCTGAGCTCCTCCTTTTGAAAACAGAAGTACCTGAAACCAGGGACGAACCCATGATTTCGTAGTAGGTGTTGCCGGTGGCACATTTTTCCGTTTACGTAGTGGAACAAATATAGAAAAAACAAAAAATTCGAAATTTTTTACACTGTATTAGAAAAAAGCGTGGATTGCCGGTGTCACTATGGGCACCATAGTGGAACCGCCCCTTCCTGAAACATAAACTAAAAACCGTAAGCACAAATCTTAGCGAGTTCCTAAAAAATACCACACATAACACAACACAATTAAACAACTATGGGTTATCAACAACCTTAGGGACTACCAGTAGTCCCAGTGGGTTAACAACACGCCTGGTGGGTTATCAGCAACCCTGGAGACTATCAACAGTCTCAGTTACAAACAAACAACATAACACAATCATAACAGCTAGACCCAACTGGTCATCAGAGATACAACTATTCTACCACACATGCTCATAAAACCATGAAAGAGTGGCAATGAAAACTAACATCCTACATATATAATTTAGTGAGCCGACATTGGTACCTTCGACTCACGAGCACCGGGAGAAGACTCACCATGCACTTCCGAAACACACAGACAATCCCTGGCTGCTAGCTGACAGATCCACAAACTGTTAATATCGAAACAATACCTAATTAACAATTGGGTCCCAATCCCAAACCATAAACCATACTTGGGGTAAAAAGACCATTTTACCCCTAATCTTGCTTATTCCAAGACTAAAGCTCAAACTCACAATCTAAAAGGCCCAAAAGCCAAATAATCAACGAAGGCCCAATTATGGCCTAATTTTCAGAATTGGGCCCAAAACCCTTACACGAGCCTTACCTTAAAGCCTAACCATTCTTCCTAGTCCAAAAAAATTATACTCAGATGGCCCATTAATAACTCAAAACCCAAGCCCACAAGAAAGACCAAACTTGAAGCCCAAAATGCAAAGTCGCATCTAACTGAGTATGCCCCGCGTACTCAGTGGGTACGATAAGCGTACGCCCAAGAAACTTAGTACGCACTGCGTACAAGGAGGTACGCCCCGCGTATTGATCCTGCCTACAACCAAACTAGAAAACATCTTAATCCCTTAAGACAAGACGTCAAATGCTCAGCTCTAGATCCAACTTCATCAAAAAGGCTAAACCACATGCATGGGTTGATATCAATAATCAAGATCACATTTTTATGCATTTGGGACACCTAAAACGTCAAGATTTAGTGTCCAAAATCTTGGCAAACTCAAAATCATAAAGACAAACCAAAGGGACCAAAACCAGCCCAAACAAGATCAAATCAAAGAGATGCCAAGACGAGAGCTTTTTACCTTCAATATATGGCAAATGATGAGAAACTTCTGGATCTACAAGCCCCACTCCAAAAGATGACCCTTCAACAATCTTCAACCTCTTAAAATGCTCAAGCATACTCCAAAATCACACACAAAATGTTGAGAACTCCAAAATGGTGGCTAAAGGTCGAAAATTGGGTTTAGGAGGCTTGGAGGCTGATAAGGGTCAAGACTCACAAAGATAAGATGATTAAATAAGGGTAAAACCATAAAAATAAGGGTTTATAGCTGAAGGGAGTACGCCTCATGTACCCCTTAGTATGCTTGGTGTACTCGAAGAAGACTCGCGATCATTCAACCCATTACGCCCCGCGTACTTGGTGAGTATGCCCCGCATACTTGACCAAGCTCCAATTCTTGTGATCTTCAATTGGCCATATCTCCTTCATCCTAAGTCCGTTTCCAACGAACTTTATATCCACAGAAAGGTGATGAGAAGCCCTACACTTCTATCAACTCATTCACCTAAGAACTTTCTGAACAAAAACCCAAAGTTATATAAAGGACCGAGTTATCAAATTACGATTATACCCTTGGGCTCCGAAACACCAACAAACACTCGGATCACTTAGACTATAACTCCCACATCCAAAAAGGGCCAAATCCCTTCTCTTCCAAGGCCCTAAGCCTTATGATAAGTGATGATCGGGCCACGGTCCCGAATAATGAAGCGATTCGAAACCGCGCGTTACAATAAAATTGGAAACTTAAGTGCACATGGACTAGTTTTGCGATTATATTAAAAGTATGGACTTAAGTCCTAAACTTAGATGTTTTTCAATAAAGATTGGGATGGAGAGTTTAAATTTGGTGAGTATTCCAAATTATTGATAAATTGGAGATGCAAATCAAATTCTAGCAACAAATCTATCTAGTGAATACATTGAGGCAGTTTTCTTTATTTACTTTGTTGTTTATATGTATAATTACGGTCCTAATATCCATGTCCAAATCATTGGAGGAAATCCAATGTAGAAGAGATGTATAGTGTTTTGAAGCTTAAATAGGAAATGAGGATAATGATATCATGTAACTGCTTTGTTCAAATTCAATTGAATTTAACATCTCTTTTATCTTTACTTTCCACAAAGGGAATCCTATGTTTCTATCAAGTAAAGGGATATCATACTTCATTGATGACATGGTTGGTAAAGAGTTTGTGATGCATCATTATCAAACTTGGAAGCATTGATACCAATTGTTGACAAATCTTCAAACGTTTAGCCAAATATTATGATAATGGTTCAAATGGAACAAACTAACTTTTCAAACAACAAAGAACTAATGTAAAGCAATATACAGAGAAGAACACCAAGATTTTTACTTGGAAACCAACAGGCAAGGGATGTCCAAAATCACTTCAATATATCAAATTAGGTCACAATAGTTGTATAGGAAAAGATACATAAGACAAGAAAGATAATCCTATACTTATTGATAAACTTGACATCAAGATGTGCATCAAGCCTGGAACTTAGCTATATAACAAGGTTTATCTATAAATAAACTCTTCTTAATTAAGAAAAGAAGATAATTTCCAACTATTTTGCAGACATGCCTTTCAACTTGTTCAATTTTTAAACAAAGCTTATCCAAGGTCAGGTTAAGAGAAGGCGATTAAACAAATCTGGTTCAAGGCCCATTCTGATTACTAGCAATTCTATTTTAAACATTTATTTGACTGAAGTAAAAAATTGTTTAAAAAGTATATTATAGTATTTTTTTATGCAATAGAGGGAGGCCAACAAAATAATATTTACATTAGTTTTTTTATACGATAATATTAAGAAAAAAACGGATAGGACTTAGGGGCTGTTTGGCAGGATCTGAACTTTTAAGCTCTGAATTTTTAAGAGGTCTGAATTTTTAAGATCTGAATTTTTAATAACCTGTTTGGTTGGAACCTCTGAATTGCTATGCTGAATTACAAAAATGACCATTTTACCCTTTGTATTTTTTTTGTTGAATTTAATGTTTATGTTCATAAAATACAATTCTCTAATAGGAAAAGGTGAAATTAATGATTCTATAATAGAGAAATCAATAAAAATACATTGCTATTTCTTATATTTAACTCCATACAAAATCCAAATTAAACACAAATCCAAAATACAACATAAATTCTTTCAAATCCATGAAAACATACAAAATATCTTGGTGTGATTAGCAAATCTATTAGAAAAAGAAAAGTGATTATGAAAAACAACAAATGTTCAAGCTAAACAAAATTATTCATACTCTTTCTCCATCATTACATGAAACATGCCCTTTGATAGCCTCTCAATTTTCTTTCCAACATTTCAACCTGCAATTGATAATTCAGCAACAAAACAAATAAGCTCAATGGAAATATATACAATCATTATTGGAAGTATTTTCATCGACTTCAAAACTAAATTGATCATTATAAAACAAAAAGGGATTAGAAAAAGAAATCCCTGAAATTTAAGTCCAGTTAATTCACATTCCAAAAGTGACACCAATATCATTACAATTGAAGTACATAAATGAAACACCCACATTCAAATCCTATACACAACTCCAGAAAAAACCCCTCTAAACTCGATCAATCAACCAAAAACCCGAAGAAATCTGAAGGAAGAACGCAACTTCAGAAAAAACATCTCCAGATTTAAAAATCAAGTTTTAGGGCTTCTAATTTCCGGAAAAAAAAACTAAATAACAACCATCTATGAATAGATAATCGATTTTTAGGGCAAGAAAGAAAAAACCTTACCTAGAACCGGTGGGAGGGTGAAGGGGCGGTGGAATCGGAGTCACTGTCGGGGGTGTCGACGTCAGCGTCGGCGCCGACATTGCTGGCGGGGCTGGTGTCGGCGGCGGAGGGAGACCGGCGGAAGGTTGCAGATTGGAGATGGAGCGGGAGGGAGAAAGGGTGGTGTCGTTGATGGAGTAGAGATAAATGAAGATGGTTCTGAAATGTTATAAGGGGCAAAAAGGAATACGCGTCTTTTTTTTTAATTCAGACATGGTTTCATATCTGAAAAATTAAGAGGATTTTTATAAATTAAGAGGATTTTATTCAGATGCTACCAAACACACTGAATCTGAAAAATTAAGAGATTGCCTCTTAATTTTCCAATTAAGAGGCAAACAAACAACCCCTTAGGAGGTGGACGTCCTGGAACTAATTAACCGGTTAAAGTATTTCGGAAATGATGTCGGGTTAATACCCACCTGTTTTGCTTGGACCCGGTTAATGGGCTGGGAAGCCTGGAACCAGTTAAAGCCCAGTTGGAGGCCCACTTTTGTGCACTACTAGTGACTAGTGAGGTCCATTTTGTAAATTGTCCACTGTCCAGTACCCAAATATTAATCAAGCACTAGCAGACGCTAAATAAATGTAGCTCAACATTTTGTTGTGTGTTGGTGCAGGAGCTTCTGATCTAACATCCAGCAATGGCGGAACTTGGTTTCCGAAATGTTCAAGTTTCAGGATCCTATTCGCAATCATAAGTGCAGAAACGCCGGCGTGATTTCTAGCAGCAATCAAGGATGACGCAGTTGCAGGATCTCAATTTGAGGTTAAATCAGAGTTTCCTGGTTTTATGTATGCTTCAGTTTCGATTTAGAATAGGTAATCCCAGAACTCTACCATGGAAGCAATAACATTTTTAAAAAAAATATATGAAAAGCTAATGTCAAATAGAACTGATAGAGGGAGTAAGATCTATGCTTACTCCTAATCCATGAACATAAATTAAAAACTGCAATTTGCATCTCGATGTGGTATGCTGACAATTAGGAATATATATCTCTAACAGTAATCAATCGTAAACTTCAATTTGTTACAATGACGTTTCAAAAGTCAATTATTTTGATTTCAAAAATACTAAATTGAATTAGGATTGTCATGATTTGCCACATATTACGATGTTAATTAGTGTAAGATATGCCAATATGAAAACCGTTTCAAATTTCATCACACAAAGAAACCTGCTCACACATGCACTTAACCAAGAATCATAATCTGTATCAGTTGTTAACGATGTGTTTCACATGTGTAAGATTTGTAACTATAATTATAAACTGATTCCCATATGATATCATCGGCCATCAAATACACCACTAAAAACCTGGCTACTTCCTCCCAATGACGCTTCCCATTCAACTGAGGACATAACTATTCGAGCTAATGATTCCACTACCTCTCGTACCTCTGGTCTGTTCATCGGATCTTCACTTAGACACCAATACGAAACTTCAGCCATCTGCATCATTTCCAAAAACTTAGCATTCTTTCTTTTTTCATTGCACATCATTTTCCATTCATCCGATATTATATGACTGGAGCATAAGTAAAATGGTACTGACCTTGTATAAATCATCCATGGGGTAACTGTCCCTAAGGCTACCATCTCTAATGGATACCAGTGCACCTTCTGGATCTTCTTCTTCTTCAAATACTTTAGTTATCTGGCAAATGTCATCACATACATTGATAAAACTTTAGTTACATGAATCACTCCTATACCATTGGTTAATAATATACTGAGTACTTTCTATATAAAAACTTACAACTGTTATGAGTGATTTCATCTTATTGGGCTCTCGGTTGTCACGCATAAGTGCACGCTTTCCCGTTATAAGCTCTGCTAAAACCACTCCAAATGCAAATACATCGGTTTTTGTTGTTACATGCAATTCTTTCACAGACCTGTTGCAATATTTTGGGGATTATATCTACTTAATGGTTAAACACTTAATCTGAACAGCTACACATGTTGTTTCTTTTTTACTTAATCCAAACAGAATGACTTAATGAGCTTAGTAAAAAAAAAACCTAACTTGATGTTTAAGAGTCCAATCTTTTACCTATTTGCCCTTCTTTTCTTTTTCCTCCCAACTCATCCCACATCAAAATTGATGCATACCGAGAAAATTGTTTGTCGATGAGTAAGGGTAAAATTAAAATGGTCATTTAGTCTCATTCAAACGGTTTATTCAATATAGAAAAGTGACAAACAACCCTTTATCTAGATAGACATCATTACTCATTCAGCCACTTGACACAATTGGAAAGAAAAAGAAACAACTACTTACTCTGGAGGAAGATATCCCGGGGTTCCAACAAGGCGAGTGGCTATAAAGTCATCATCATTTGTTCGTCCAACAAGTTTTGCCAAACCAAAATCTGCAACCTTTTGGACATTATTTCAAGAAAAATAAGATAAGTAATGTTGTTTTGACATAAAACTATTTTTTTTAATAGATTTTAGTAGGTAACCTTTGCTCGTAATCCGTTATCAAGTAGGATGTTAGTTGTCTTTATATCTCGGTGTACATATCTTTCCTTTGTATGATCATGAATATACTCAATACCCTTTGCAGCATCCAATGCAATTTGTGCTCTTGCAGTCCAAGACAATGGTTGGTGACCTAATAATTTATCAACTTTTTGTTATTTTGACCTTCACGAAGAATCTTGAAAATTAAACTTGATATTCAAGAAAGTTTGTACCTTTGAGTAAAGGGTCATGAAGATGCTCGCTTAACGACCCATTTGAAACAAACTCATATACCAAGTACAAATGATCATCTCCACTAGCAAATCCCAATAGCTCCACCTGTAATTATTCCAAATTAATCATCAAGAAAATTTTAATCCTTTATATATAAAGTTACAAAAAAGATTAATATGACTTACTCACCACATTGATATGATGAATCTTACACAACACTTTAAGTTCTGCAAGAAACTCTTTCGACTTATTGGATCTCATTTTCTTAATCGCTACTTCCTAAGACCATGAAACTAATTAATCATTAACTTGAACATTAAATAATCTAAAAATAAAACTTTTTGTAATTGTACCTTTCCTCCTAATATACCGAAATATACACTCCCATATCCACCCTCCCCAATCTTCCTAGAATCATCAAAATTATTTGTAGCCTCTGCAATCTCATCAAGATCATAAACCAACGGTCTTTCTGTATCAAAACCCGTGATACCTTCCATATTTTCTTTACTCAAATACCGAATTTGCCCTGAAGCCATTGATTTATGAAAACTCATGGTTTTCGAAACAGCCTTTTGGTTTTCCTTATCATTTTCTTGATTCTTTCTCCTCTTCATAAACATTAAAATCGACAAACACAATAAAATCCCAATAACTGTCAACAGTACACCAAATACAATCGCCCACTTGAAATCCTTCCCTGATGTTACAATAA
Source organism: Lactuca sativa (assembly GCF_002870075.4). Classification (NCBI taxonomy): domain Eukaryota; kingdom Viridiplantae; phylum Streptophyta; class Magnoliopsida; order Asterales; family Asteraceae; genus Lactuca; species Lactuca sativa. Next base: position 40,374,510 of record NC_056625.2, read on the forward strand.
GTTAATATAATTATTATAGTTCATCACACATAATATGGTAATAATAACTTACTTTTCTTCGATGATGATGATGATGATGGTGGTGATGATGGTGATGGTGGTGATGGTGGCCGTGGTGGAACTCCGTTCTTGTACATCGGAACAAACAACACCCAACCGACTTTTATAAACCCTGGTTTCTGAAGCAAAACTTTATTCACATTTTCAATCTCATCCACTTCAGCAGATAACAAGTTAGCAATATCAGAAAGTGTATCCTTTTCCTCAACCGTATACGTGACCATAATTTGAGAATCGGTTTCTGTACACCCACACAATATATGCATAGTGGCATTTGTGTTAGCTTTAAATTTTGTCCCTTGATCCCAAGCTTGTCCACTGTAAAATTCATCAGAAACATCTGATAATATCTCGCCTAGTTTCACCGAATAAACCGTATCATAAAAGTATGCAACCGTGTTGTTTATGTTTTTGCAAGAACATGGGACTGTTACAAGGTGGTGTTGTTGGTCTCCATGGGTGATGTTTTGAATTTGTGAAATGTCCACTGAATATAACGAAGAGATGTTGCTTTCTGTGAGTTGATTGTGTTGATAAAGTATGGATTTGCATGTTGTTGATTGTGGAATGCATGTGAATGGGATTTCGTTTGGGGGATTTTGAGAATGTGTGAGGATCATCAACATGTGGGTGCATAAGATAATGAGAAGAAAAATGGGATTTTGAGAAGCCATAGATTGTGGCCACTCTGCAAGGATGAGAATTTGAAGGTTATTTGATCTTTTTGTGTCACTATGTGTTTGTTGGTTAATGAAAGTAGAGATCTTTTGTGTTTCTTTTTTTCTTTTGATTTTTGTATTATACAAAGTTGGTTTGTTTCTAATAAAATATTGGTTAAATCCACTTTCGATGTTTACAATTTAAGGGTGTGTGGATTTGGAGATGATTGGAGGCGGATTGTATGATATTTTGGGAATTTTTGTCGCGGTTGTCTGTTTATGGTGTGACATTTAGAGGCAAGTAGCTGTGCTTTGCTTTAATCTTCATAGGTGGAGATTCCAACGAGAAATTTTAGTTGTTTTTTGTTCAATCTTAGTTAAGATTGGTAAGAAAATATGGATTCTTATATTCTAATATATATATGGAAACAGATGAGACAATTTCTAGTGGATGCTACAAAATATTATAGATAGATCTAGTTGAAGTGTACAATAACTATCATATGTTCAAATTTAAAGTGAGGACCTATAGGTTATCTTGAACACGGTTTTAAATAACAAAGAGATGCAGTTTTAAAAGATTTTTGATGCATTTGGTTAATTAAAGTGGGTAGGATAGATGATAAAATAAAAAAGGAATAAGGTCAATTAAAATGGAGGTTTGGACAAGGGGAATATGCTAAAGTTTGGCCGGCGAGGTTACTATCAGTTATGGTTTACTTAACAATGCTTACGAACTTTGTATACCAAAATTCATTTTAGTGCATTCATTTAAAAGTACACGACTCGTTTTTTTATGGGACTTTTACGGTGTGTCTAGACGATATTATATTACTTTATATTATGAAATTTTAATGTTTGACTTTCAGAAATTGTTGTTTTTGGTTTTGGTAATAATGATTTTCGATGGAACAAAACTCTTACATAAAATTAAACGTTATTTGATAGTACACAAGAATTAAAGAAGAGACTTCAAGGTCTAAGAGCATCTATTGGAAGTTCGATAATATTAATTAATATTTTTAACCTTTTGAACACTTATTTCACAATGGGTCAATTGTGAAACTAATTTACTCAAAAAGCGATGCAAAAAATGTTATTGAACATTTGCTAAATGTTGTAGGTGACTCAATTCTAGGGAAGCTTTATACATGAGATTTCTTGAGATGATAAGGGGTTGTTTTCTAATATTAAAATAATTTGACATTTTTAAGGGTTAACTGTGAGAAATAGCAATGTACTTTACCAAAGTTCTCGATTATGGCATCATACATTAAAGTTCATTCATAGTAGCAATCTACTTTCATTTTGTTTATGATTATGACAAAGTACATTGCTATTACTATTAAATATAGGCTACTATTCTCTTTCAAAAAAAATGGGCTACTATTATGAGTAAAAACTTAGTATAATTGTGAAAAAATCGACAATGGTTTCCTATTATAATTAGAGTAAGGTATGTAACTACAATGAATAATTTCATAAATGCACGTTGTTATTTCCATGATTAATTCTTTTTTATTCAAATTTCAAATGGAAGAATATTGTACTTAAAATCACATATTCTTATGCATTATCATAATTACTACTCGTTAATATCATTCATTTTTACCTTTTTAGTCCCTTTTATTGTTAACATTGAAAGACATTTATGGTATTTGACAATATATAAATATATTTTCAGCTAATAACTAGCTAACTCTCCGTGTGGAATCCACGAGTTAATCAAGAAGGATATGTTGTTGAAGTCCTGAGAATTATCTACTTTTTTTCGCCTTCTTAGAAAGTAGATTGCTACTATTTTCAGTATTATGCATTAAATGTCGAATATAGATTAAAATTTATGGATTTAATGTATGTCGAATATTAAAACTTTTTGACTTTTATATTTGTTGGTTTTAAAATATAGATTTTATGTATGTTTTAAGATTTTCTGTGTTGAATAGATAATTATTTTAATTTTTTCATGAATTTATTATTTTTATAATGCCAAAATTCGTCGCTAATCTGTCACAGAAAACCTGTCAGTAATCCGTTAGTGAGATATTCCGAGACTCCGTCGCTAATCTGTTAATGAGTTATTTCGTTGGTAATCCGTTGCAGTTACATCGGTAAGCCTATTAGCGATGGATTATCGATGGTTTTGGTTGTATTTAATGCTCTTTTTTGTAGTAGTTACCCTATAAAATGTTTTTATTATCATCTGAGATGATATTTTTTTTGTTTAATTTATCAACCATTTAGATATTACTATTTTGTACAAGTATAACTCATCCATTCAAGAATATGCTATTTCACTTTCCTAATTATATTTAAATACTAGACGAATTCACGCGCGTTGCACGGCGTAGGTTAAAAATATATTGTTAGAATATAGTTTTCAGACACCTTTTAGTTAATTTGATTCATCAATTTAAGTTATTTTATTATTATTATATTTAATGTTTTCCTTTTAACTATGTTAAAAAATATATATTGAATTTTTTTAAACATTATTTGATATTTTACTTTAAGTTTTAAATTTTATACTAAATTTTTAAGCTTATTTGATATATTAATGTAGGTTATTTATTTAACTATATATTGAAGTTAACAAATTAAGTATATCATATTGATAAGTCACAAATTCTTCCATTTATGATAATGTTTACAACTAAAAGCATATTTAAGTTAATAAATTAAGTATATTGTATGGAAATATGAAAAGTTTGGAGTTTCAAATGAATGTGATGAAAGAAAAAAATGCTTCCTTTCTAATATAGTATGATATTATATGATGATTAAAGTTTTAATTTTTAAGTCATTGTGATCTATACAATTATTTGATAATTTTATAAACCGTTTAAAATTGTGTAAATTATATATCAAACGTATGAAAATCTATATATAACGTATAACAAAATGTGTGAACAAAAATATGAACTACAACTTTTAGTAACATAAAAATACAAAACATCTATTATAACATTTGTATTAAAAAAGATATATATACAAGGAATAATAAAAAATATGAAAAGTAAATACTACAACTTTTAATAACATAAAAACACTAAAACATTTATTATAACATTTATATTAACTTTTCATATTTAAATCACAAATCTCTTCAAATACATTAATGTTTTTAATGAGCAAAACTTTACAACCTTATAAATGAAAGGAAAATAAAAAGTTATTAGTGATTACTAAATAATAATCATAAGTTAAAAACTTTTGAGTTGTAACTAATAAATATACATAAATTAGAAAACTCTTGAGTTGTAGTGTGAGTTTCAAATGAATACAATAATTGGAAATGTGTATTTATTATTATTATTATTATTATTATTATTATTATTATTATTATTATATTTGTCTAAATAATTGGTTTTGATGCATTATTTTAATCCCTTCAATTATTAAACATAAAGATATTTAATTATAAATTTATAACATACATAGGTGCATATATATATTAAACAAATCACATATAATATATATTTTCGTAAATGTCATATGTAATTCTTGTCGTGATAATATGGAAAAATTACTTTCATATGAAGAACATATCATGATAAGTCATCAAAATTACATATCAAATGTTAAAAATTATGTTATCTTTTAAATATTGTCTTGTAAATATGTTGTGTAGGATAACCCAACAAAAAAATAATAGAAAATAAACATAATCAAAATAGAAAAACTACAATCAAATAAATAAGAACATTAGGTGGTTGAATATATAAATAAAAATGTTACATAAATATACGATTAAATCAAAAGAAAAAACTAACATTCGTCTACTTTGCTCAAACAAAAAAAAACCTATATCCGTTTTCTGAATCTTCTATCTTTATTGAACATCATTCAACCATAGAAACTTGATGACAATTCTTCACCAACCTGCAATCAAAATGTTTTTCTTGAAAAAGAAGAATTAGAAAGATATTCCAAGCAAAACATTGATGTTTGGAGAGTCACATTCAAGATTGAGTAAATACAAATCACATATAAAAGTCAAATGAGAAATTGAATACAAAGAAAGAATAGAAAAACTTCATTTGTTTTGGTTGAAAGAAAAAATCATATTACAATTACCATCGATGCGACATAACCCATTTCTTCAAATAATCATATTTTGATCGTGAATGCTTCAACTATATAAAAACTTTTGAATCATAATATCTTCAACCAAATGATGACTTTTTGTAAGAAAAATGTAATAATATAACTACATATATAATGAAGGTGAAAGGGTGTGAGGGTTTGAAATGTATGAGGTGTTGAACTTATAGTGTGAGATTTTCTTGGAAAGGAATTATATGTGATTAATTATATTGAAGGTGAAAGGGTGTGGCAGTTTCAAATGCATGAGGTGTTGGAAATTTTTTATGGGGGTTTCAAATGCATGAGATTCAAGAAAAAGTGCTAGCTTTATAAGTATGTATGATTTAATGTTTTTTACTAATGATTCAATTTTGAGTCCTATTTCCGATTTCGAACCAAAACAATTGAATAATTTTTCTCATATATGTGAGATGGTGGTTAGAATGTGAGAGTTTGTGTTTAGATGGGTGGATATTAGACATTCACTCCATGATTTGGTGAATGGTCTTTTCGGTGTGACGGTGTTCTCCCTTTTAGTGGTTATTGATACAATTGTGTGTACCACCATATGCTATTTATGATGTTTCCAAAATGATAAGTGAAAAAGTTTTTTTTTTTTTTTGGAGGGGGATGAGTAATTGAGACATCCCCAATTTCACGGCCAGAAAAGACCGATTTGCTTATGCTTTGTTTTATAAATCAGAGTGATCGTTTACAGAAAACGGTTTGCGGAATTTGTCCCAAAAACAAAATATGATAACCATTTATCAAAGCATTTCTTTTAAGAAATGTATTTTCATTAAATAACAAAATCTCGGGATGTTATGTTCCGATACAGACCAAAAGCATAAACATAACAAAATAGACCTTACAACAGTTATTTATAACTACTGATCTATAATCCAAAACCTCTCGTCAAGTCCACCAACTTATACTCTTGTGTAATTACTTGTAATGCAAAGAAAACTGAGTGGGTCAGACTTGGGAGCCTGGTGAGCATATAGGGTTTTCAACCCACAATAAATAATTAATTTAATTTCATCAACCAATAATAACTCAATTACCCATTCCCATTATTCTCACTTTACATCCCTAAGACAACTAACACAAGGGACCTAGTCTAAGAATATTTCATCGGGGCGACAACACATGCTTCGGGGGTTCCTCAGTAATATAAGTCAAATAAGGCAACCATGAGGGGGATGAAATACAGCGAATGAACACCCAAGTTCATTAACACCTACAGGTTATGAGCCTGCTAGCGTTCCACTGGACTGTCTAGAAAAGTCCGTGATCGTCATCTAAATTCCGCTAGATGACTGGATTACAATGACATCGAGGTCTCTCATCCTTTTATCACAAGACAAGTATCTACCCATGTTCTACCCAACATTTTATTAGATAAAATATACATTTTTAGACATAGTTTAAAACCTATATAGTATGTTCATTCAAAACACATTCCAGATAAAAGATTAGGCACACAAACATAACACTATTTCATAGAGAATAAATCATATCTATGAGATTAGAAGATAACATCGATACACTCACATAACACATATACTTAGTACATTCAAACAATACTTGTATTAAAATCGTGTTTATGAAAGGGACTATACACTCACACATATAAACAACTTTATATTATACACATAACATGTATTTCATAGCAAATACTTAATATTTATGTGTTAGAAGAAAGTAACTACACACTCACTTGATCAGAAGATGATCAGACAGCACTACGGCTTGTAGAAGTAGTATTCTTCGGTAGATCTGGAAGATCTTCACAAAAACCGGACTCCTCGTGGGCAGAGCTTCGGCTCGGAAACTCTTTTCTTCTCGGGATCTTCGGGCTTCGGGATATTTCTTGCATGCAAATCGAGGTAAAACGGGAGAGAGAGGAGAGAAAATAGCAACCCTAAATGGCTGGCCCTTCAAATCTATTTATAGGGCAAATTTGGCCCTTGCCACGTCGTGACACCCTTTTTCCACATCGTGGGCTTGATCGTCACTGCATGCGTCATCGCAAGTTACGTCTGGGGGACTCCCGGAGGTGTCAGGAGACTTGCCACGTCGTGGCACTGCTTGTCACGTCGTGGTCTCTGACACAACTTTGGGGTTAGCGCCCCGAACTTCAGAAATTCATAACTTTCGCATACGAACTCCGTTTTTGACGTTCTTTATATCGACGCGAATGTGAGATTATGCTCTACAACTCTCATTTAGACTCCATTGGCTAATTTTGAATTCATTTTTAATATATTATAAATATATTACTTATATATTATTTTTAGTATGCCGGGACAGGAAAACTCCGTTCGAAATTCATAACTCCTTCATCTGAATTCCGTTTTCGTCTGTCTTTTTATCGTTGGACTACTATCGACGAGATCTTCGACTCTCGTTTAGATTGTTTCGGTTAAGAATCACTTGATCTCATATTCGAGTATTCGGGCTGCATACCGCTAAGTCGAAACTTCGGATAATCATAACTTTCTCATACGAAGTCAGATTTGGGTGTTCTTTTTACGCACGATCTCGGTTTAACGTATTCTACAACTTTCATTTAGATCGCTAAGTTCAAATATCGCTCTAACATAAATTCACTATTTATCGCTTTGTGTCGTGCCGGTTCTTTCGCGAAACTTCGACAGGTCATAACTTCTTCGTTATAACTCGAATTTCGACGTTCTTTATATATCCGGAAACCTCGTAATATAAGCTACATCTTAGTTAAGATTACTCCTTCTAAATAATCTTTCCCAAAAAAGTCATGTTTGACGCTTATCGTCTCTAAATTGACTGGCCCGGATCTACGGACGTTACAGTAATGATGCTATCTTTTATTCTATTAATAAATTTTCTTTTCTTTGGTTTTGTAATAGAAATAATAAATCTTCCTTAAATTTGGTTAGTTGGTTTCAACATCCCTAAACAATGTGTAATTTTTTTTTGCTCCAGTTTTTTTTTTTAATTTTTTTTTTCTCTAATGCTTACTAGAGCTGTGTTTTTTATAATATGGTTGTTTAAAAAACGATTCATAATGTATATGAGATATTAGGAAATAATCATTTTTTTAGATATTTTGACAAAATGATTATAACGATGCAAGTAAGGTCTGTTTATTCGAGAAAGAAGATCAATGGTCCTACCATTTTTATAACATAACTTTCAAACCTGTTTTTTCAAATAATCTCGAACTAAATCTCCCCCAAACATTTAAAAATACCATATTTTGGTGAACTCTTATCTCTAGCGTATTCTTGTGAATGCTAATCAATCTACACAACCAAAAATCGGATGAAGACCATGGTTTGTTGATTATGTTATATGTTAGATGATATGCTAATCGATTAACACGACAAAAAGCTGACACTATTTTAGACTTAAATTTTGTTTGTGAACACACTAAAAGAACATAATCTGTGGATGGGACAATTCACTATTACGCTTAAATTTTGATTGCTAACACACTACAAGATCTAATGCCCCCTTGACCCTACAACAGAGGAACACTTTGAAATTTGATTTGAATGTCAGAAAGGGAAATTTTGTTTCAAAACTTCAAGAAAAAAGCCTACATCTCATACTCATCAGCATGTTACTCTTCACCATTAGCCCACTTTTGGAAAATTACAAAAATGTGTTCAACAATAAGTTCATGTGCATATATGTCTCTATACACCTTATGCACACTATACTGGAGTGAGTGCCATAGTAGCTCGAGAAATTCTGATTAAACCATCTTTAGGGAAAAGCGATGATGACTCTGATGATAAAGGTAGTAATATAAAATGAACAAGTTGATGTTGACCGCCTCTGCCATATGCTGCTTATCGCGACACACATATAAAGTTGTGACCGGTGTAGGTCATTGCATTTAAGGCATCTATATTGGCTTTAAGGTCTTTAGTAATGAGAGCAGCCAATAAAAAAGAGAATATTTACAAATTAGAATAATTAAACAAATAAATTATTCATTATTGAGGAAGAGGGGAGGGAAAAATACCTTAAAGCGTCGGAACCAAAGATATATAGCCAAAATTACTTGAGACAGATAGAAGCATGAGAAATGTTTGAAAATAAAGAAGATGGAGGTTGATACATGATTTAGGGCATCGGAATTTTATCCAAACAATAAGTCACATGCACAAGTATACGCTAAACGGTGGCGTTTAAGTTATTACGTATGAACATAGTCAAATAAAATAAAATAAAATCTAAAGAAAAATAGAATTTAGGTCATTAGAACTATATCCGGACAACAAGTCGCCTCCACATGGTTTGTTTTCATGCTCCAGGAGACATTTGTGTGGAATTATTCCTACTATACATGTCGAGGTGATGTGTGACTTCCAAATGTGACATATTTGAAAATTCGTTGAAAACCAGTTCGAGGCAACTTGTTACTTGCACAAATAAGTTGTACATGCGACATTTGTCCCCGGTCGCCTCCACAACCTCCTTTCCTTGTAGAGACATAAACACAGTTCACGAAATTGATGTTAACATGTTTTGCAAGTTATAGTGTAACTATTTAAAACTAGGTGTATCCTCGTGTGTTGCACGAGAATAAAATAATACGGTAAAATTATTGATAGATATATGTTGTGGGAATTAACTACATCTTTGCAATATGAAATTTTCAGTATTTAAAGAGCTTGTAACCTAACAACATCAAGTGTTAGTAGAAAGGTGCCCTTAGTCATGTATGTTGTGGGTTCATGTCCTATTTGGAAGGAAATATGTAGTTTAGGAGTAAAATAGTGTCTATAGTTTGATGGTTCATGTCCCATTTGGAAGGAAATATGTAGTTTAGAAATAAAGTAGTGTGTGTGACTGTATGTCATTCTAAAAAGATGGCTTAGGAAGTTTTGTATGATTTTTAATTTACATGGTTCATTATGACATCCAACGAACACTTATAAGCAAAAAAAAATCCAAAGTCTAATATATGATATCTATCTTCATGTGCATTTGAAATAATTAAACATTTTCTTTGTGTTTACTCAAGAACTCTCTACGTTAATTAACCATACCTTTTGTAAGGTCACAAAATATAGAGAATTTTTTTCATTTTTAGAAATAAAACCTTTCAATAACATTCCCATAAAAGATAATCAGAATATAAGTTTAAAATCAAATATCAAGTCAAGTCAATGCGATGCAAATCATATGGGGCTATTCCCTTTGCTACCAGAAGTAAATAACATACATGATTTCTAGATTAATATCTATTTGTAATTAATTAAACTGACTTTTCTTTGATGTTAACGGTGATGGTGACGGTGGAACTCCGTTCTTGTACATCGGAACATACAAAACCCAACCAACTTTTATAAACCCTGGATTCCGAAGCAAAACTTTATTCACATTTTCAATCTCACTCACTTCAGCCGATAACAAATTAGCAATATCAGGAAGTGTATCCATCTCCTGTACAGTATACGTGACCATAATTTGAGATTCGCTTCCTGTGCATCCACACAATAAGTGGATAGTGGCATTCGTATTAACTTTAAATCTTGTCCCTTGATCATCCCAAGTTTGCCCACTATAAAATTCATCGGAAACATCTGATAATATATCGCCTAATTTCACTGAATAAACCGTATCATAAAAGTATGCAACCGTGTTATTCACGTTTTTGCAAGAACATGGGACTGTTACAAGGTGGTGGTGTTGATCTCCATGGGTGATGTTTTGAATTTGTGATATGTCCACTGAATATAACGCAGAAATATTGTTTTTGGTGAGTGGATTGTGTTGATAGAGTCTAGATTTGCATTGTGTAGATTGTTGGACGCAAGCAAATGGGATTTCATTTGGTGGATTTTGAGAAAGTGTGAGGATCATCAACATGTGGGTGCATAAGATAATGAGAAGAAAAATGGAATTTTGAGAAGCCATAGATTGTGGCCACTCTGCAAGAAGGAATATTTGAAGTTTATTCGCTCTCTATATTTTGTGCTTTTATTCTTTCCATTTTTGTATCATGCAATCGTTTGTTTCTGCACTAAATTTTGGTTAAATCCGCTTTGTTGATGTTTACGATTTAAGGCTATGGATTACACTTGCGGATTTTGGCATGACTGTTTGTCCTTTTCTTTCTTTTGTTTATGGTGCGAGGATTTCCAGGCAATTAGTCGTGCTTTGCTTTTATCATTGTAGGTGGAGGTTTCCACATGTATGGTGCTCCAAGCTTCATTTATTCCTACCCTATCTATATTTATTTCTACCGTCTAATCATTTTTCCAATTATTGTTTTTAAATTCTGGGGTAGAAATAACACTACCCTTTTCTTTTAAAAGGGAGGAATAATAGGTGAAAAAAACACCTTAGACAATCAACCATGGTTTTTTACTTTTCTTTTCCTTTTACGGATATTGGTTAATGTTTAATGATATAAAATGCCTCATTCTAAAAAAAAAAAAAAAAAGTAAACACTTGAGATACTATAACATCAATATGCCTAGAAAAAGTCTTTGTTTATCTAATATAGATAGATATTAGTATTAGTACCTGTATGTAGCTGCAGTTTTTACTTTTTACATCGGAAATATGTCTTCAAATTCAGTTACCACCTTCTGTACCTTGCTCAGCATCACTGTTCTCACCAAATAAAACCAACATCTAATTAATATTTACAATCTCAGTCCTTGTTGTACATTTTTTTTTCAGGTTTAATTGGTCCAAAATTTTTAAAAGTAATCTTTAATATGCAACAAAATAAAACCACGGGTAATTTATACCTTGGAAGGAAGAGTCTTCCAAATATTTCTGTGGAAGAAAATCAAGTTTGTTACAAATAATGTAAAAACCAGAGACATTACACAACATAACATGGAAAAGATTGAGGGCATGAAAGAAAATACCATGATTTCATTTTTCAGAACGACATCTTCAGAAAGAATTTCTTGTGTTGTTGCCATGGTCAATAATGATGTGAAGCTAGGAGGAAAGGCTGAAAGCTTTTCTTGAACATCTTGACTAAGTGTGGCTTCTATGGGATTTGAGCTTTGACTAAATATTGTTTCAGCATTTGACCCTATTGGACTCCAGTCAAGTGTTGGTCTGCATAAACAAGTTAAAATCTCAGATCATCTGCTTACATTTTTTGCAATAATCTCAAAGAAATGTTATTGAAGATTTGTAACAGAGTTGCTCCATATTTCTTCATCTTACCTATAGGCTGGAGAAGAGCTTATTGGGCTCCACTCCTGTGTTGACCTGAAAAAGAGTGAGGGTTGACTTTTCAAACCTTCCAACTTGGAAAAATAGTAAAATACAAAGAAAAGTTACTTTTTAGATAGCGAATTTGGACTACAGAGGCCAAGTACAATCTTCCTTTTGGCATCTCTAGCATTTTCACAAGAAGAGTGGTTAGTTTACAGTTTACTACAAATATCCATACATATATTATATTGTTCAAAAAGTCAATAACTTGTTAGAGAATGTATTTAGTTTCCACCTATCTACAGGTTGAAGAGAAGGCACGATCTCAGATTGAGATGGGGTTTTGGATTCAGGGATATCAGGAGTTGACCGGTCAATCTTCTCATGTCCAAAGATATCCTGTAAAAGAGAAGTTTATATAATTACATGTGTGATGTGTTTGCATAGGGGCAAAGATTGAACCTTTATGAAATTCATAAATCTTTCAGTCTCATCACTTGTGAGAAATCGCAAGGCAAACTTTTGGATCTGCAAAAAAGGACAAGGGTATTTGGTGAAATATGATATGATGTAGTAGAAGAACAAAGGGCATAAGTAGGAAAACAGAAACTAAACAAGCGAATTTGAGATTCTTACATCGCCTGCATGATCTTTATAACTCATGAATACAATTTTGCTGCCCCTGGGAGGGTATCCGGGCAAACATGAGACATGAGGCCAGGTGAAATGTAGCTTTGAAATGTAATGCTCTTCCTGAAGTGATTCAGTATCCAAACTTGTGTTAGATGCATACTAACTTATGACGTATATATATATATGCATACAAAACAGATTAGAGTCATAATGGCTACCAACATAAGCACAAGAACAATCAACAATTACATTTACATTGTGATATATTAGTAATCAGGTAACTTAAGAAGCAAATTATTCCAATGTGAAGCACTAGACTATTGTTGATCCCTAATTTCTAGAATTAAGAGGACCAGTTGCTTAAATTATAGCCACTACATTTTAGAAAGCTTAAAAACCCAAAGCACAAAGAGGAAAACCATAGATATTGTCTGAAGTCATCTGAAATATCTTAAAGCAAACAGTACAAATAACTGTCTAACGAAAGCAGAGAGATGAATCTGTAATAACAAGGTTTAGTTGAAATTAATCAATCTAGTAGGCATGAATAAGATGAATAAGACTAGAATTATAGTATTATACAAGGAAACTGTATGATTGCTTGCACAACCAACATTTTCCACGAAAAAGTGATAGGTCTTGACTTGGTAGTAAATCACATACGTGCATTCTGTATTTGATTAAGTTGGGAGTGGAAGATTTTTACATCTTGCAAACTCTGTATATGAACGAACCAGATGAATCTAATAGTCAGCCTAGATGAAAGTTTTCTGATCGTGTCTGATTTACAAAACATCATATAACCAGAGGATTTCAAACAGTTCAGTCGTTTATGATTATAATTAAATCAACTATCAACCAAAGTAGAGATAATTTTAGGAATTATAGCTCAATGGTGTTGCGGATTTGTGATCCACTGCAAAACGGTTGCAGAAAAATCATAATCGAGTCCGAATTGATCTAAAATGGCTACAAATAAGGCGTACAAACCGTTATCGAACTAAAAAAATAAGAGATCTATGAAACAGTGATAACTCACAATGACGTTGTCGACGAGAGTAACTGTTAGTATGATGGAGCGAGAAATATCAGAGTTATCGTTTGTGGAGGTTAGTAGCTTGAGATTGGCGAGAGAAGTGAAGGATGAAATCCATGAGCCCTTGGACCTTTTGACTTGGGGAACGAGAGAAGGATGATAACCACCGGCGCCGGCGGCAGATGAGAGAGAAGGACGCTTGAAGAAGCGAGCATATTGAACTTCCCAGTGGTTTCCGATAGGGGCGGTGGTTGTCGTCACTGACATGCTTCCTTGATGCTCGTTTTCGCTTCCGTTGGATGGATGAGGTCCCGCCATGTTTCGTTACTTCCTACTGCTCACGCGGATCGAATTTTGAATTTGTTAACACAAGTTATCTACCTTCCTTCGTTTTTATATACATTTTCTTACAGCATTTCATACCAGTAAAACTTTTTACTAAACCTTTTTTGTGCCACATATATGCATATAGAATAAACGGAACTAAAAACTCGAAATATATTTCGCTATACTAATTTTTTTATAAAGCTTATTTAGAGTCAATGTAAATGAAAAAAAAAAACTATATAATTAAATAAAATATTGATTAAATTATGAAAAAACTTTATGCATAGAGCTTAATATTGAAAATGCATAGAGCCGGTAAATTTACAATAAAGATGAAAAATTATGTTGTTAAACGCAATAAGTTATTTGACTTTAACAAACTTAATTCATCAATAAACTCTTATTGTGGACTAGTAAAAAAAACCCGCACTACGCCGCCGCTGGTTTGAATGGTTCGTGATTCATAAGTATAGATAATTTATAATGAAAATGGTAGAATATATTTTCTTAACATTAGTATGTTTCCAAAATACATCGATGCTAAAACTATTATATTCATAACATTAATATATTCACTAAATACATCGATGTGTACATAGAAAGTTTTATGTCTTCATGGATAGTTTTTAATAACTTATAGCATGTCTTCATAGGTTGTGATAATTTTTTCAGCATGTAGGATGAATATATGTATCACTTGAGATTGGCAAGCTCTGCATTTCTACGAACTTCTTGGAGGGAGTAATTAAACACTACAAAATTTATTGATTTTATGATGAATTTTATCATATATCCGAGTATGGTCATACTTTACACCGTCGTTGAGAAGGGTGTCATACACATATTCATTTTCTAATCCGTTAACAGCATGTAGGCAAAAGAAATTATATATACAATTTGCATATTACTATTATAGGTAAAAAAGATTGAAGTAAATTGCTATAATGGGTAAGGAATTCATAGTAAATTCCTATTATTGGTGAAAAAATAAAGTAGATTTCTTATATTGGTTAAAAAAGTAAAGTACATTACTATTTCCTTCAATTTATCTGATTTTAAATCATAAAGAAAACACATATAAAAGAGAAAACTTACAACATTTGTCTGAAGGGTCAACTAGACAAACTTGTGATGGGTTAGGATAGGTAACTTCAGGTAAAAACCTAAATTCAAAGCAATTTTATAAAACTAAATTTTAATAAACTCTACAATTATAATTAAAACAAGCTTGTGATGAGTTAGGATAGGTAACTTAGGTAAAAACCTAAATTCAAAACAATTTTATAAAACTAATTTTTTATAAACTCTACAATTATAATTAAAACTATAATTTACATTTAGATCTAATATAAAATTCCTTTGAGAATTCATTTCATTCCTATAGACCACCCAAGCATGATTATGAAATCTAATTGCCCATTTTATTTTTAATTCGTCATAAGATATTACAACTATGAAAAATAATTGTTTATTATATTACTTTAGTAGGAAAGCTAACAACAGTGGAATGTGGACATGGGTGTATCATTGTCATAGTCGAAACCGGTGATACCATTATTTGGATCCAACTGTAGGGTTGCGTAAATTTAAAACAAATATGAATTTATTAACATAAAATACATGCCTAGATTATTTATAATGTAACATCCGAATTTTCAGGTATGAATCTTAAAGTAAATTATAAGATTTTGGATGGCCAGGACATGGTGGAGAAATCACCACGACGTGGCAAGGCTGCATGAAACACACATCTCTTTTAGCCGCCACAACATGACAATGTATGTGCCACGACGTGCGGACTGATTATGGGAAAACCTTAAATTGTTGGCTTAAAGCCTTATTTAAAGGAAGTGATAGTTAGGGTTTCATCTACCATCAACCTCCATCACCTTCAAAAGGTTGTAAACAAACCTTAAACCCATCTCTTCCATTCTTCAGCATATTTTGGTGTTTTGGTGCATTTGGAAGGAAAAAGAAGAGAAACCTAGTACAATAATCAAGCAAGCAACTCCGCCCACCTTTAAGTCCACCTTCTGGACCTTTGTAGGTCCACTTTTTCAGATCTTGTTGGATAACTATCTTTAGATCTAAGTTTTATTGGCTTGTCTTCATATTCTTGGTGTTTTTGAGTGGGTGGATTCAATAAAGTTTTCAACTTTATTGATCCTTGTAGTCCCAAGAGGGTTTGTAACATCTTGTTTCAGATCCTTCGTGATTAGGGTTCGTGGTCTGCAACCCGGGCATGAGGAAGCCTCGGAGTTACGACGAGCTACTAGGAGCGTAGGGCATCTTGTCACCTTTCCATGGATATAAGGTCCATTGGAAACAAAGTTATATCAAGGAAGCTATGGAAGTTTGAAGTTCTGGCAGAATAAGTCCCTATATTGAGAAAGGTGACAGCTAAGTACGTTGGGCGTACGTGTGTGTACGCTTAGCGTCCTCGTGTGCATGACTTTTAAACGGAGCCACCTAGTACGTTGGGCGTATGTGACAACCCGAAATTTATTCCGTTGCGGTAACTCATTTCCGTTAATAGAATATTTTATTTTATTATTGTTATTAAGATTTCCGTTAACATTTGGGTTAGACAAATCAACTAATGATTTATTTTATTTTAGTGTCAAAATGAAATAAATAAAAACACGTGTAATACCCTCAAATTTATTTGGGAAAAATTTTAGTTTGCAACTAAGCCGGGTTACAACCATTTAATCGGGTAAAAATTTAAATTTCGTTTAACGT
Organism: Lactuca sativa; assembly: GCF_002870075.4. Classification (NCBI taxonomy): domain Eukaryota; kingdom Viridiplantae; phylum Streptophyta; class Magnoliopsida; order Asterales; family Asteraceae; genus Lactuca; species Lactuca sativa. The sequence goes on from NC_056625.2 coordinate 40,391,235, forward strand.
CGGTATGGGGTGGATCCCCACCTGGCCGCCAACTCAAGCCCTATATAAGGGATGAGTGGCTTTCCCCATGAACTTTTCTCACTCTAGAAGCTTTCTCTCTCTACTTTCTCTCTCTACAAGTGGGTTTAGCCAAGAAACACCTCATTTAAGCTCCAAATCCGTAAGTAATCATCCCTAGCTTGTTGTTTTGCTTTGTATCATTACAAATTCGGGATTTAATCACCCAAACACCTTAAAAACTCGATTTTACGGTTTGGGAACACCTCCCAAAACCGTAAACTCCCATAAGGGGGTTTTGAAGCCCCAAAATCCCCCCAAAACCTTCCTAATGCTTATCTATGACCTAGAAACTTGCATGCATGAAGTTAGAATCCCAAAATCGTGCCTTTAAGGGAGTAAACATGAGTTTACGGTCCATGAACATTCATGAACCGTAAACACCAAAACCGTAAACACCAAGAAGGGTGTTTTGGTGTCCCTAACTCCTTCCTTAGCATGTATAATGGACTAGAAACTTGTATGATTGAGCTTAGGACCACAAAATACAAAGGAAATGTTGTGCCCAAGGGTTTACGGTCGTAAACCCTAGTGTTTACAACCGTAAACTACCAAGGAGTGGTCCAAGGACCGCAAACTCCAAGGGAGTGCCCCTTTTGAACCCTAACCACTTCCCAAGCCATGGATTTAACCTTAGAACCCTTCTTAGTGATGCAAGAGACCTTAAAGCACACAAATACACTCCTCCCATGATTTTACGACCGTAAACTCATGGGAGAATTGGTCCCTCAACCGTAAACTCACCTAGGGTGAGTATTTGAGGAGTAAACTCCATAGTGAGGCCTTACACTCCTTCCTTGCAACTCAATAGCCTCCTAACACTTGACCAAAGTGTTTTTCTTCACACTAGGATGCCTATACGTGTTTAATTAGTGTTTAGTCGCTAATTATATGTAAACATATGGCTTCATATGTTTCTAGGGTCACAGAGTGTGTTCAAGTCTTCACTTGACACCTAGCATCCTACCCGACATTCCATCACTCCACTCGCTGCAGGTGAGTTCATACCCCTTAATTAACCTTTCAATTGTTTTTAAATGCTTTTATGGGGGGAATACAAGTTGAATCCAACAATTTATAGTATCAATCACATGTGATTTGTAACTTACAATCAAAAAGGGATTTCTATACTTTTAACCGTTTTGCCTTCAAAAATTGTTTTCAATGTTTATCAAACTCATTTTATGTAAATTGTTATAAAAACTATTTCCAAACTCTTTTAAACTTCTTATGTTTCTAAATCCACACCAATATATTTATATAAGTAAGACTTGAACAATTTAGGTCTGATAGCTCGCCTTATTACCTGTTCTTGTTTGATTGGGGTCTTGGGGTATATTGTTATTTGTCCGAATGTCGTTGAATTCTTAGTTATATATTGTATGTATTTGTGTTGGATATGAATACCTTCGTTTATTTCAATATTTATGAGTATCCAAGAACGACTGCAACATGCCAGTTAACTATAATAGGTATAGTTAAGGTTTACCACTCCTCGCTACTATTACTATGATACTTACCACAGTTAGTGATATTATGAGTCGTTACATGTTAAGTACAATACAGGAAGAATTTTATATGCTATAACAGAATAATACTAAATACATTATACCGAGAAGTATAGTATACACCAATACAAGAGAACATACTAATACATAATGTGATACACTATTTCTCCCTATGGCACTTTACTGCGTCTTCACTGTGTAACCTTAGTCTCCTGGAGGGAGAGCGGGCTCTATGCGTATAGATCTATACAGGGCGGACACTCACACATCCCGACTGATAGGTATATTATTTGTGTATAGAATTCACTTAATGAATGGATGCTATGGTGGACCAGAATTCACCAGAATTATGCACCAGAATTCACTTAATGAATGGATGCTATGGTGGACCCCGTCTTTTTGTGGGCTTTCTACTAGGAGTTGGTATCCAATACAAGGAGTTGGTTCTAAAATCTCGAATCACGAAGTTCTTTGTGGATGTCTCGAGTGATTTTTCAAGTGGATGTACACCTAAGTTGATGAGGGATTTGATGCATTTTGGGTTATAGTGGATCGGGAGTGAGTCCAAGTATTGCCAGTGGATAGTTGAGTTGGGTTGTGGGAGCCGAGTAGGAGTGTGGTCTAGTTTAGTATATAAAAAGTTAGTTTTCGTTGCGACGGTGCTCTTATGTGCAGGATTAGCATAAAGGCATTTGGCCGATAAGCACTTGGACTGATTAAATTTGTGGCTTTTCGGACAGCTTGGTTGTTGTGAGGGATTGCATCATGAAGTGGAAGCAAGAGCTGATTTCGAGGACGGAATCTAATTTAAGTGGGGGAGAATTGTAACATACTGTTTCCTTCCATATCTAGGACGTGGGCTGGAAGTCGATTGTGTAAGGCTTTGGGCCTTAAGGAGGCAAAGTTTAGTCCCTATGGGAGGAGGTAATGTTAGTTAAGAGATTTAACCCTTGAATTGTGTTTTGGGCCGAAGGTAAAAAGGGAAAAGTCATAGGTTGGGTTCTTGCATGAAGTATAAATTTTTGTTCAAAAAGTTTTTAATCCAAGATAGTTATATGTTATTGTAGAGCTCTTCAATATCTTTCTATGGATATAAAGATTGTCGAAAACAGAATTGAAAGTAAGAAGTTATGACTGTTTGAAATTGGCAAGGATTTGGGGGAAATCTGAGCTCATGACGTGAGCAATTGGAGCTCACGACGTGAGAAGCGATTAAACAGAAATGATGTTTTTAATTGTGCTCACGACGTGAGCATTAGGGGCTCACAACATGAGAACTGTGTAGCCCAAGCCCACAAATTTTTAGGGTTTTCAACATATATAAGGGTTGGTTCCATGTTTTTAGGGCATTTTATGAGCCTCCATCATGTCAACATCATCTTGAGAGAAACCCTAGCCTTCTTTTCACCATTTCGAGCCTCCCCCTCCTCTTCCATCCATTTATGAGGATTTTGGTGCATTTCTAGCTTGAAGAAGAAGAGAAGAAGAAGAAATAAGTACTTTAGTGGTGGAGTGGGAAAAGTATCATCATCATCACTGTAGGGTTTCAAAGTACTCCATGGATTATGGAAATAGGCCCCCTTGATGAAGTGTAGGTTAAAAGCCCAAGACTTGTCTTTTCCCTATAAATAGTCATGTATTATTCATAATTAGGGTTAAGAGTGAGGCAAAATGTAGCCACCAAACATTGTGAGGTTTCTTATGTAAAGTTAGATTCTTTAGTCTATTCTGAAAGTGTAATTTGTTCCTCATGTTTTGAATAAGTCGAGTGATCATTCGATATATCTTCTTGATTGTGTGTGTTCTTATTTTCCACATCTTGTTCATCAAATCACAATTAGGGTTTTATTCCCAACAATCACCATCTTTTCCTGCTTTTGGACCTTTGTAAGTATCAAAGGCTCCAACTTTATTGCTTATTATAAATAGATCTAGAGTTTTGTCCAACATATCCATGTTATTGCATGCTTGAGTGAAGTAAATCCATAAAGTTAGCATGTGAATTCTTTAACTGAGTTGAATAGGTTGGATTGAGTCGAGTTGGAATTGGACTGAGAACGTTGTCACGACGTAACCAAGGCTTAGTCACGACGTGACCAAGGCCTGGTCACGACGTGAATGTCAAGTAATGGAAATGTTAACCGTTGACTTTGACCTTGACCATGGTTGAACAAGTTTGACTTAAGGATATTATGGGTATTTTGTATTGTGTTGGGAACTAGTCATTTGGTTGGATAGATTATGGTTAGAGCTGAGATTTGGAGTTGTGACCTCATCAGCTATCGTTCAGATTGTGAGATGAGTTTTCCTCACTGTACTTATAGGTCGAAGGCACCAAGGTTGGCTCATTAGATTGCTATCTTGGTTTACCGTATGTTTCTATGTTGTAATGATCTGTTAGATTTGTATCTTGGTAAATGGGATATTGTTATGTTGTAGTGATTTGTTAGATATGTATCCTGGTATATAGGATGTTGTTATGATGTAGTGATCTGTTGATCTATATGTTGTCTGCTGACTGGTTAATTATATGTTTATCTGTTATGTATATGTTGACATGTCACGTGTGTTTGGGTTGAGGTGGGTCAGTGGAGACCGAAGGCCAAGAGACCCACGAGGCCAGAGAGACTGAAGTCCTGTAAGGCGGACCAATCAGATTGAAGGCCTGGAGAATGGTCCAGATAGGCTGAAGGCCCAGTGAGGCGATCCAGTTATGCTAAAGGTTCTATGAGCGGCCCATATAGTTTGTAGGCCGGAGCGGCGATCCAGTCCGGCTGAAGGCTTTGTATGCATGTTGTTGTTTGTTATGTGTATGTGGTGGTACTTTGGGGGAACTCACTAAGCTTCATGCTTACAATGTTGATTATGGTTTCAGGTACTTCAGTTGATCGGGAAAAGCAAAGGTGTGATCGTGTACATCTTTCAGATTTTATGTTATTGGTCTTTAGAATACTCTAATTTTGAATAATACTTATGAAACATTGGTTTTATAAACACTATATGGGAAAAATAGGTTGTTTTGAAAAGTTTAAATTTGTTATGATTTTTGGGTTGTTTCATAGGGTTTCAAAATGATATAAGGAGGGAGTGGAGGCTCATGGTAAAGGAGACATCAAGGGTTATAAGGCCTTATCCCTAAAAAGAGGGGGCTTGAGCTCAGCGGCTCTACGCCCTACGTACGCAATATGCCCTGTGTATTGGATGTAAATGCATGCGTCCAACTTTCTTAGCTACACCATGCGTAGCTGCAATCTACGCCCCGCGTAAGGACCGAAATTGAATTTTTTTAATACATTAAGCCATAAATGGAAATACCTAGGAACACAGGTGTTACATGACTAGGATAATCCTTGTTATATATGTAGTTGTAGGACACTTGGTGTCATGGTATGCTAGGCTAGTAGGGTTTTGCTTGTTGATTGTATCATACTGTTAGGTGTCATGATTGGAGAAGTTAATGATAATATTGGCCGATCGTAGAGTGGATACCCTAGGTTCGTATGTAGTTTAAATTAGATAGCCTAATAACTCTTGGTTGTGGTTTTTGGGTAGAGACACTTATTCGAATGTCTATTTCAATTTTGATTATGTACGGTTGTGCATTCATGATGCATTTTAGTGATGCTAGTGCAAACTTTGTTCGACTTGCGGGAAAGTGTGGAGGGAAGATTCCTATAGAGACTCTAGGAAGTATAGTGTTATGCATGTGACTAGACATATGTGTATGATAGTAGTTTATGTATAAGAAGTATAGTGTTATATATATGGCCAGACATATGTGTGTATGATAGTAGTTTAGTGGAGTGGTGAAAAGTGACTTGGGAGTCTTGGAACAATCCTTGGAACATTTATAGATATGTGTGGAAGGTAGTATGGGATCATAGTGCCGAAAACATAATACATACTTGAGCCAAGAAAGTGTCACAAGACTATCAAGTTACTTGCAGGTGGGTACACATAGTGTGGTTTAACATTATGTATTGATTATGATATTTCTTGTTATATTTCAGATTCAGTATGATGACTATTTATGATGGAGGATCAGGCTCAGGTATGGACAACGGAGTCCCATAAGGTTAAAGTACGGATGGGAGGGATATCTGCTACATTCTTCAATCTTCGCAAATTAACCACCCATCTCTTTTATCTCTTAGTTGATATCTTCGTTAACTTTTCAGTCAAAAGATAAAAAATTATATGTAGGGGTGCAATCATACCGTAAAAAGACCCTAAAGGAAGAAATAATTCATGTCGAGCAATAAAGAGACATATGATTATCAATCGAATGACAGTTCCAAAAGGATGAAGTAGAGGTTTAAAGAGCGGTCCATGGTATACTTTCATATTTGATTTTGTTATGTGTTTACACAATTATTCGTCTTCAAAGGGTGAAGAACATACAAAACCAATTCTCGATCCAGAATATGCTTTCGATTGTAAAAGGAGAAAGAGGGTGTGCTTTTCAGTTTCAAAGGTTGAAGCACAAGTTGAGTTCATGAAATGTAAACAAAGGAGAAAAGGAAGGATAGACTAAAATATCCCTATGTGTATGAAACATGAGGGGTCTTGACTATTCCATCCTAACTACAGGTTAGGATGAAGGACCAAGAGTGCAACCAAACTATGAATTAGATGCGAAGAGTGCAACCAATGAAACTTTTGAACTGAAGGTCAAACGTTTTATAAATGTCAAACATGCAGGACCAAAGATGTAATTTACTCTTATAGATATTAGATATATTGAAATATTTGTATTTTGCGTCAAATGGGCAAAGGCAAAAGAGAAGTTAAGTGAAGCACGTTGGTTATTTTTCCTTCCTCACGCGACTTTCTGATATACACGCTAAAACTAACAACCCCACCAAACTGCCAGGACCTCCAAACTCTCCAGATTCTTGGTCAATAACTTCCCAAAATCTTATCAGAATGTACTTTTCCTTTTTCTTTATTCCCTAATCCAATATCTGCAAAACCTCAATGGATCGATTCATCTTCCAACCGAATGCACTAGAATACCTACAACAACCACAACCTCCCATCGAAGAAATCTTGTCGTCTCCGATCATATTATCTGATCGAATCCTTCGTGCCGTCAATGAGTCAAAATCACACAAACTCGATTGCAGCGACGCCGGTAAAAAGGTGCATCAGCTGTCTGAGATGCTCCGGTCCACCGTTCGATTTGCCAACTCCACTCCTTCCTTCTATGAATCTCCAGTACGCCGCATCTTTTCCGACATTGCCATAAACCTAAACAGTACGCTAACCTTAGTCCGGAGATGCCGCCATCGTAGTATCTTCCGCCGCTTCGTTACCTTTGTTGGTATTGCGGATTTCCGGAAGCTATTCAACCTTCTCGACATGTCGATCGGCGACATGAAGTGGTTGCTCAGTATATTTGATCGCGGTGGGGAAGGTATTGTTCTATCTTTACCTCCAATTGCTAGTAACGATCCGATTTTGGCTTGGGTTTGGTCTAATATAGCTTCACTTCATCTATGTTCATTAAATCTGAAAATTGAAGTTGCACATGAATTAGCTTCATTAGCCCACGATAGTAATCGAAACAAGGATATCATAGTAGAAGAAGGTGGCATTTCGCCATTGCTAAAGCTTTTAAAAGAGGAATCATCTCCTGACGCCCAAATTGCAGGCGCCATGGCACTTTTTAGCTTAGCTGATAATCAAAACAGGGCTAGGTTAATTTTCAACGAACATGGCGTCCCGATTATAGTACACGCTTTCCGAAATTCCCGAATAGGGGTTCAAATTGAGATTGCGAAACTGATAGCAACAATGGTAGAACATGATACGTTTTCACAAGAGGGTTTTGCAAGAGAAAATCTGATCGGAACACTTGTTACATTATTGTCATTTGATCGTAACAATCAAATGAAGAAAAGTAGCAAAAACGTGTCACCACAGTTGATACTTGAGTTCAAGACTAACTGTTCTGGAGCTCTATGGATGCTTGCAAAAGGTAGTGTCACCAACTGTAGGAAAATAACAGAAGCTAAAGGGCTACTTTGCTTGGCTAATCTTATTGAGAAAGAAAAAGGAGAACTTCAGATCAATTGTTTGATGGCTATAATGGAAATCACAGCTTCAGCCGAGTACAATCCTGATCTTAGAAGATCAGCCTTCAAGAGTAATAATAATTCTCAAATAGTGGATCAACTTCTTAAACTGATTAATCAATCGGATAACCCTGTAATCAAGATTCCAGCCATTAGGACAATCGGTCATCTGGCTAGGACTTTCCCTGCTAGACAAACTCAGGTGATTGGTCCTTTGGTCAAACAACTCAGTAATAGGAATCCGGATGTCGGAATGGAATCAGTGATTGCGCTTGGGAAATTTACATGTCCAGAGAACTTTCTACATTCAGAACACTCGAAGACTATATTTGAGTTTGAAGGAGTCCAACCACTTATGAGATTGTTAAGGGGGAGTGAGAGTGAGAAGACACAGTATCATGCTTTAGTTCTTCTGTGTCACCTTGCCATGTATGATGGAAACATTGAGCCATTTGAACAAGCAAGACTTCTCACAACTCTACAAGGGGCAAATAAGTCTTTTGCTTGTAATTATTCTGAGTTGCGTGAATTGGTTGCTAATGCTGGTTTGTTGCTTACTCAAAGACAAGCTTATACACGTTGATGGAAAGATTAAGCTGGTAAATACATTTAGGCTAACACTGTAATTACGAAGAGTTTTAGGTGTAATTGCAAGAAACAACAATGTACTTTCATTAATTTTGTTTAGATAGCATCTTACTTTAATTTTTCTCTATTAATTACATCAATGTATTTTTAAGTTTTTTTTCTTCTCATTAAGGCATTGCATTTTGAGAATTCTACGTAGATACAAAACTGTAGTTTCAAGAGTTTCTTATTAATATGGTTCTGGATCAGATTTGTCCTTTTATGAAATAATTGATATATAACATTCGTCCATTCTCATTTCTATAACCAATAAAGCTGTTGTTTAAAAGTTTGAGTATAATAAGATCATAATTTATAAAAGTCAACTATTGGTAACAGCAGTGTTGCAACAGAATGGCAATCATCATATATATAAAAGTCAACCTGCCCAACTATTTAAAGAAACCTAAAATGAAATCGAAGATGAATTGATGAAGATGGCCAAGTTTCCTCCACACCTTGTAATTCTGGTGTCTGTATTTCTATTATTACTTCATGCCACTTCAGGTAATAAATTAGTTTTGTTTAATGCTTAATTAATTAATTAATTTATTTTTGTTTTGTTTCACTACGAGCTAATTATATTTATACCAGTGTTAAACAAACAAATAATCATAGTAAAAAATAATAAATATTGGAAGAAGTTGTGAAGTATGGCTTCAATTTTATGTTTACGTATCCATTGTTTATTCAAAATTATATATTTTGATGAATAATGATGTTTAAAACCAATGGCTAAGTTGTAATGAAAAGTCTCTCAGTAAAATTTAATGCTCATTATTTGTTATGTACAATTAGACGATGGTTACTCATCCACTCAAAGATCGAGGAAACTAATTCAAGCTTGGGAAAAAGAGATCATAGTTTACAGAAGTCCAAGAAAGCTAAGAACAAGATCATCTCCACCACCACCAAAACCAAGCAAAACTCGAAGTTTCAATATAAAAAGCTTGTAAAAAATCCCGTTTATTTATATCCATGATGAGTAAATTAAATAATTGAATAGAATTATAGAAATCATAAACATTTTTAGTAATAACCATTCAATATGCACATATACTCCTATTACATATTATCTGTTACTGAAGCTTATAAATTATACATTGATCATTGGTGTTATATTCTCCTCAACATGCTTCACATTTATTGATTACGACCCATCATCTACGTACCCCTCATGCCTTTGGAATTTTGTTACAATATAAAATGAACAATATGTTTAGAATAAAAACTATATATAAACTGAAAGTAAAAAAAAACTAAACTCATGTTTGACATTATTCCCTTTATAGTATATAATATGCTCTTTTTATGCCAACTAATGTAACTAGGATCTATAATTGCATGTTTTTATTCTGGTTTTTTGTTTGTCTAGGTTGCTAATCTAAAATGATCAAATATTTTTTTTTCCAAAAGCATATGTAAAGATCAAATAACGAGGTTTTTATTAAACGTTATATCTTCCAAATGCGTTTAAGCTAAGCATTGCATTTTCTTGCAAAATTTACATCATTTCAAGTGTAGTTTATTTGCTTAGAAGAAATTTAAAAAAATGTTTTTTATCTTAATAGGAGTCATGGGAGATGGTTTTTTTTTTTTTTTTTTTTTTTTTTTTTTTTTTTTTTTTTTTGAAAAGGGAAATTGCAAAAAAATACGAATATTTTTGAAAAGTTTCATTTTAGTTTCATTTTTTTTAACATAAAAATCCTAATTATTTTATTTTGGTACGAAAAAAAAACATTTTTTTTTCTTTTAACAGGAAATGACATTATCATGTAAAATAAAAAAATTGGGACTTTTCTGTTAAATTTTTTTTTTTGGAATTAAAGTGAATTTTTTTCGAAAATATTGAGAGTTTCCTGACATTTTCCGTTTTGAAAATTATTGCGGATTAAGAAGTCTATGGTAATTAAGCAGAGAATGATTGATTTTATTTTTATATAAGTAATGTGTATCCTATCTATCTGCTGTTTGCTTTGTCGATTCAATATATTAAAGAGTTGCTTTTTGATTTAAGAAACTGATATGAATATATCTAGTTCTTAAATAAAAGTATAAAACATATAATAAAATCAAAATGCGGTATAATTATAAAGAAAACTTGGGTGCAGATATTATAGAAGAACAATTAAACTACATTAAGGACGTGAACAAAGACAACGTTTGTGAGATGTTGCATTACTCTCATTTCATGAGTTGAACATGAAACTTGGAAAAGCAAATTCAAAACAAAATTAAAAAAATGTTCTTAAATCATTTCACATTTAGCAAAGTAAATATGATATTATGTTTCTACCCAGTAGATCTTAATAGCAATCATGGACCAGGAAATCCGTAATTCAAAATGGTAAAAATGCCACCCACTATCCCTCGACAATCCACATATGTTAGATTTTTTATTATTTTTATTATTTTATTTTTTATTATTTTTATTGAAACAGCCAACTATATATTAAAAATTAAAACTCTAGCAAGGAGCTAGAAAACAAGCCAAAACATTATAAATTGTTTAAAGGAAATTAACATTTTCAAATGACAACCGAATTGTTCAAGTGTTCAACACAACACGCCAATGTGCTACACATAATGCATTAGGCACAAATTTAAAAGCAAGACACCAAATCACATATGTATACCTAAAAAGTAAAAACAAAGGATTCTTTTTTTGGTGGGTGAAAAAAAAATGTTCGATGTTTGTCTAAAATCAATTTTTGACCAAATTGTTTGTTCAATGCAAATTTAAACTATTATTTTTACTGAATTGGAAAATATATATATATATATATATATATATATATATATATCGTTAGACGTATAAATATCGATCTCCTAAAATGTAATATCCCAAGTTCAGAAGCAAGAAGTTGAAGGGTGCTAGGTGAAAATAAAGGAAGAGACTCGACGAGTATGTCTCTTGACTCGTCGAGTCGAAGCGGGTGTCGGGCATGTGATTAAGTGGCCTGACTCGCCGAGTCGGCGGCTGGACGAGGAAAAACCCTAATCTTCGGTTTTGCACCCTATTTAAAGGACTTAATGTCCTCCCCCCCTGAAAGACCATAACTTTCGTATTTATTAAAGACTCAAACTTTCATACTCGATAATATAGTTACTCCAAAACATGCTACTTGCATATTCATAAAAACAATATTTTACATTGATAAAGAGATTACAAACTACTGAATACAAACCGACTATTTTAAAGTGTTATATATTACATTACTTCTCAGGATTCTATAGTTTTATACATATGGGAGTGCAAAATACAATAGTTTCAAACTATTCATAAGCTTCTATCGATACAATAGTTTCAAACTATTCAAAAATCTTCTACCAGTATATAACTATACTGAATGTTTATCTCCTGCAATTTGTTAAACATCGAGAGGGTAAGCGGTGACGCTTAGTGAATTCAATAATAGATACAATATAACGTTATGTCATATATATACTTTAATAGGGCAGAAGCAAAGAGGAACAAGGAACAACAAGGGCATATGTGAATCATGTGACAAACATTCCATATCAATCATTGATTTGATTTAAAGATATACAATCAATGAGACATAACAATTTCCATGCTTGATATACATCAATAAAGCTTTGGCCCAAACGGCACAGAAGATATACAACTTCGGATTAACATTTCGGTAGATTTCAGGCTTATAGCCATGTCTGACCTTCTGCCACTACCATAGAATAGAATTCATTCTCTTACGGAGACATGTTCCACATGGCCAGAGGCTACATACCAGTACCAACGTGAATCTAAGTCCTTTCACTGATCACATGGTCAAAGGTATTTCTTTGCTATTAAAAATAGCAATTAAAAATAACCCGGAATAATAACACTGAAAAGCACGTAGCACATATAACACATAACATACAATTATTTCTATATATTAAACTCACCGTGAAATAACCGGGGGCTAAAATATTAATTTGGGCAGTACTTCGGCTCTAAATATGACTTTCGTCGTTGAAAACCGGGCTCTGCGAAGGTAGACCTTCGAAACCGAAAAGATAAATTTTTCGGACTTCTCGGGAGTCTCGGGGCGTGTTTCGGGCTTTGGAATCAGTACCGGGGCTTAAGGGGAAGTCGGAATAGTAAAAATATTGAAAAAGGGGGTGAAAGTGGAAATTTTCTAAAATTAGCCGAGAAGGCTCGCACCCCTTATATAGGGCTGAGCTTCGGATCCGAAGCGAAGGGAAGGAGGCACGCGTCTGCGAGGTTCGGACCAGGTGGCAGCTTCGGCGAGGCTCGGATGCGAGGAGTCATCAGCTTCAGGCGCGTCATCGGCTCGGAACAACAGGCTCGCTGACGGTGCGCAGGTGGCTGGCACGTGGGTTGCGCATGCGAGGGTGATCAAGGGGGTGTCTCCTGCGAAGGTGTTTCGAGCTTAGTGGTCCTCGGGCTTGGTCCAATCAGAAGGCAACACGCAAGGCTGCGGTCCAATCAGAAGCGAACACCTGTCCGACACGTGGAAGCCTCACATACGAGGGTGACGTGGTAGTACTATTCATGCGATTTTTCTCGAAAAATGTGCCAAATCTTGTAAAATCTATAACTTTCGCATACGAGCTCCGTTTTTGACGTTCTTTATATGCACGCGAAGTTAAAATTATGCTCTACAACTTTCGTTTAGAGTTCGTCGGCTAATTTTGACTTTAATTTTAATATTATTATTTTTAACAGACCAAGACAGGAAAATCCGTTAAAAATTCATAACTTATTCATCCGACGTCCGTTTTCGTCAGACTTTTTACCGTTGCACTACTAATGACAAGACCTTCAATTCTCGTTTAGGTTGTGTTGGCTAAAAATCACTCGATCTAAAATTCGAGTTTTTAGCTGTCTACTGCTAAGCTGAAACTTCAAAAAATCATAACTTCCTCATACGAAGTCAGATTCAAACGGTCTTTATATGAAAGTTGATTATTTTCACGAGTTCTACAACTTTCATTTACATCACTAAGGCTAAAAATTAGTTTATCGAAAACTAAATTTTTACGCGACAAGGTATTTTCCGGATTTATCACAGATCTTCGTTTGGTCATAACTTCTTCGTTATAACTCGGATTTCGATGAGGTTTTCGCCTAAATGTTTCTAACGAGATTATCTACAACTTTCAATAATAAAATTTTACTTATTCCAAATTTTATATTTTCGCTATATTTTACTATTTGGTTTTAATTGGAATCTCATAAGACTTCCAACATTTTATGAGTGATTCTAAACATAGTTTTACTTTATTTCTAGTAAAAACTATCTGTTAGAACTCAACATTTAAATTCACTTAATATTTCATAATATTATTTACTTAAAACACGATTTCAAAACGTGTATGCTACAAATACCTCCTCCTTTTGAGGATTTCGTCCCCGAAATTACACCGATTAAAATAAATGGTGACATTTGGCTCTTATCTCATTCTTATTTTCCCAAGTATAATTTGGGCGTCGATGGTGTTTCCACTTGACAAGCACCAACTCCACTTCTTTATTTCGTAGATTAGTTGTTCTTTCATTCACGATCTCTTCCGGCTCTTCTACATATCTTAACTTATCATCCAATTTCACTTCGGATAATGGAACTGTCTCATCATTGATGCTCAAGCATTTGCGCAGATAGCTCACATGAAACACATCATGAATACCTGCCAAATCTTCAGGTAATTCTAAGCGGTATGCTTGTTTTCCAATTCTCTGGATGATTTTGAAAGGACCAACAAATCTAGGACTTAACTTTCCTTTCTTCCCAAATCTCATAAGGCCTTTCCATGGAGATACCTTCAGCATCACGAAATCACCCACTTGGAATTCTATGGGTCGTCTTCTCTTTTCTGTATAGGACTTCTGTCGATCCTGGGCCGCTTTCGTTCTTTCTCGTACGATTTGAATTTTGTCGGTGGTGTCTTGAATCATTTCAGGGCCTCCAAGGATCTTCTGTCCTATGTCTCGCCAACATAAGGGAGTACGACACTTGCGACCATATAATGCTTCGTATGGTGGCATTTTGATTGAAGCGTGGTAACTATTATTATACGAGAATTCGACAAGAGGTAAGTATTTATCCCAGTTACCACCGAACTCCAAGACACATGCACGAAGCATATCTTCTACTGTTTGGATTGTTCTCTCCGTTTGAGCATCTGTCTGGGGATGATATGCTGTGCTGAGAGCAACCCGAGATCCTAATTCACGTTGCATACTCGCCCAAAAGTGAGAAGTGAAGCGAGTATCACGATCGGAGATGATCTTTAGTGGCACACCATGTCTTGCCACAATTTCATCCAAGTATACTTGTGCGTATTTCTCCATTGGTTTCGTTTCACGCATGGCAAGAAAATGAGCGCTTTTAGTCAGGCGGTCGACGATTACCCAAATGCTATCATGTTGTCTAGCAGTCTTTGGCAATTTGGTAATGAAATCCATGGACAATTCCTCCCATTTCCATACAGGAACACTAAGACTTTCTGGGGTTCCATAAGGCTTTTGGTGCTCTGCTTTGACTTGTAAGCATACTAAGCATTCCTGTACATATCTTCCAATGTCTTTCTTTAATCCAGGCCACCAATAATCAGCTCTTACATCATAGTACATTTTACTTGTACCAGGATGGATTGACAGTTCAGATTTATGGGCTTCATCTAAAATCTTCTGTCTCAATCCACCGATCTTTGGAATCCACAGCCGATTCTTGAATACTTTTAATCATCGCGGATCATCAAGTAGAGCATCATTATAATGTTTCATCCCTTCTTTCTTCACATTTTCTGGCTTTAGGGCCTCTTCTTGCCATTTCTCTAATTCATCTAAAATAGTGAATTTTACTGTAGTATGAGAAATGGCATAACACATACTATTGCGATAAACTTTTCTGCTAAGTGCATCAGCAACCATGTTAGCTTTTCCAGGATGATATAAGATTTCACAATCATAATCTTTGATCAGCTCCATGGCTCGTTGTTGTCTCATATTCAAAGTTTGCTGACTGAATATGTACTTGAGACTTTTATGGTCGGTAAGTAATTGGCACTTTGTACCAAAAAGATAATGCCTCCAAAGTTTTAGGGCAAATACCATTGCAGCGAGTTCGAGATCATGAGTGGGATAATTCTTTTCATAATCTTTCAGTTGTCTTGAGGCATAGGCTATCACTTTGCCACGTTGCATCAACACACAACCGAGTCCTAATCTTGAAGCATCACTATATATGGAGAAGTCATCATCACCTTCTGGGAGTGATAAGATTGGAGCATGAGTCAAAAGATCTTTTAGAGTTGAGAAAGCTCTTTCTTGGGTTTCACCCCATTCGAACTTCACTTCTTTCCGTGTAAGACTCGTGAGAGGTACGGCTATACAAGAAAAGTCTTTAATGAATCTCCGGTAATATCCCGCGAGACCTAAGAAACTACGAATTTCGGAAGCATTACGGGGCACTTCCCAATTTTGAATGGCTTCGATTTTGATAGGATCTACGGATACACCATCACTAGAAATAACATGGCCGAGAAATTGAACTTGGCGAAGCCAAAATTCACATTTCGAGAATTTAGCATATAGTTTCTCCTTTCGAAGAAGTTCCAATACCGCACGAATATGAATGGCATGATCAGCTTCAGACTTGGAATAGATTATAATATCATCAATGAATACGATGACTGATTTATCGAGCATTGGGTGGCATACCCGATTCATCATATCCATGAATACAGCCGGAGCGTTTGTTAAACCAAACGGCATAACAAGGAATTCATAATGCCCATACCGAGTACGAAAAGCAGTCTTCGGTACATCTTGCTCGTGAACTTTCAACTGATGATAGCCAAATCTTAAATCAATTTTTGAAAAATAGCTAACACCTTGAAGTTGATCGAATAAATCGTCGATGCAAGGTAGTGGGTACTTGTTCTTGATAGTCACCTTATTCAGCTCACGATAATCAATGCATATCCGCATCGATCCATCTTTCTTCTTGACAAATAGTACCGGAGCACCCCAGGGAGAGGTACCCGGTCGAATGAAACCCTTGTCAAGTAGTTCTTGCAGTTGGATCATCATTTCTTTCATCTCAGCTGGCGCAAGACGATAAGGAGTCTTTGCAATCGGAGCAGCACCAGGCAGAAGGTCAATTCGAAATTCTACTTGCCTATCCGGAGGAAGGCCAGGCAAGTCATCGGGGAAAATATCAGGATATTCGTTAACAACGAGAACATCATTTACAGTTTTCTTCTCCTCGTTTGAGACATCAACTGTGTAGGCTAGATAGATAGAACATCCTTTCGATATGAATTTACGAGCTTTAAGGAAATAGATTATTTTTAAGACTTTGTTCACCATAGACATAGATAGGATTCTCCCCTTCAATAGGAATGCGTACTATCTTTAAATAGCACAAGAGTTCAGCGTGGTTCTTTGATAACCAATCCATGCCGAGAATAATATCAAAGTTGGGCAAGGAGATAGGGATCAGGTTAGCGAGAAAAGTATAGCCTTCAATTTCTATAACACAATCCCTATAGACTTTATCAGCAAGTAATGATATACTTCCCGCAGTACTTACGTGAAATGGTTGCGCGAGTACAAAGCAAGCAATTTGAAAGGAATGCGCAAATTCGTAAGACACAAAAGAATCTGAGGCACCAGAATCAAATAAGATGTGAGCAGGTCTAGAGTTGACAAGAAATGTACCCGTCACAACATTCGGGTCCTCGCGTGCCTCCTCTGAGGTAATCTGGAATGCACGACCCCTAGCTTTTGGCACCTCCTCCTTTTTAGTTGGAGTATCCTTTGATTGTTGAACAGGGACTTGGCTTTTCGCCGGTTTTTGAATAGAAGCTTGACTTCCCGTCATCTGACTAGTAAGAGTAGGGCAAAAACGCTTCTTATGGCCAGTAATACCACATGCATAGCAAGTAACATCTTTTCTTGGGCAAGCTGGCTTTATATGACCCTTTTCTCCGCATCCATAACAGACAATGGATTCCTTGTCTATTTTGCATTGGCCCGGATGATTCCTTCCACAAATACGACATGAAGGTGATTGCATAGAAAAAGATTTTGATCTACCGCGTCCACGAGAGACACTTTGAGTTTGAACTTGATTACCAGGCTCAGTCCGAACGGATTGAGCTGGTAGAAAAGAAGGAATAGTTCTTTCAGTACGTGGATGCTTCGGAGCAGTAACAGCGGCACCACGTATTTCTAAGTCATGCTCACGTCTTCGAGCATATTCAACGGCTTTATCGAATGACAGAACTTCTCGATTGGCAACGAAATCGTGGATTTCGTGTCGTAGTCCCTCCATGAATAACTGGATTTTCTCGTCTTCAGTTGGAATATACTTTGTAGCAAACTTGCTCTTTGATTAAACTGAGTTTCATACTCATTCACAGTCATTCCTCCTTGTTTAAGCTCGAGGAATTCCTTCTCCAATATCCTCCTCATGTCTGAAGGACAATACTTCTCTAGCAAACGAGCTTTAAACATTTCCCAGGCTAAATTCTCCTGGTCAAACCCGTTGAGAGCTTCATATGTTGCTTCCCACCAGACCAAGGCTTCTCCGATGAGCATTGCAGAAGCATAGATAGCCTTGTCTTCATTATCCAGATGAGAAATACGAAACACTTTCTCTATGTTCTGGATCCAAGTAAGAACAATAATTGGATTGACAACACCGGAAAACTCTGTAGCACCGCTACTCTTGAAATCTTTGAACGAGGGACGCTTCACCTCTCCTTTTGAAGATTCTCCAGTGGCTTTCTCTTTTCCTTTATCACCATTCTTTTTGTGTTCTTCGAGAGTCTGTCGAATAACACCGGTAAGTTTACCCAAGAGTCGCTCCTCACAAGGAGATACTGGAGTATTCACTTCCTCGGGTTGAGGACCTCCACCAACCTCAGGGGTATGGCTACTAACCTGTTCAGCCATTGCTCTGCAATACGAAGTAACATTGTGTTTTAGAATATTAGGGTTTATTATTACCTAATACTTTTACTTATATATTTCCTATGGTTTGTATCCCTATACTTACAATGATTTAGTTCATATATTGAACTTCCAATAGTTTAAGTCTAAATACCAATCCGTGGAATTTAGTTCACTCAAACTACTGCTCTGATACCATGATTGAAAGACCCTAACTTTCGTATTTATGAAAGACCCAAACTTTCATACTCGACAATATAGTTACTCCAAAACATGCTACTTGCATATTCATAAAAACAATATTTTACATTGATAAAGAGATCGCAAACTACTGAATACAAACCGACTATTTTAAAGTGTTATATATTACATTACTTCCCAGGATTCTATAGTTTTATACATATGGGAGTGCAAAATACAATAGTTTCAAACTATTCATAAGCTTCTATCGATACAATAGTTTCAAACTATTTAAAAATCTTCTACCAGTATATAACTATACTAAATGTTTATCTCCTGCAATTTGTTAAACATCGAGAGGGTAAGCGGTGACGCTTAGTGAATTCAATAATAGATACAATATAACGTTATGCCATATATATACTTTAATAGGGCAGAAGCAAAGAGGAACAAGGAACAACAAGGGCATATGTGAATCATGTGACAAACATTCCATATCAATCATTGATTTGATTTAAAGATATACAATCAATGAGACATAACAATTTCCATGCTTGATATACATCAATAAAGCTTTGGCCCAAACGGCACAGAAGATATACAACTTCGGATTAACATTTCGGTAGATTTCAGGCTTATAGCCCTGTCTGACCTTCTGCCACTACCATAGAATAGAATTCATTCTCTTACGGAGACATGTTCCACATGGCCAGAGGCTACATACCAGTACCAACGTGAATCTAAGTCCTTTCACTGATCACATGGTCAAAGGTATTTCTTTGCTATTAAAAATAGCAATTAAAAATAACCCGGAATAATAACACTGAAAAGCACGTAGCACATATAACACATAACATACAATTATTTCTATATATTAAACTCACCGTGAAATAACCGGGGGCTAAAATATTAATTTGGGCAGTACTTCGGCTCTAAATATGACTTTCGTCGTTGAAAACCGGGCTCTGCGAAGGTAGACCTTCGAAACCGAAAAGATAAATTTTTCGGGCTTCTCGGGAGTCTCGGGGCGTGTTTCGGGCTTTGGAATCAGTACCGGGGCTTCGGGGGAAGTCGGAATAGTAAAAATATTGAAAAAGGGGGTGAAAGTGGAAATTTTCTAAAATTAGCCGAGAGGGCTCGCACCCCTTATATAGGGCTGAGCTTCGGATCCGAAGCGAAGGGAAGGAGGCACGCGTCTGCGAGGTTCGGACCAGGTGGCAGCTTCGGCGAGGCTCGGATGCGAGGAGTCATCAGCTTCAGGCGCGTCATCGGCTCGGTCTTCGGCTCGGAACAACAGGCTCGCTGACGGTGCGCAGGTGGCTCGCACGTGGGTTGCGCATGCGAGGGTGATCAAGGGGGTGTCTCCTGTGAAGGTGTTCCGAGCTTAGTGGTCCTCGGGCTTGGTCCAATCAGAAGGCAACACGCAAGGCTGCGGTCCAATCAGAAGCGAACACCTGTCCGACACGTGGAAGCCTCGCATACGAGGGTGACGTGGCAGTACTATTCATGCGAATTTTCTCGAAAAATGTGTCAAATCTTGTAAAATCCATAACTTTCGCATACGAGCTCCGTTTTTGATGTTCTTTATATGCACGCGAAGTTAAAATTATGCTCTACAACTTTCGTTTAGACTTCGTCGGCTAATTTTGAATTTAATTTTAATATTATTATTTTTAACAGACCAGGACAGGAAAATCCGTTAAAAATTCATAACTTATTCATCCGACGTCCGTTTTCGTCAGACTTTTTACCGTTGCACTACTAATGACGAGACCTTCAATTCTCGTTTAGGTTGTGTTGTGGCTAAAAATCACTCGATCTAAAATTCGAGTTTTTAGCTGTCTACTGCTAAGCTGAAACTTCGAAAAATCATAACTTCCTCATACGAAGTCAGATTCAAACGGTCTTTATATGAAAGTTGATTACTTTCACAAGTTCTACAACTTTCATTTACATCACTAAGGCTAAAAATTAGTTTATCGAAAACTAAAATTTTACGCGACAAGGTATTTTCCGGATTTATCATGGATCTTCGTTTGGTCATAACTTCTTCGTTATAACTCGGATTTCGATGAAGTTTTCGTCTAAATGTTTCTAACGAGATTATCTACAACTTTCAATAATAAAATTTTACTTATTCCAAATTTTATATTTTCGCTATATTTTACTATTTGGTTTTAATTGGAATGTCATAAGACTTCCAACATTTTATGAGTGATTCTAAACATAGTTTTACTTTATTTCTAGTAAAAACTATCTGTTAGAACTCAACATTCAAATTCACTTAATATTTCATAATATTATTTACTTAAAACACGATTTCAAAACGTGTATGTCCCCAGCTCCCTTAGCCCCCTTTGAGATCTAGAAACCCTAGAATCGTGAGTAAGAGCCCTTGGAAGCAACTTGGAGCTTAGATAAGTGATTTGGTGAAGAGATCTTGAAGAAAAAGAAGCTTGGATCAAGGAGATTTGTGGAGATTTGGATTACTCATCAGTAGGAGGACGTTTTGGAGGTAATGAATCGTTATCCTTGGCTTTCTCCTTTCTAGATCCATCTTTCATGGAGTTTTAGGGTTTGTTTGGAGATAATATGATGAGAACATGGTGCACAGGTTAGATCTGGAGTTGAAACTCCAGATCTAAGCTCTATTGGGATCAAAGATGCAGAAAGCCCTTTTAGTTGCTATGCAAAGGCCATTCCCCATAAGTTAAGATCCTTTCTAGCTTGGTTTTTGATATTATGGGACATGAAGCACGTAAAGGTAGCAACTTTATGTTACTAATGGACTCTAGAGGCCCATATCTATTGTTTGGAGTAAAGGAGTAGCTCTATGATTCGAGATTATGAGAATGCACGTAAGGACTCGGCGAGTCTGTGAGATAACTCGGCGAGTTGGGCTAGGGATCAGGCTTTGAGTTGTGTAGTGACTCGGCGAGTCATATGATGATGAGCTTGGACTCGATGAGTTGAAGAACAACTCGGCGAGTCTGATGAAGATTGTCGTGGACTCGGCGAGTCTGTTCTTGGACTCGGCGATTCACGACGCAGAACCCCCAACCTCGTCTGGTTAAGACTCACAAAAATGAGTTGAGTGGTGATTTAGTGAGTTGGACAAATTGGGACTCGGAGATTGTTAGACTCGACGAATCATGGGGTGACTCGGCGAGTTGAGTCAATCGGAAGGTTGACTTTGACTGAGGACTTTGACTTTGACCTTCAGGGGTGTTATGGTAAATTGGTAATTTATATCAATGGATCATTGATGGCTTTAGGTGTTGGAGTTGGAGGCAGTGCTTCAGGATTTAGCTTTCGTGGTTCGGTTCAGCAGATTTCAGGTGAGTTACCCTCACTATATCGACAGGGTCTACGACACCAAGGTCGGCCCTTTATCGGATGGAAATCCGGGTATTGTTTGCTATGTTGTTGATTTGCTAGATCTGTATCCTGGTATTTAGGATGGTATTATGTTAGTGACCTGGTTAAGGTCGGTATCCCGGTATATAGGGTAATATTCTGCTAGTGACCGATTAGGTCGGAATCCGGGTTAGGATGTTGATATGCTATGTGATCTGTTAGACTGTCTGTTTGGTTAAGGATTGTTATGTGATTAACTGTTTTATGTGCACATGGTTGTTTGACTGGGGTTGGGTTGAGGCGGGTCCTGCTTTGTGCTGTAGGTGTCACACCCCCGAACCAGACGGCGGAAACGTCCGAGGGCTCTCGTGACTTAAATTGAATAGCATCACATTGAATATACATGAATCATAACATAAACATCACCATGCATCAATATATTACAACTGGAATTGTTCACATCAAGTACATTGTTTTAACATTACATATCCATACATAAATTGTTTGATAAATATCATAAACAAAACACCCTAACATACATGGTACTTATTCTTCAGTTTACCTGTTACCTAAGAATACAAGTTATTTTGAAAAACGATCAACATATGAAATGTTGGTGAGTTCATAAGTATGTTGTGATAAAATGTTTTTGTGTAGTTTGTAAAACCCATAAAATCCAATGTTTTCTGAAAAGACCATTGTTTATAAAAAAAAAGTGTGAAGATCCGTACAATATGCATGATGATTTCAAAACGTGTATAGTTGAAGAACTTAGTATTATACGTACAAGTGAAAATGTTGAACTTCCCCGGAAAACCCGACTTTTTCCAAATACATAAAATACAGTGATTTCTCAAATTGTTATACCACCACAATGAATGATTTTTGAATACTCTTCCTTGATTACTCAGGTAGTGTTGGATTAATTAAGGTTTGTGAGTTGTTATAGGCATGCATTAGAAATGCCTAGTTTATAACTACAGTTTTCGAACGATCCTTAGAGGTGTCGCTCATTATAACTCACTTAATCCAACCACCTTGATTACTCTCGATTATCACCTAAATCTGTTTACGCTGATTACTCATAAGCCTAGGAAACGAGGAAAAGGAGGGGTACAATCCTGCTACTTCCGTGAGTTTACTTTAGGCCATCGGGAATGCGAAAGACTCGTTGGCCCACCTCGCATTTGTCTACCTTGACCTTACTGGCAATACTATTGGATCACTAAGACCCAAAAGCATTTGAGAGCCAATTAAGGTCCCTTTATATGGAATTGGACCATAGGAGGCCCAATAACACATAAGCGTTATCCCTTTGGGCCCAAAGATCATGATAATGGACTTGCAAGGTCCAACAAGCATGATTTGAAACTTCTAAGCCCAAAATTTGAATAATTACACATCTTAGGTTTCGCATATCTATTGGAGGGTTCGATTTTTACGGTTGTTGTAATGGTATCGATTCGAGACCGATCGATTCATTTGTAACAATATTTGGAGTTAAACGTGTATTCGTCTTTTGATTTTTTTGGCAGTCGTGGTTTTTGCATTTTGACTAGATGAAAAAATTTGTTTAAAAGTAGAGGTTTGCCCCTTTTTACCTTTCTTTTTATAAAAATAACAAATTTAGTCCTTTATATAAAAGAAAGGACATTTTTAGTCCTTTAAACTTTTTTTTGACGCCTTTTGCATCATAAATTTGTTGAAATGATGGTTTTAACACAAAATTTACTTTGTTAACCGTTATAGTCCTTTTAGGATAGAAATTTTCGGTTAGAACCCAACTTTTCACAATTTTTACAGTTTTTTGGCCCGAAATCCAAAAACTTTACATTTTTTATCCTTTTTGGGAATAAAAAGCATTTTTGACCTTTGAAATAGTTTTATTACACTTATTATCCCCTGATTTGCAGAAAGTTTCATTTCAGCCCCATTAAATGACATTTTTTCAATTTTTGGGCTTATTAGGCCGAAAAGCCAAAAATTTACATTTTTAGTCCCTTTAAAATTTTAATATTCAGAAAAATAATTATTGAAACTGTTTTGACTATTTTGACCCTTAAGAAACCGTGACTTGGCAACTTTTAACCCAAGTTTGGTATTTTTGACAATTTAAGCCCAAAAATGGGTTTTATGTTGGAAATATGTTCATCATAATCTTATAAGTTGTCATTCTTGACTAGTTAAGTGTAACATAACTTAAATCATGTTTGTTTCCTTTCCCATGTTCTAGATCTCGAGTTTCACCCCTTGATGGTTGCATGTTCATCATAGAAACACATAAAAACACACATACATGCATGAAATCACACATAGCATACACATACGCATAGATCTACACATTTTTCTTGTATTCTCCCCCATAAAACACATAAAAACCGAAAAAAGAGGGGTATGAAGCTCACCTTGAGTTGTAGTTTCGGTTTTGAAGAGAGAAAATGAAGAAAGTTTCGATCCTAGCAAGTCCTCTTGGTAAATCTCGAACTTGGATGATTTATAAGAGAGTGATCATGATTTTGTATGAGATGAAGGGGGATTGTTGGTAAAATGAAGAAGATATGTTATGAATCAAAGAAATAACTTACCAAATATGTGAACTACTTGATGAAAATTCTTAGATTTCAAGCCAAAATTTCGAGATCTTCAAAGGAGAAGAAGATGATCTTAAGAGTGGTTTAGAGAGATTTTTTGGTGAAGTGTGTGTGTGTGTGTGTTTGTGTTGTGTTTGGCCGAGAGAAGAAAATAGAGGGAAAGAGAGAGAGTTGAGGAGACTTGTCTAGATACATGTTAGTCCATGCATGGATGCATGGTGTGCAATAAGGAGGTGACACCTCCTAAAGTCAACCCTTACTCCTTTGTTTTGTGGTTTGGACCGAGAGAGAGAGAGAGAGGAGAAGGAGAAAGAAAAATTGGGCCTTGAGTGCTTAAGCCCATATTATGACTTAATTTGATCATCTTTGGCCCGAAATAAATGAAGGAACGATTTTTATGATCCATTAGGGCTAATTAGATTTGTTATGGTCCAATAAGGCCCATTAAAGTATTTTATTTCATTCTAGGCCCAATATGGCCCAAAATGTTAAAATAAATGAAAGTGGGTCCAATTAGAGCCCATTTAAGAGTTCTAAGCCCAAGATAGTCAAATTGGAAACTTATTGGTCCATTAGGCCCAATAAGGAAAGCCTAGTCCAAAATGGACTTAAACCGGGATTTTTAGGGCTTCCAACCTTTTGTTGACTATTTGATGTGCTCTTATAAAGTGTTTGATGGAAGTTTTGTTGTTATTGAATAAGCATCATACATGATTTCATATTTGTGGTTTACTTTTGTTATCATTGTTCAATGTTTACAAGGCACCAAATTCCTAATTGTGACATCATCCCCCCGTTAGAGGGAATTTCGTCCCGATATTCGTTTGAAAGCTAGATTTGAGAATGCAAGAATAGGTGAGGGTACTTCTGCTTCATCTGGTCTTCGCGCTCCCATGTGAATTCTGGCCCACGCTTCGCGTTCCACCGTACCTTCACAATCGGAATGCGACTTTGCTTAGTACGCTTCACCTCCCTGTCCATGATTTCGACTGGTTCTTCGACGAATAGGAGATTCTTGTTGATTTCTATTTCTTCAAGGGGAAAGACGAGGGTTTCATCGGATAAGTACTTTTTTAAGTTTGAAACATGGAAAACAGGGCGTAAACTGCTGAGCTCAGCGGGTAGCTGCAGTCTTTACGCCACTGGACCAATTCGGGCAAGAATCTCGAAAGGTCCAATGTATCTTGGATTCAATTTTCCCCGTTTTCCAAAACGAATGACTCCTTTCCAGGGAGAGACTTTTAACAACACTTGCTCCCCGACTTGAAACTCCAAGGGCTTTCGCCTTTTATCAGTGTAGCTCTTCTGTCGGTCGTGCGATGCTTGTAGTCGGGCGCTGATTTGAACTATCTTTTCTGTTGTTTCACATATGATCTCCGGTCCCGTCAACGTCTTTTCTGATGTCAGTTCTTTCGCTATCTGGGTGTCACCTACCTCAGCCCAACACAACGGTGATCTACAATTACGCCCATACAACGCCTCGAAAGGAGCAACTTTGATGCTCGTGTGGTAACTATTGTTGTATGAGAATTTGACTAAGGGTAAGTGGGTATCCCATGACTTCCCAAAGTCTATCACACAAGCGCGAAGCATGTCTTCAAGTTTTTGAATGGTTCACTCGCTTTTACCATCCGTTTGTGGATGATAAGAAGTGCTCATGTCGAGATGTGTTCCTAGGGCTTTTTGAAGTGATTGCCAAAAACTCAAAGTGAATCTACTATCTCAATCTGAGATGATAGACACTGGCACTCCGTGGAGTCTCACAATTTCCTTGATGTATAACCTCGTCAACCTTTCCATCTTGTAGGATTCTTTTATTGGCAAGAAATGAGCGGATTTCGTCAATCTGTCGACTATTACCCATATGGTGTCCAATCCATCTGATGACTTGGGTAGCTTGGTCACAAAGTCCATAGTAATCCTCTCCCATTTCCACTCTGGAATTTCTGGTTGTTGTAATAGTCTCGAGGGCTTCTGATATTCCACCTTTACTTTAGCGCAAGTAAGGCATTTGCTAACATAGGTGGCAATCTCTGCCTTCATGTTAGGCCACCAATAGTGTTGCTTAATATATAGGTGTTGGGTTTTGAGCAATCTAACACTTCCTAAGTGTGCATGCAACCCTAATAAACCTTGGATCTATGTTTTCTTCTAAAATACATGCAAATAATAATTTCCAAGGTTTCTTCCTAACTAGCATAGCATAAGGATTATGAATCATAAAACTACTAGTAGAAATACATACCTTTTGATGGTGGTTGATTGCTTGGAGTTTGAGAGCCTAGCACCAATAATGTGAATGCCTCAAATGGAATCACAAATCACCACAAACACTTGGAAAACTTTGAGAGAGTAGTATACTTTCTTATGAAATCGGCCACCACTAAGTCTCACACAACTAGTGCCACTAGTGCCACTTTTCTTGCATCATATGCTTCTTTATATAGTGTGCATGGTTAGGGTGAAACCCTAATAACCCATAACCTTTCCTTTTCCAAGGATCCATGGGTTAAAAGCTCCATGGATCATCCATGGACTTCCATATAAGCCTAGCCCATTAACTAATGAGTATTAGCCCACACCATATAAAACAATAGCCCACAATTTAATTAGTCTTCCTTTTAATCTCTAAATTAATTCATAATTAATTTAAGACTAAAACTAATTAAATAACATGACTTCATATTAATATATTATAACTTATAATATATTAATAAATCGTAAGTATACAATTCTCATAAAATTATCCATAAATCGTTTGGGTGAAGTGCAACCCAAATGGACCATGCCGGGTCGGGTCAAGTATGTACCAAATAAGTTATGGACTTAGACACCTTATCCAACAGACTCCCACTTGGATAAGTCTAATAACTATATTTGCGTATGTTACTTCAGGAACCAACCAGCAATCGTATCTCTCAAAAACTCTGTTGAACTATGAAGCGCCATTTTAGATAAGTGATCATATAATCCTCTGTTCTCATGATATCAGCCGGACAAATACATGGAACAACGTCGTACTTATTGTCCAGCAGTTTGTTTCCCGATTTCCGATTTGTTTGACAAAGAACTTAATCGAACACATCAATTTAGTTCTGACCGGCCGGTACATAGGTCACAACAAAATCATCGAGGGGCCCAGATATCGCTTCTATTTCTAGAAGGAACAGATAAACTTCGACTCATATGCTTGTTCTACTACTTGTTGAATTGTACACAAAGGCACGTTTTATAACATCAAGTTACTGATGTGTTTACGTGCAATCAATGCACAACCAACTCATAGGTAACAACTCATATCTCTAGGTTTGAAGATTTATATGATATTATCGTCCCACGATCACTCGAGATAAATTCCATGAAGTGATACAAGTGAGCGTGGGTTTATTCCAATACTCATAACTTATGAGCACTCATGAATGTTGTAGCAACCATTGCTATGACTAAACCCATTTAGCCATCTACAAACTCGATTCATGACAGTCTTGATTCATACCTACTTCCAACATATGAACGACTGTGGAGTGTTTAAATAAATTAGTCATTCGGAAAGAATAACCTAGCTATTTTGGAAGTCAAAACATGCAAAGTGAAACACAATAATAATCGAATCCAATATGGTCTCAAAACCCTTTTGAATATAAATAGAACCACCTTTTATTTATCACCATATTGATTACACATTATTCATTGTATAATGTTTCAAACAATCAACTTAAGACTTGAATAAAAACAACAGTCGTCCCATGCTCCTAGCATGTACACTTTGTTTTTCTAAACAATAGTTATGCCATACTCCAAGTATGCACACTATGTTTTTCTATGATCCTTACATTGTGATGTAGATCAATTGAACATGATTCCAATGATACTCATTTCACAATCCCAAATCCTTATTGTAAATGTGAGAATCCCCGATTCCTATCATTTACCAAAAAAAACTGTTAGATTTTAAATTTCTATGCAATGTTCCTCTTGTAATGATTATGCGCAAAGTCACCAAAACCTTGTCACCAGTCATTACAGAGTATTCCAAAGAAGGTCAACTTCTATGGAACGGAAGTCTCATATTCAAAGTACATTGCTTTGAACATCCTTCTTGCATTAAGGTTTTCTAATCTTACATAGATTGAATAACTTCCACCTATGGAGACATTTCCATAGTCCCATTTTGACTATCACTTCCGAACAAGAGTTACTTCTTTTCAGAACATGTCAATACGGTCCTTTCCGACAACTTACATCATACTTCCAACTTTCCCTGAGCAACCGATCTTTGGCGAACCTCAGATTTGTCCTCGACAATTGCTTAATCACTTTAGTCATATCCAGTTCTAGACTTTTCCCTTCTCAATGCCTTAAGCATTTGGAAAATTTAGAAAAGATGAATATTATAGCACATGCAATCGATCCTATATCCGAAGCATATGGGACACGATTCATGATGTTTGACATAAAGACATGATACTAGACCAGTCTTTTGCTACAATGTTTTTTTTATTTGCCATGTTTTCAAAATTAACTATGAAGAGGGATGCCGTAATCATAATCGAACTTTGAAAACGCAATATATATAGAATTTCTTCAAGTTGAACCATTCCAACATAAAATTCATATATATATATATATATATATATATATATATATATATATATATATATATATATATATATATATATATATATATATATATATATATATATTCTTGACTAAAGATGATTAAAATCTCAATCTAAGCTTTAGAATTGAAATGAAGTATAATTTCCTCTCCCTTAATTATAGCAAAACAACTTTTCAACCCCTGCAACTTCACGAATTGAAACTTTGTTTTCTATAATTAACATTGCTAACTTGCAACACTAAACGTAATAATCATGCTCCCACTAACATGATGATTATCATCATAACACTTATGCTCCCACTAGCTCTGACATATTTCCAGAAATTTGCTGGACTTCTGAAATTTAGATTCATACACCCTTTCTTAGATAGATCACATGTATGTGTAAACAATTTTCAGAACTATGAAAAGGGATGCCGTAATCATAGTCTCAATTTCTTAGACATTTTCCATTTCTCACAAGTCCATGTTAGTGTGCCGGTTAACCACACACGCTCCACTAACGACTTTTGAAAATGAAAATAACACAATTGATATCTACCTAAAATCTACTTAGTGAAAGCGTTTCCTCACCATCATTTTCATGAATTGGAGAGAAACCTTATGACACTTAGATTTTATAGTGTATGAGTTCCTATCCATGTGAATTTGTCAAAACCATAATCACAAGATAAGGTTAGTGACAAATTCAACCTTACATGGATTAAACTTGTTCAATCTTAGTTTCTTGTCACCTTGGTAGCACAAGGCCCACCAATGCTTCCAAGTTGAACTCTGATAACTCACATGCAAATTCAACTTATTTGAAGTAGGTACAGAAATAAGAATTATGTCAACACGATAGGTTGCAAACCTTAAGTCGTGTGCTAGTGATAAATTACAGGTTTTACTCTTGATTAAATCTTGAAACTCTTTCAGGATCTTTAAGGCTCCCACTGTCCCCTTGACATATAAGTTTCCTCAATCAAGAACCATTCCTTGACAAAACAAATATTCAAGGGACAATGTGGATTCTTATCAAGACTAACACTTTACACAATTGGTCTTAGTTGGTCTTTGTCTCATCCAAGACATCACAACTTACCAATCTCAAATGTACAAGAGTAGAAAACATTTTACTCTTACATTTGACTAGTGTTAATAAATCCTCCTTTATGTCACTCAAAGTTACAATCTTGGAGTATGACTCTAAGAATTGTTTTGGAACGAAATATGACTCATCTTCTTGATTTTAACCAATCCAACAATTCATGACCTCTCTTCTTAGCCATAACAATGCACTAAGACGTCCTTAGAGTATGAATTTGTGATATGGTTTCATAATCATTAAGATGATCATGAAATATGATACTAAAGTACTCTCCCATCCTTTCACATCTGAGAAACTTTTATCTTTCTGCCTAATTTGCTTATACTCATTTGTTTTGTCATACATTGTAACCTTTCCAATGTTACAGAATTATACTTAACCTCATAAGTATAATCATATTTACTAATCTTTAGCAAATCATGACAAATCAATCTTTGTGGTGGACCTTGACCAGCGCACACCCAGTGTACCTAATTCCTTAGGCCTTCAATTGACTCACATATACATGTGATCAAAGAATTAATCTTAATTTTCAAAGATGAAAATTCTCATTCATCATACAATACAACTTGTATGATTCCAAGTTTCTGTTCAATTGAAACTTGGGTGATGAAAAACTTTCTTCATTTGGTAAATTCAGACACTACCACAAATGAAAGAATCAAATCCACTTTCCAATATTGCTATTACTAGAAACATATAAGCAACAATTTTCCACAGATGCCATTGTAAGGATTTTTTTTAAAATAAATAAAATTAAAACCCTTTTTTTTATTTTAAAACTTTGCGGAAAAACTTATCCTTACAATCCACATGAAAACCTTATTGTTATCTATTCATAAACAATATATTATAACTCTTAAGCAACAGCTCAAAATTCTGATTGCTGAACAATGCGATCAAAACCCACCTTTGCAATCAGAATCAACATATACTTACTTTAAGCTTCCTATCTTTTCTTTGATTCTTAAAAACATCAGCATGTGACCCATTCACATTATGTAATAAGAATCTCCAAATAGGAACTTAATAGAGTTAGACAGTGGACTTTACCCGAAGTAGAGTCAAACCTCTTGACTTGATCAACCTTATGACCTTTCAGGTGAATAGGGCAGCTTCGCAACCAATGCCCCTTCCTTTTGCAACAAAACACATGGACCCTTTGGTAATGGCACATGAGACTATCTCAGACTTAGCCTTTCTCTTTACCATTTGGTCAACCGAGTTGACTATAGCCGATCCCTTTCCATTGGGAAGAGAAATCCTTTTCTAGATATCCAATGCTACCATTGTCAATGTCCATGTAGACTTGGGAAGTTGTTCTTTTAATCAAATTTGCTTTACTGGTGTTCCGAATCATTGCTGATTCCACAACACCAAGCAAAAAGATAACATCATTAAGGGTCATGTCATAGTCTGCCTCATAGTAGTCCCAAAGAGACTCACTATGTTACTAAGAAAGTGATTGAACATCCAACTTTCACGAGACTTTGACACCCAACTCTCCCGGCTTGTCAATATGTGACTTTATCTCCAAGATGTGAGCACACATAGACTATGCTTGCCAATAGGGATTGAGTGACTTTAAACTTTTCAAGAACTTGTGGGTAAGGGAGAATAATTGGAGGAGGTGGAGGAAGTGAAGCATGATGTTGAGGGACACCATCTTCAAGAGATTTGGGAAGATCATAGTTGTCTTAACCAGACATCTCAAATGGGAGAAAATCAAGTTAGTTGATTCAAAGTCCTTAATATAACACCCAATATGAAATATTAAGGCTAGGACCCAACACAATATTTTATAATTTGGAAGAGGGATGCCGTAATCCAAGCTATAAAATATTTGAAGGTAGGCGAATGACGATTCACCAATTTCCACCATGAAAAACTAAATAATTTATTAGGTTTTAATTGGATTTGAAATTCCTAGATCTTTTGAGATTCATTGAACTTTTCAATGACATGTTTCAATCTCGAGTGTGCCCTCTCAAATTTTGTGACTGGGATGCCGAGGATCACAAAACAAGGTGTGAATAACCATACCAATTCACTTGATACCCTTAATATTATCACCTAATCAATGTGCCGGTTAACCACACACGCTCCATTGATCTATGACAAACATTAAGTCACCCTTCGTGATCCTTACTAGTCCAAGTTAGTGTGTCGGTTAACCACACACGCTCCACCAACGACTTGGTAAGGTACAAAGTGTGAATTCCATGGGCTAGCACCAAATTCATATTTTTCCTAAAGTAACTAAGATTGGGAATTAAATAAAAAATATTTAGTTACTTTATAATAATCATTATACTTTTAATGAGAATTTAAAGTCATTGTCCTACCCGTTCGGCTAACGACCCTCCACCGATCAAGCAAGCGGTGGGTGAGAGTGGACACCCATTAAGTTGCCATTTTATAGGCAACAACCTTATACCCACCTTATAGACCAACTTCGTGAATGAGGCCTACTAACGGTAAAACGACTTGTTCTTATACATATATATATATATATATATATATATATATATATATATATATATATATATATATATATATAATTAACCATTAATGTTATAAATAGTATAAGTGTAGAATTTTAACTTTTAAAACTTCTAGGGTATGGAATTAAAGTTTGTGTGAGACTTTACAAATTCCAAAACTTGAGGGCAAGTTTTGAACAATTCATAAACTTTTGGATATTCATAACTTATGAGTTTTAATTAAGTGTTTAATACTTTTAATGAAGAGTCTCTTGGAAATCCATAACTTGAGGACAAGTTATGAAGTCCATAAAAGCATTTATGGGAAAAACTCTTCAAGAAAATGTAATCTACAACTTCTTAAAAAACATTTAAAAGAAAAACTCTTGGAATTCCATAACTTGAGGACAAATTAAGAATTCCATTAAAACACATTAAGATCAAGAATTAACTAACAAACAATTTGCAAATAATTCATATGATCTAACAAAACTCATATGAACATGAACATCCACATCAACAATTTCAAGAATCATATGAACACATATAAACTTGAAATTTGATTATAACTTTGAAATTAGTCCACCATCATCATTACCACATCAAAAACAGGTTTTATAAGATCAAAACAGTTTAAGGGAATGATTCTAGACCAATTCCAGCACCAAAACTCGAAAATCTGCACTCAGGCCTGCCAACTCGTCGAGTGCATGAACTGACTCGGCGAGTTGGTTGAATCTACACATGGACTCGGCGAGTACCATGAATAGACTCGGCGAGTCTACTGTGCAGAATGCAGTTTTTCGACATTTTTCAGCAATTTGCATCAAGTATTCAAGAAAACAAGCAAGCCTAGGCTTTGATACCACTGTTGGGTTTTGAGCAATCTAACACTTCCTAAGTGTGCATGCAACCCTAATAAACCTTGGATCTATGTTTTCTTCTAAAATACATGCAAATAATAATTTCCAAGGTTTCTTCCTAACTAGCATAGCATAAGGATTATGAATCATAAAACTACTAGTAGAAATACATACCTTTTGATGGTGGTTGATTGCTTGGAGTTTGAGAGCCTAGAACCAATAATGTGAATGCCTCAAATGGAATCACAAATCACCACAAACACTTGGAAAACTTTGAAAGAGTAGTATACTTTCTTATGAAATCGGCCACCACTAAGTCTCACACAACTAGTGCCACTAGTGCCACTTTTCTTGCATCATATGCTTCTTTATATAGTGTGCATGGTTAGGGTGAAACCCTAATAAACCATGACCTTTCCTTTTCCAAGGATCCATGGGTTAAAAGCTCCATGGATCATCCATGGACTTCCATATAAGCCTAGCCCATTAACTAATGAGTATTAGCCCACACCATATAAAACAATAGCCCACAATTTAATTAGTCTTCCTTCTAATCTCTAAATTAATTCATAATTAATTTAAGACTAAAACTAATTAAATAACATGACTTCATATTAATATATTATAACTTATAATATATTAATAAATCGTAAGTATACAATTCTCATAAAATTATCCATAAATCGTTTGGGTGAAGTGCAACCCAAATGGACCATGTCGGGTCGGGTCAAGTATGTACCAAATAAGTTATGGACTTAGACACCTTATCCAACACTAGGTACATTTTGTCTGAACCCGGATGGATAGAGTATCGCGTCTTGTGGGCTTCATTCATGACTATCTTTCTGAATCCCCCAAGTTTAGGGACCCAAATGCAGTTCATGAATTAGTATGTCCCGCCCTCTTTCACTTCGAGATTTTTTCCATTCCTCGTAATGCTTCGCTTGTTTTGTTCTCTTCTTTCATGGCATCAGACTGGGCTGCCCTGATCTGAGAGGTTAAGTAGGATTGGATGGTTATCGAGAGAGTTTTCACACGACGATTTGAGTATTCTTTCCTACTCAAGGCATCAACTACCACGTTAGCCATGCTTGGGTGGTACTTGGTTTCACACTCATAATCGTTTAGTAACTCAACCCATCTTCGTTGCCTCATGTTCAATTCTTTTTTATTTAGGATATGCTGGAGGCTCTTGTGGTCCGTAAAAATGGTGCACTTTGTACCGTACAGGTAGTGCCTCCAGATTTTTAAGGCGAAGACCACAGGTCCCAACTCCAGATCGTGGGTTGCGTAATTCACTTCGTGTGTCTTTAGCTGATGTGATGCATAAGCTATCACCTTCCCACGTTGCATAAGTACGCAACCTAAGCCCTGATTCAACGCGTAGCAGTATACTATGAAATCTTCTGTTCCTTCCGGTAATGATAGCACCGGCGCGCTGCAAAGTGCTTGTTTTAGAGTTCGGAATGCAGCTTCCTGCTTGTTCGTCCATTTAAACGGTACGCCCTTTTGTATAAGCATGGTAAGCGGTTTGGCTGTCTTAGAGAAATTCTGGATGAATATCTTGTAATAGCCTGCGAGACCTAGAAATTGGCGAATTTCTGTGGGTGTTGGTAGGACTGCCTATCCTTCGATGGCTTTGACCTTAGAAGATCCACGTGTATTCCTTCTTGGCTAACAACATGACCCAAAAAGTCCACACTACGAAGCCAAAATTCACACTTAGAGAGCTTTGCGTATAGCTTTTCGGTTCGCAGGGTTTCCAGGATTTGTCGAAGATGTTGGCCATGCTCTTCTTCGCTTCGAGAGTAAACTAGAATGTCGTTAATGAAAACAATGACAAAGTTGTCGAGAAATGGTCGGCAGATTCGATTCATTAGGTCCATGAATACGGCAGGGGCATTCATTAGACCGAAGGGCATTACAACAAATTCATAATGTCCATATTGAGTTCGGAAAACGGTTTTGGGGATATCCTCTTCCCGTACCTTGAGTTGATGGTACCCAGATCGCAAATCTATCTTTGAGAAGTAACTAGCTCCTTGGAGCTGGTCAAATAGATCGTCGATTCGTGGAAGTGGATAGCGATTTTTGACAGTGAGTTTATTTAGTTCTCTGTAATCAATGCACATCCTAAAAGATCCGTCCTTCTTCTTGACAAAGAGAACTGGAGCTCCCCATCGTGAGAAACTGGGTCAGATAAATCCTTTATCCAAAAGTTCGCTGAGTTGACTGGACAATTATTGTATCTCTGCAGGAGCTAATCGGTAAGGCGATTTAGCGATGGGAGTGGCTCCTGGCACAAGGTCAATTGAAAATATAATTTATCTTTCTGGGGGTATCCCCGGAAGATCATCAGGGAAGACATTCGGGAATTCGCGAGCTACTGGGATGTCTTGAACATTGACTTCCTCCTTGGATTTGTCCACTATATAAGCTAGGAACGTTAAGTCTTTCTTTCGTAGATACTCTTGTGCCTTGATGCACGAGATAAGACGAAGGTTCGTGTTGGGTTTGTCTCCGTATACAATTAGGGTTTCGTGATTTGGGGGTGAAGGCGAACGGCCTTCTTGTGACACATAACTTCGGCATGGTGGGGGCTTAACCAATCCATGCCAATAATCACATCGAAAATCCTAATGGAAACATGCATTAAGTTTATTTGAAAGACGTGTTGATTTAAGGCTAGGGTACATCCGATATAGATTTCCCCAGTGGATTCTGTTTTCCCATTAGCCATTTCCACCGTGAAGGTTTCATCGAGCTTCTGGGGTTGTTGTTTTAACAAGTGTTTAAATTTATTGCTCACAAAACTTCGCTCTGCTCCGGTATCAAATAGGATGCATGCATAAGTGTGGTGTAGGAGAAACGTACCGGTAACAACAGCGGGATCCCGAACCGCTTCTCCCTGTCCCATAGCTAGCACCCTTCCTGCTCCTCCGTTTCCAGGGTTGTTAGTGTTGGGGCAGTTTTGACGGATATGCCCAGTCCTTCCACATCCATAGCAGGTAGGGCTTGACCCCGTGTTATTGCCGCCATTGTTGGTGTTGTTTTTGTTGTTGTTTCTTTATTGTTGATTCTGGGGAGGGTAGGTTCTGCAATACCTGGCCGTGTGACCCTTCTGATTGCAACTGGTGCATTGTATCTCTCTGCATTCTCCATTATGATGGAGACTGCACTTGTTGCACTTAGGAAGATTACCGGAATAAGGCCTATGAGCACTTGGAGCAGCTCAGGCTGGAGCATGTGGTGTAGGTGTAACTTGGGTGGTTGCAGCATCGACTGTCACGGTTTGTTGCTTCTTAGAGGATTCTGAGCTTTGACGTCCCTTCCTCTTGTTGTTCTTTCCTTTCTTGTTATCATTTTCCTTCTTACCTTCAGCCTCCACCAGCTTCTCACCCTTCTTGTTGTTGTGGTCGTACAACTTCTTGGCCAATCTCTTGGAACTGTCGAAGGTTTCAGGATTTGCAGCTATCACGTTTCCTTGGATCGAGGAGGTTAATCCCCAGATGAATCGCTCGATCTTCTTTCCTTATGAGGTGATCATGCCAGGGCACAACAGAGACTGTTCGCTAAACCTTGATATGTATGCATCTATATCAGAGTTTCGGATGATGAGATTCCACAGATCTTGCTCCATCTTCTGGATTTTGCCACGAGGGTAGTACTCGTCCATCAACATTTCTTTCATCTCGGTCCATGGCATGGAATTGGCTACAGGAAGAGTCATGGCTTCTACGTGTCCGTTCCACCAAGTGAGAGCTTGGTCAACGAAAGTGCATGCGGCAAACTTCACCTTCATTTCTTCAGGGTATTCGCATATCTCGAACACCGATTCCACCTTCTCAATCCACCTTTTCAGGGTTAGCATTCCCCCAGTGCCATTAAAAGTTTGTGGCTTGGCGTTGGTGAAGTCTTTGTAGGAGCATGCCTTAGTAGGTCCTTGATTCATCCTGTTGTTTGAACTTCCAGCCCCTTGTCTGTTGACTCCTCCATTGTTCCCCTAGTGAATTTGTGCCATTGCTGTGGTGACCGCATCAGATACAGCTGCTTGGAATGCAGCTGAGTTGGCTTCGGGTGGGGTTGGCCCAGGGTTTCCGCTGGTTGGTCTTTAAGGCATCTTTCTGTCATGAAACGGAAAGATGTTGAGTGCCCATGTTTTTGGTGGGTTTGTGGCCTAATGACTAGGTTTATATCATGTATTTAGGTAGTTCCGCATATCAACATATAAACATAGAAGCATAGCACAAAACAAGTAATAACGTCACAACAAAATGCATATATTTTTCATTGATAATATTCGTACTTTGTTACATGAAAATTTGCTCTAAAGAGCATACATAAGCGGTGCAAGTTTGATAGCATAACGACTCTATGAGTAGTGTAATCACTTAAACATAGAGTCGATGGTACATAGCATAGATCATAGTACTAGTTGGATAAGTCTACTCCTAACACTCCATGGGCGCCCTACAACGTCAGGGAGATCATATACTGAAGTGTTGTGCCAACAACTGGGCCATCTCAGTCATTTCCCCAATGAATTCATCCCTCTCATGTTCAGCTTGCACTGCCCGTGCTTCCATGGCGAATAGCTGTTGTCGCAGAGTAGCAATCTCAGCTTCTAGAGAGCGATTCTCCCTTGCGGGATTTCCTGGTGGGGCGGGGTGGTCCTGCTGCACCTCGCTGATAGGTGGTGTGGCAGAGTCCTCGCCTGAGTCTTGTCCTTCCTCCATGTCATCATCGGTCTTGTCAAGCTCGTAGTCAGTGTCTGTGTGCTCGTCAAGACCAATGCCGTGTGCCTCCCCCACATCTCCCTCGGGCTCGTCCTCAATCATTCCATGGGCCACTAGGGCCTGGTAAAACTGAACGCCCTGGTGCTCCCCTTCCATAGCAGTTGAGAGGAGGTATATAAACAAGCTATTATCACTCCTAAGATGTTTTAATTATTGTATAAGTTGTGTTGATGTTCTTCTTTTTGATAATAAAGGGGTACGTTGTTAGGTTCACTTACTATCGCGATTTCCTTGGGGCCTGCGATAGTTGTACCTCAGAGGGAATGTAGTTGATCAGGCTACATTCACTCCTTAATACGATTATGAACAGTCCCGGCTTAACCGATATGTCATCATTATCTTGTTTGGTTTGGTATTATGCTATATTTCTTGTGTCTTAAGAGTAGGAGTGTTTTATCGTTGTGTTTTTATTTGTTGTGTTTTGTTCAGAGTTGTTTTGAAAAACGGTTAACATATGAAATGTTGGTATTATACAAGTTATTTTGAAAAACGGTCAACATATGAAATGTTGGTGAGTTCATAAGTATGTTGTGATAAAATGTTTTTGTGTAGTTTGTAAAACCCATAAAATCCGATATTTTCTGAAAAGACCATTGTTTATAAAAAAAAAGTGTGAAGATCCGTACAATATGCAAGATGATTTCAAAACGTGTATAGTTGAAGAACTTAGTATTATACGTACAAGTGAAAATGTTGAACTTCCCCGGAAAACCCGACGTTTTCCAAATACATAAAATACAGTGATTTCTCAAATTGTTATACCACCACAATGAATGATTTTTGAATACTCTTCCTTGATTACTCAGGTAGTGTTGGATTAATTAAGGTTTGTGAGTTGTTATAAGCATGCATTAGAAATGCCTAGTTTATAACTACAGTTTTCGAACGATCCTTAGAGGTGTCGCTCGTTATAACTCACTTAATCCAACCACCTTCATTACTCTCGATTATCGTCTAAATCTGTTTACGCTGATTACTCATAAGCCTAGCAAACGAGGAAAAGGAGGGGTACAATCCTGCTACTTCCGTGAGTTTACTTTAGGCCATCGGGAATGTGACAGACTCGTTGGCCCACCTCGCATTTGTCTACCTTGACCTTACTGGAAATACTATTGGATCACTAAGACCCAAAAGCATTTGAGAGCCAATTAAGGTCCCTTTATATGGAATTGGACCATAGGAGGCCCAATAACACATAAGCGTTATCCCTTTGGACCTAAAGATCATGATAATGGACTTGCAAGGTCCAACAAGCATGATTTGAAACTTCTAAGCCCAAAGTTTGAATAATTACTCATCTTAGGTTTCGCATATCTATTGGACGGTTCGATTTTTACGGTTGTTGTATTGGTATCGATTCGAGACCGATCGATTCGTTTGTAACGATATTTGGAGTTAAACGTGTATTCGTCTTTTGATTTTTTTGGCAGTCATGGTTTTTGCATTTTGATTAGATGAAACAATTTGTTTAAAAGTAGAGGTTTGCCCCTTTTTACCTTTCTTTTTATAAAAATAACAAATTTAGTCCTTTATATAAAAGAAAGGACATTTTTAATCCTTTAAACTTTTTCTTGACGCCTTTTGCATCATAAATTTGTTGAAATGATGGGTTTAACTCAAAATTTACTTTGTTAACTGTTTTAGTCCTTTTAGGATAGAAATTTTCTCTTTAGAACCCAAGTTTTCACAATTTTTACAGTTTTGGCCCGAAATCCAAAAACTTTACATTTTTGATCCTTTTTGGGAATAAAAAGCATTTTTGACCCTTGAAATAGTTTTATTACACTTATTATCCCCTGATTTGCAAAAAGTTTCATTTCAGCCCTTTAAATGGCATTTTTCGCAATTTTTTGGCTTATTGGGCCGAAAAGCCTAAAATTAGCCCATTAAGCCAAAAATTTACATTTTTAGTCCCTTTAAAACTTGAATATTTAGAAAAATAATTATTGAAACTGTTTTGACTATTTTGACCCTTAAGAAATCGTGAATTGGCAACTTTTAACCCAAGTTTGGTATTTTTGACAATTTAAGCCCAAAAATGGGTTTTATGTTGGAAATATGTTCATCATAATCTTATAAGTTATCATTCTTGACTAGTTAAGTGTAACATAACTTAAATCATGTTTGTTTCCTTTCCCATGTTCTAGATCTCGAGTTTCACCCCCTTGATGGTTACATGTTCATCATAAAAACACATAAAAACACACATACATTCATGAAATCACACATAGCATACACATACATATAGCTCTACACATTTTTCTTGTATTATCCCCCATAAAACACATAAAAACCGAAAAGAGAGGGGTATGAAGCTGACTTTGAGTTGTAGTTTCGGTTTTGAAGAGAGAAAATGAAGAAATTTTCATTCCTAGCAAGTCCTCTAGGTAAATCTCGAACTTAGATGATTTATAAGAGAGTGATCATGATTTTGTATGATATGAAGGGGGATTTTTTGGTAAAATGAAGAAGATATGTTATGAATCAAATAAATAACTTACCAAAGATGTGAACTGCTTGATGAAAATCCTTAAATTTCAAGCCAAAATTTCGAGATCTTCAAAGGAGAAGAAGATGATCTTGAGAGTGGTTTAGAGAGAATTTTTGGTGAAGTGTGTGTATGTTTGTGTTGTGTTCGGCCGAGAGAAGAAAAGAGAGGGAAAGAGAGAGAGTTGAGGTGACTTGTCTAGATACATGTTAGTCCATGCATGGATGCATGGTGTGCAATAAGGTGGTGGCACCTCCTAAAGTCAACCCTTACTCCTTTGTTTTGTGGTTTGGACCGAGAGAGAGAGAGAGAGAGGAGAAGGAGAAAGAAAAATTAGGCCTTGAGTGCTTAAGCCCATATTATGACTTAATTTGATCATCTTTGGCCCGAAATAAATCGAGGAACGATTTTTATGATCCATTAGGGCTAATTAGATTTGTTATGGTCCAATAAGGCCCATTAAAGTATTTTATTTCATTCTAGGCCCAATATGGCCCAAAATGTTAAAATAAATGAAAGTGGGTCCAATTAGATCCCATTTAAGAGTTCTAACCCCAAGATAGTCAAATTGGAAACTTATTGGTCCATTAGGCCCAATAAGGAAATCCTAGTCCAAAATAGACTTAAACCGGGATTTTTAGGGCTTCCAACTTTTTGTTGACTATTTGATGTGCTCTTATAAAGTGTTTGATGGAAGTTTTGTTGTTATTGAATAAGCATCATACATGCTTTCACATTGTTGGTTCACATTTGTTGTCATTGTTCAATGTTTACAAGGCACCAAATTCCTAGTTGTGACATCATCCCCCCGTTAGAGGGAATTTCGTCCCGAAATTCGTTTGAAAGCTAGATTTGAGAATGCGAGAATAGGTGAGGTATGTAGCTCCGGGAGGGAGTGTGGGTCCTCTGAAAGGAAAGCAGTAGTGTAAATGGATGATCGAAATCACTTCATTTATTAATAGTGAGCACTGAGATTGTACCAGATGTATGAAAGCACATACAGGTTGGATGTCCGTTGAGGTTGTGGCATGGTTAGCATGGATGTTGAGTCAGAGGAACTCAGAAGTGATGCAAGGGTTGATCCTTGGGTTCCGAATTATGGTTGTGGTCATGTGTAACATCTCGAGTTCTGGAGTGCAATTTCAGGGTTCAAAGTGTGAATGTGAAAGGGCAACTCGGCGAGTCCATGGGTGGACTCGGCGAGTAGGGTCTCTATTCTGGTCGCGTGTTAAGTGGCCAACTCGGCGAGTCGGCGGCTGGACTCGGCGAGTTGGTGTTGTGTGGAGAAAACCCTAATTTCGGAGGATGAGCCCTATATAAAGGACATTATACCCTCTCCCCAGCCTCTTTACCCTCTCTTGAAGTCCAGAAAACCCTAATGCGCGTTTGTGAGTGATTTTAGAGCATTTGAACCTTGGAGAAGAGATTTTGGAAGAGATCTTGGAGAGTTAAGAGGCTTGGAGCAAGGGGCTTTGCAAGGATTCGTATTTCTCTTCTGTTGGAGCTTTCTTTTGAGGTATTATTTCGTTGCTTGGGCTGTTATTCATCTAGATTCATCATTTTGGAGTATTTGGAAAGAATAGCTTGTGGTATTTTGAGTTTGGAGGTTAGATATGAGGTTGCTACCTCAGATCTGGAATGGAGAAGGTTTAGAGTGCATTAAAGTCTCTGTTCTTTAGTGATTGGTGAAGCCATCTTGTCCCAAACCCTAACCCTAGAGTGTTATATGCTTAGATCTCTTTGGATTCACGTAAAGTTTGCCACTTTACGTGATGGATGGGTTGTAGAAGGGTAGATCTATGGTTTAGATCATCTGCATGGCCTGGAAAGCTTATGTATGGATTAAGATCTAGGGGTACTCGACGAGTCACAAGGGTGTACTCGGCGAGTTGCTTGAAGATGGGCAGGAACTCGACGATTTGGAAGAACAACTCGGCGAGTTGGTTGAAGATAGCCTTGGACTCGGCGAGTCTGTGCTTGGACTCGGCGATTCTGGTCGTGAGGTCCTAACCTTCTTCTGGTTGAGCCGTGAATCGGTGAGTCAAGGGAGGACTCGGTGAGTTGAGTGCGAGGGGACTTAGAGTTGTGGGACTCGGCGAGTCTTGGGGTGACTCGGTGAGTTGAGTCATGGATTGGGAAAGTTATGAACATGGGGAATAGACGAGTCATCGGGTTGACTCGGCGAGTAGAGTTAGTCAGGAGGATGACTTTGACTTTGACTTTGACCAAGGGTTGACCGGTTGACTTCCAGGGGAATTTTTGTAATTGTTGGCATTTGTTTTGAGTTCAGTGTTTTGGTGTTTGGCTAGTGGTGGAGATCGTGTTAGTGGTCGGAGTAGCTTGGTCTTATCTCTTCAGCCAGCAGTTGCAGGTGAGTTATCCTCACTATATCAATAGGGTCTAAGGCACCAAGACCGGCCCTTTATCGGATTGTAATCTGGGTATCGTTGTTATGTTGTTGCTATGCTATGTTTGCATCCTGGTAGTTAGGATGATATATGTTAAAGACCTGGTAAAGGTCGGTATCCTGGTATATAGGATGATGCTATGCTAGTGACTGGTTAGGTCGGTATCCTGGTTAGGATGATGTTACGTTATGTGATCTGCTAGATCGGCTTGATTGAATGTGAATTGTTATATGATTGAATGTTTATGTGCACATGGTTGTTGGACTGGGGTTAGGTTGAGGCGGGTCCTGCTTTGTGCTGTAGGCCAACATACCCAGGGCGGACCCGTTATCCCGAAGGCCCAGCGAGCGGTCCGGATAGGCTGCAGGCCCCAAGAGGGCGGACCAGACGTGCCGAGGCTCGGAGAGTGGACCAGGCCGACTGAAGGCCCAGTGCGGGCGGACCAGTCATACTGTGGACTCAGAGAGTGGACCAGGTGGATTGAAGGCCCGGTGTGGGCGGACCAATCACACTGTAGACTCGATGTATATGGCTAGACTCGGAGGGTGGACCAGGTGGACTGTTGGCCGGTGCGACGGACCAGTCACACAGTAGACCCGAAGTGCATGGCTGTTCTGTATCGGTTATATGATATGGTTATGTTTGTATGTGGTTGGTATTTTGGGGGTATCTCACTAAGCTTTCGGGCTTACAATTGTGGTTTAATGTTTTTCAGGTTCTTCAGGAGACCGTGGCAAGGCAAATGTCACAACTGTAAATTTTGAGCCATGTAATCTATACATTCAAGTTAATGTGAATCAAAAACTTCAATCAAATGCAACATGCTAGAACTACAAATAGTCATCGAACAATTGGAGACCCTAGAAGTTCTTGTTAAGTCTAATTTAGGCTAGAACTTCCTTATTGGATCCAAATGGGCCAATAAG
The DNA here is from genome assembly GCF_002870075.4 of Lactuca sativa. Classification (NCBI taxonomy): domain Eukaryota; kingdom Viridiplantae; phylum Streptophyta; class Magnoliopsida; order Asterales; family Asteraceae; genus Lactuca; species Lactuca sativa. Next base: position 40,435,235 of record NC_056625.2, read on the forward strand.
CTTCCAATTAGACTATCATGGGCTTAGAACCCTAATTGGACTCTAATTGGACCCACTCTTATTTATTTTAACATTTTAGGTTATGTTGGATCTATAATGAAATGAATTGAAAGCTTTGGGCCATGAATAACCTAAACTAGTCCAATAAAAATATAAAAATCATACTACATTCTTTTAAGCATAAAACACACTCTAACTAACTCAAACTTTGGGCTTAAGGGAAAAAGCCCAAATTTTTCTTTTCCCTTTTTAAAAATCTCGGCCCAAAGGCCCAAACTCAAGAGGATAAGAAGAGAAGTTGACTTTGGTTGCCACCTCACTATTACCCATAGGACTTCCATGCATTACTTCCCATGCTTCCATGCATATCACTTCAAGATCACATCTCTTCTTCTCTCCTCTCTCACTCTCGGCCATACACACCTACACACACCAAAAATCTCTTAAACACTCTCTAGATCACTCAAGAACATCTCTCCCTCTCCACTCAAAAATCTCGAGTTCTAGGAAGCATCCAAGAAGAAATCTCCACAAAATTCTTCATCTAAGGTAAGATTATGCATAGATCTATGGTTTAAATTCTTTTGTTATCAAAATCCTTTCCTAATCCATGCAAAAATCGTGATCTTACACCCTAGAACCATCTCAAAACTCAAGATCTTCATCAAAGGGAGCCAAGGCCAAAAACACTTCATTTTTCTTCCATCTTTTCTTCCAAAAACCGAGTCAACACCCCAAGGTGAGATTCATACCCCTATTTTCTGTTTTTATGAGTTTTGTGGGGGGGGGGGGGGGGGGGAATACAAGTGAAAGTGTAGATCTATATGTGTTTGTATGCCTTGTATGATTTCCATGCTTATATGTATGCTTTTATGTGTTTTAATGTTAGATCTAGCCATTAAACCCCTCAAAACCGAGATATAACTTATGTTTTATGAATTTAGCTTCAAATATATTTCTACATATAAAGTGATACAAGAAAAATAGCTAAGTGGTTAGTGACAATTTTCTTTAAGCTAAAAACACACATTTTGGGCCAAAAATGTGAAAAATACAAAATTAAGGGCCCAAATTGACATTTCACAGATTCTGATGGATGAAATGTGCCAAAACAGTTTCCATAAAACTATTTCTGGAATTATATTCAATTAGAGGATTAAAAACATAAATTTCAAGCTTATTGGGCTAAAAATGAAATTTTCGGCCCAAGGAGGCCCATTATGCGAATTTTTCTGTTTTGAAGGGCCAAAACTGTGAATTTCTGTAAAACAGTGGACTATAAGTGTCCCAAATCCTTTTCAAAGGTTTAAAATGCTTTTTAAATTTAAAAAGGACCAAAGTTGCAAAAACTTTCCAATTTGGGCCAAAATTGTCAAAATTGCGAGAAGAAGGGCTAAAACCGAGAAAAACTGCATTTTCAAGGACTTAAACTGTTTTCTATGAAAAATATGCTGGAAAATATTAATTTCAATAATTTTTGGTGTTAAAATGTCAAGAAAAATAGTTTAAGGACCAAACCGGGAAATATTACAATAAAAGGGTTGAAAATGTAAATTTTACAAATAATGAGGGGCTGAAAACAGAAATATTTCAAGGCTAATTCAATATGTACAATTTGATCAAATAATGACACCTCGACTATCAACGAAATACAACTCATTACAATACCAAAAGTCGTTGTTAAACGAATTGGCTCGGTCTCGAGCCAATGGAAATCTACAACTACTAACTTTTCGACACTACGAATCATACAAATAACGTTGGTAATACATATACATACGAGTGTGCACAGACGTCTACGCACCATCTTCGGGCCCCAAAAGTGTAAAATCTTGCTTGTTGGGCCTAGCTAGCCCAATGACCTGATCTTAAGGCCCGAAGACACATATTTTCTACGAAGTGTTGAGTTTCACCGACTTGGCACAACGTAGAGTGACTTTCAATGGCTTGTACCACTGGTCCCCAAGGGTCCATGGTATTGCTAGAAGAGTCTGCATATTTTACGAGGCGGGTCGGGGACCCCTCGCACGCATATTTTCCCCAACCGGTTAATGGAGTCATCGGGGTCTTCGTGACCTCTTTCTCTTCGGATGTGGGACTACACCTTGTCCGGGCGATTGGATAACGCGATTAGTACTGACGACGCCTTCGGGAATCGTTGGTATATCTACAAACTGGGCGTTTGCGTAACGCGGGTTTGTAGTAAATAATCGTGCTCGAGAACCTTCCAACGTCGCCTGGGACTGACACTGCTATCTTCGTAATGGTTTCAACGCAACTTAATGGATTCCAAAGGAACTAGGGGAACATCGGGTTTCCCTAGGGTTTTCTATACATACAGATTTGAAATGCATACATCTTCAATGAACATTTTTTTTACAAGTATAGAAACAAACAAGCATACCTATGGATCTTCACAAACGTTTTCAAAAGCTTTTCTTTTCAGAAAATATCGGATTTTCTGGTGGTCTTTCAAGCAATACAAACATTCGATTTCAAACACTACTTATGAACTCACCAACATTTCATATGTTGACGATTTTCCAAAATACTTGTATTCTCAGGGAACCAGTGAATCAAGGGAAATCATATTCAGTGACGGTTGCAGTTTATTTTTGAATGAATGGAACAAATTAATTTTTTGGGAATGTAATGTCTTAAACAATGTATGACATGTAAACACTACTGGTTGTACTATGTAATGAATGGTGACGAATGTTGTTATGTTTCATATATATTCAATGTTATGGTATGCAATTGAGTCACGACAGCCCCCGGACGTTTCCGCCGTCTGGTTCGGGGGTGTGACAGGTTGGTATCAGAGCTTTGTTTATAGTGAACTAGCATGTCGAGCCATACATTGATATGCAACTATAAACCAAAAAGAAGGACTAACATAACTCTGAACAAAACAAATAAATAAAATACACTTGCTTGCATTAGGAGTAAGGACCTAACGCTGAATCAAACACCATAATGCTGGTATCTCGGTTAACTCGGGACTGTTCTTAGTGATACCAAGGAGTGAATGTAGCCTGATCAACTACATTCTCTCCAAGGTAAAACTAACACATGTCTTGATGAGATCGGAATAGCCAGGGAACCTAAAAATTATACCCTTTATCACCCAAACAAAGAATGTTTGCTTAGTCTGTACAATAGTCATAGTACCCTAGGAATAATGTAGCATAATTACGTACTCGCGCAGACAGCATGGCTGGTTTTCATCACCCGGGAGACCCCTACTTCCCTAATCAGGGAAACAACGGGTGGCTAGAGGAGGAGGAGGAGCCTGAGGAGGAGCAGCCGGGTATCCAGTTTCATCAGGCCTTAGTACACGGGATGCTGGTGGATGAACCGGGAGAGAATCCAGGAGAAGCACACGACGTCGAACCCGACGAATATATAGACACCGACTACGAATTTGGAGAGGTCGATGATGACGACGAGGAGGGTCACGTCGGGGGCCAGGACCCCATCCCGCCATGCGAGGACGAGGCACAACCAGATCACCCCGCTCCACCAGTGAACCCCCCAAGGGAGAACCGTTCCCTCGAAGCTGAGATCGCCGCACTGCGACAACAGCTGTATACTATGGAGGCTCGGGCAGTGAGAGCAGAGCACGAGAGGGATGAAGTTATAGGAGACATGGCAGAGATGGCGCAGCTGCTGGCGCAACATTTCGGCATATGACTTCGGCACCACCTCCTGACGCAACTCATCGCGGTTAGGGATAGACCTATCGTAGTAGGATATTAGTAACTATGTTATGTACTCCGGCTCTATGTTTAAGTGACTACACTACTCATGGAGCCGTTATGCTGTCGGATTAGTGTTACTTATGTATGCTCCTACGAGCAAAATTTTCTTGTACTAAACACGGATAATATTAATAAACTTTTGTGTGTCTTGCTATGATATTCTCAGTTGTTATATGTTGAGGCGTTATGATTGTATGCTTGATGATAGTAATGTTTAGGTTCGTACCCTACACCTAGTTAGTAGGATCATCACCTCACCGAAACCACGTACACTCAACATCTTTCCGTTTCATGACAGAAAGATGCCTCGCCCAGCTACTCGCGGAAATCCCGAACCAACCCCGCCCGAAGTTGACTCCACTGCTTTCCAGGCAGCCGTGTCTGCTGCGGTCACGGCAGCTATGGCACAACTTCACCGAGGAAACAATGGAGGAGGCAATGGTCAAGGCTCCGGAAGTTCGAACAACGGGACGAACCAAGGGCTCACTAAAACGTGCACCTACAAGGATTTTGCGAACGCTAAACCCCGAACTTTCAACGGCACTGGGGGAGTGATCGCTCTAAAGCGATGGATTGAGAAGGTAGAATCGGTGTTCGAGATATGCGAGTGCCCCGAGCAGATGAAGGTGAAGTTCGCGGCCTGCACTTTTGTGGACCAAGCACTCACTTGGTGGAATGGTCACATAGAAGCTATGACACTCCCTGTTGCCAACTCTATACCCTGGACAGAAATGAAAGAGATGTTGACGGCTGAGTACTGCCCCGAGGTGAAATACAGAAGATGGAGCAGGAGCTGTGGAATCTCACGGTGCAGAATGGGAACATCGATGCTTACATATCGAGATTCAGCGAACTATCCCTGTTGTGCCCGGGTATGATTACATCAGAGGGAAAGAAGATTGAACGATTCATCTGGGGACTGACATCCCCCATTCAAGGGAATGTGATAGCTGCGAACCCTGAAACGTTTGACAGTGCAAAGAGATTGGCAAAGAGGCTATATGATCATAACCACAAAAAGGGCGAGAAACCGGTAGAGACCGAGAAGAAGAAGGAGAGTGATGGTAAGAAGGGATGGAACCACAAAAGAAAGGGGCGTCAGGGCCCCGAGACCTCAAAAAGGCAACAAACAGTGGCAGTTAACGCTGTTACTGCGCCGGTTCCAGTCACCTCACATGCTCCAGCCTCAGCTGCTTCAAATGCTTCAAGGCCCTATTCTGGTAGCGCTCCCAAGTGCAATAAGTGCAGTTTCCACCATCATGGAGAATGTAAGGAGTTCCATTGCACCAGTTGCAACCGAAGGGGACACACTGCAAAGTTCTGCAGGACTTATCCTTCTCAGAACCAGAGTCAGGGAAACAACCAGAACAACAACAACAACCACCGCAACATCAACAACACCAATGCCGGCGGCAACAACGCAGGGCCTAGCCACACCTGTTTCGGGTGTGGAAGGACGGGACATTTCCATCGAGATTGCCCTAACAACAACAACAACTCAGGAAACAGAGGAGCAGGAAGAATGCTGACTATGGGTCAGAGTGATGCAGTTCAAGATCCCGCAGTTGTGACCGGTACGTTTCTCCTAAACCACACTTATGCATGCATCTTATTTGATACCGGAGCGGAGCGAAGTTTCGTAAGCGAAAAGTTTAAACATTTACTAAAACAACAACCCCAGAAGCTAAATGAAACCTATACGGTGGAAATGGCCAATGGGAAAACCGAATCCACTAGGGAGATCTACATCGGATGTACCCTAACCCTTAACCAGCACGTCTTTCGAATAGACCTAATGCCAGTATCAATTAGGAGTTTTGATGTGATTATCGGCATGGATTGGTTAAGCCCCCACCATGCTGAGATTATGTGCCACGAGAAGGCCGTTCGCCTTCGTCTCCCAAATCACGAAACCCTAGTAATCTACGGAGACAAACCCAGTACGAATCTCCGCCTCATCTCGTGCATCAAAGCGCAAAAACACTTGCGAAAGAACAATTTGGCGTTCTTGGCTCACATAGTGGACAAGACCAAAGAAGAAACTAACATCCAAGACATTCCGGTAGCGTGTGAATTTCCGGACGTATTTCCCGAAGATCTTCCAGGAGTACCCCCAGAGAGACAGGTTGAATTCCGAATCGACCTCGTTCCAGGAGCAACTCCCCTCGCTAAATCACCATATCGGTTGGCACCTGCTGAAATGCAGGAATTATCCAGCCAACTCAGTGAGCTTCTGGACAAGGGATTTATCCGACCTAGCTACTCGCCATGGGGAGCTCCGGTGCTCTTTGTCAAAAAGAAGGATGGATCTTTCAGAATGTGCATCGATTACAGAGAGTTAAACAAACTCACTGTCAAAAACCGCTACCCACTCCCGCGAATCGATGATCTATTCGACCAGCTCCAAGGAGCTAGCTATTTTTCTAAAATAGACTTACGGTCCGGATACCACCAACTCAAAGTCCGAGAAGAGGATATTCCAAAAACCGCTTTTCGAACCCGCTATGGACATTATGAATTCGTCGTAATGCCCTTCGGTCTAACAAATGCACCTGCCGCATTTATGGACCTAATGAATCGAATCTGTCGACCGTTCCTGGACAACTTCGTCATTGTGTTTATCGATGACATCCTCGTCTATTCTCGAAGCAAAGAGGAGCATGGCCGTCATCTCCGACAAATTTTAGAGACTCTGCGCACGGAAAAGCTTTACGCCAAACTCTCCAAGTGCGAGTTCTGGCTTCGGAGTGTGAATTTCTTAGGCCACGTAGTTAGCCAAGATGGAATTCATGTGGATCCCTCTAAGGTCAAAGCTGTGGAAGGATGGGCAACTCCGACTACGCCCATAGAAATTCGTCAGTTCTTAGGCCTAGCAGGGTACTATAGGAGATTCATCCAAAACTTCTCTAAGATCGCCAAGCCGCTTACCTTGCTTACGCAAAAGGGCGTGCCATTCAAGTGGACAGACCGACAAGAGATTGCGTTTCGAACCTTGAAGCAAGCTCTTTGCAGCGCTCCTGTACTATCTCTACCTGAAGGAACGGAAGATTTTGTAGTTTACTGTGACGCGTCAAATCAAGGCTTAGGTTGCGTTCTCATGCAACATGGAAGAGTGATAGCATATGCGTCCCGTCAACTAAAGACGCACGAAGTAAATTACACGACCCATGACCTAGAACTGGGAGCCGTGGTCTTCGCCCTAAAAATTTGGAGGCACTACCTGTACGGTACTAAGTGCACCATCTTCACAGACCACAAGAGCCTCCAGCACATCTTGAATCAGAAGGAGCTGAACATGAGACAACGAAGATGGGTGGAGTTGTTAAACGACTACGAATGCGAGATCAAGTACCATCCAGGCAAGGCCAACGTGGTAGCTGACGCATTAAGTCGGAAGGAATACACAAACCGCCATACGAAGACGCACTCGATAACCATTCAGTCTCATCTGACCACTCAAATTGCATCAGTCCAGGCAGAGGCTATGAAAGCGGAAAATAGAATTAGCGAGGCATTGCGCGGAATGGAGAAGAACCTAGAAGTCAAAGAGAATGGGGTATACTACTTCATGAACCGTATTTGGGTTCCAAAAATCGGAGGATTCAGAGAGACCGTTATGAAGGAAGCCCACAAGACACGATACTCCATTCATCCTGGTTCGGACAAGATGTATTTGGACATTAAGCAGCACTATTGGTGGCCTAACATGAAGGCGGAAATCGCAACTTATGTTAGTAAGTGCCTTACGTGTGCCAAAGTGAAAGTGGAGTACCAGAAACCTTCCGGATTGTTACAACAACCGGCAATCCCTGAGTGGAAATGGGAGGGGATTTCTATGGACTTCGTGACCAAGCTGCCCAAGACGTCGGACGGATTGGACACCATATGGGTAATAATCGACCGACTGACGAAATCTGCCCATTTCCTGCCAATCAAAGAGTCCTATAAGATGGAGAGGCTGACGCGTTTGTACCTACGAGAGATTGTAAGATTTCATGGAGTGCCAAAATCTATCATCTCGGATAGGGACAGTAGGTTCACGTCACGCTTTTGGCAGTCGCTCCACAAGGCCATGGGAACTCATCTTGATATGAGCACCGCGTATCACCCACAAACGGACGGTCAAAGCGAGCGAACCATTCAGACGCTTGAAGACATGCTTCGTGCATGCGTGATAGACTTCGGAAAGTCTTGGGATACCCACCTACCGTTGATCGAGTTTTCATATAACAATAGTTATCATTCGAGCATTAAGGTGGCCCCTTTCGAAGCACTGTACGGGCGTAAATGTAGATCACCGTTATGTTGGGCTGAAGTAGGTGACACCCAGCTAGCAAGAACACATACGTCGGATAGGGCAATGACAGGACCGGAAATCATTCGCGAGACCACAGAAAAGATTGTCCAGATCAAAGCTCGATTACAGGCATCGCGTGACCGGCAAAAGAGCTACGCTGATAAACGGCGAAAGCCCTTAGAGTTCCAGGTCGGTGATCGAGTATTGTTGAAGGTCTCACCCTGGAAAGGAGTTATACGTTTCGGAAAACGAGGAAAGCTAAACCCACGGTACATTGGACCTTTCGAAATCGTCGCCCGAATAGGTCCGGTAGCCTACAGACTACAACTACCCACGGAGCTAAACGGTGTACACCCCGTGTTTCATGTTTCTAATCTGAAAAAGTGCCTATCAGATGAAACTCTCGTCATTCCTCTTGACGAAATCGAAATCAATGAGAATCTCCTGTTCGTCGAAGAACCAATCGAAATCATGGACAGGGAGGTGAAGCGTACTAAACAAAGTCGCATCCCGATCGTGAAGGTACGGTGGAACGCAAAGCGTGGGCCAGAATTCACGTGGGAATGCGAAGACCAAATGAAGCAGAAGTACCCTCACCTATTCTAGCAATTCTCAAATCTAGCTTTCAAACAGAATTTCGGGACGAAATTCCCTCTAACGGGGGGATGATGTCACAACTGTAAATTTTGAGCCATGTAATCTATACATTCAAGTTAATGTGAATCAAAAACTTCAATCAAATGCAACATGCTAGAACTACAAATAGTCATCAAACAATTGGAGACCCTAGAAGTTCTTGTTAAGTCTAATTTAGGCTAGAACTTCCTTATTGGATCCAAATGGGCCAATAAGCTTCCAATTAGACTATCATGGGCTTAGAACCCTAATTGGACTCTAATTGGACCCACTCTTATTTATTTTAACATTTTAGGTTATGTTGGATCTATAATGAAATGAATTGAAAGCTTTGGGCCATGAATAACCTAAACTAGTCCAATAAAAATATAAAAATCATACTACATTCTTTTAAGCATAAAACACACTCTAACTAACTCAAACTTTGGGCTTAAGGGAAAAAGCCCAAATTTTTCTTTTCCCTTTTTAAAAATCTCGGCCCAAAGGCCCAAACTCAAGAGGATAAGAAGAGAAGTTGACTTTGGTTGCCACCTCACTATTACCCATAGGACTTCCATGCATTACTTCCCATGCTTCCATGCATATCACTTCAAGATCACATCTCTTCTTCTCTCCTCTCTCACTCTCGGCCATACACACCTACACACACCAAAAATCTCTTAAACACTCTCTAGATCACTCAAGAACATCTCTCCCTCTCCACTCAAAAATCTCGAGTTCTAGGAAGCATCCAAGAAGAAATCTCCACAAAATTCTTCATCTAAGGTAAGATTATGCATAGATCTATGGTTTAAATTCTTTTGTTATCAAAATCCTTTCCTAATCCATGCAAAAATCGTGATCTTACACCCTAGAACCATCTCAAAACTCAAGATCTTCATCAAAGGGAGCCAAGGCCAAAAACACTTCATTTTTCTTCCATCTTTTCTTCCAAAAACCGAGTCAACACCCCAAGGTGAGATTCATACCCCTATTTTCTGTTTTTATGAGTTTTGTGGGGGGGGGGGGAATACAAGTGAAAGTGTAGATCTATATGTGTTTGTATGCCTTGTATGATTTCCATGCTTATATGTATGCTTTTATGTGTTTTAATGTTAGATCTAGCCATTAAACCCCTCAAAACCGAGATATAACTTATGTTTTATGAATTTAGCTTCAAATATATTTCTACATATAAAGTGATACAAGAAAAATAGCTAAGTGGTTAGTGACAATTTTCTTTAAGCTAAAAACACACATTTTAGGCCAAAAATGTGAAAAATACAAAATTAAGGGCCCAAATTGACATTTCACAGATTCTGATGGATGAAATGTGCCAAAACAGTTTCCATAAAACTATTTCTGGAATTATATTCAATTAGAGGATTAAAAACATAAATTTCAAGCTTATTGGGCTAAAAATGAAATTTTCGGCCCAAGGAGGCCCATTATGCGAATTTTTCTGTTTTGAAGGGCCAAAACTGTGAATTTCTGTAAAACAGTGGACTATAAGTGTCCCAAATCCTTTTCAAAGGTTTAAAATGCTTTTTAAATTTAAAAAGGACCAAAGTTGCAAAAACTTTCCAATTTGGGCCAAAATTGTCAAAATTGCGAGAAGAAGGGCTAAAACCGAGAAAAACTGCATTTTCAGGGACTTAAACTGTTTTCTATGAAAAATATGCTGGAAAATATTAATTTCAATAATTTTTGGTGTTAAAATGTCAAGAAAAATAGTTTAAGGACCAAACCGGGAAATATTACAATAAAAGGGTTGAAAATGTAAATTTTACAAATAATGAGGGGCTGAAAACAGAAATATTTCAAGGCTAATTCAATATGTACAATTTGATCAAATAATGACACCTCGACTATCAACGAAATACAACTCATTACAATACCAAAAGTCGTTGTTAAACGAATTGGCTCGGTCTCGAGCCAATGGAAATCTACAACTACTAACTTTTCGACACTACGAATCATACAAATAACGTTGGTAATACATATACATACGAGTGTGCACAGACGTCTACGCACCATCTTCGGGCCCCAAAAGTGTAAAATCTTGCTTGTTGGGCCTAGCTAGCCCAATGACCTGATCTTAAGGCCCGAAGACACATATTTTCTACGAAGTGTTGAGTTTCACCGACTTGGCACAACGTAGAGTGACTTTCAATGGCTTGTACCACTGGTCCCCAAGGGTCCATGGTATTGCTAGAAGAGTCTGCATATTTTACGAGGCGGGTCGGGGACCCCTCGCACGCATATTTTCCCCAACCGGTTAATGGAGTCATCGGGGTCTTCGTGACCTCTTTCTCTTCGGATGTGGGACTACACCTTGTCCGGGCGATTGGATAACGCGATTAGTACTGACGACGCCTTCGGGAATCGTTGGTATATCTACAAACTGGGCGTTTGCGTAACGCGGGTTTGTAGTAAATAATCGTGCTCGAGAACCTTCCAACGTCGCCTGGGACTGACACTGCTATCTTCGTAATGGTTTCAACGCAACTTAATGGATTCCAAAGGAACTAGGGGAACATCGGGTTTCCCTAGGGTTTTCTATACATACAGATTTGAAATGCATACATCTTCAATGAACATTTTTTTTTACAAGTATAGAAACAAACAAGCATACCTATGGATCTTCACAAACGTTTTCAAAAGCTTTTCTTTTCAGAAAATATCGGATTTTCTGGTGGTCTTTCAAGCAATACAAACATTCGATTTCAAACACTACTTATGAACTCACCAACATTTCATATGTTGACGATTTTCCAAAATACTTGTATTCTCAGGGAACCAGTGAATCAAGGGAAATCATATTCAGTGACGGTTGCAGTTTATTTTTGAATGAATGGAACAAATTAATTTTTTGGGAATGTAATGTCTTAAACAATGTATGACATGTAAACACTACTGGTTGTACTATGTAATGAATGGTGACGAATGTTGTTATGTTTCATATATATTCAATGTTATGGTATGCAATTGAGTCACGACAGCCCCCGGACGTTTCCGCCGTCTGGTTCGGGGGTGTGACAGGTTGGTATCAGAGCTTTGTTTATAGTGAACTAGCATGTCGAGCCATACATTGATATGCAACTATAAACCAAAAAGAAGGACTAACATAACTCTGAACAAAACAAATAAATAAAATACACTTGCTTGCATTAGGAGTAAGGACCTAACGCTGAATCAAACACCATAATGCTGGTATCTCGGTTAACTCGGGACTGTTCTTAGTGATACCAAGGAGTGAATGTAGCCTGATCAACTACATTCTCTCCAAGGTAAAACTAACACATGTCTTGATGAGATCGGAATAGCCAGGGAACCTAAAAATTATACCCTTTATCACCCAAACAAAGAATGTTTGCTTAGTCTGTACAATAGTCATAGTACCCTAGGAATAATGTAGCATAATTACGTACTCGCGCAGACAGCATGGCTGGTTTTCATCACCCGGGAGACCCCTACTTCCCTAATCAGGGAAACAACGGGTGGCTAGAGGAGGAGGAGGAGCCTGAGGAGGAGCAGCCGGGTATCCAGTTTCATCAGGCCTTAGTAGCTCACGGGATGCTGGTGGATGAACCGGGAGAGAATCCAGGAGAAGCACACGACGTCGAACCCGACGAATATATAGACACCGACTACGAATTTGGAGAGGTCGATGATGACGACGAGGAGGGTCACGTCGGGGGCCAGGACCCCATCCCGCCATGCGAGGACGAGGCACAACCAGATCACCCCGCTCCACCAGTGAACCCCCCAAGGGAGAACCGTTCCCTCGAAGCTGAGATCGCCGCACTGCGACAACAGCTGTATACTATGGAGGCTCGGGCAGTGAGAGCAGAGCACGAGAGGGATGAAGTTATAGGAGACATGACAGAGATGGCGCAGCTGCTGGCGCAACATTTCGGCATATGACTTCGGCACCACCTCCTGACGCAACTCATCGCGGTTAGGGATAGACCTATCGTAGTAGGATATTAGTAACTATGTTATGTACTCCGGCTCTATGTTTAAGTGACTACACTACTCATGGAGCCGTTATGCTGTCGGATTAGTGTTACTTATGTATGCTCCTACGAGCAAAATTTTCTTGTACTAAACACGGATAATATTAATAAACTTTTGTGTGTCTTGCTATGATATTCTCAGTTGTTATATGTTGAGGCGTTATGATTGTATGCTTGATGATAGTAATGTTTAGGTTCGTACCCTACACCTAGTTAGTAGGATCATCACCTCACCGAAACCACGTACACTCAACATCTTTCCGTTTCATGACAGAAAGATGCCTCGCCCAGCTACTCGCGGAAATCCCGAACCAACCCCGCCCGAAGTTGACTCCACTGCTTTCCAGGCAGCCGTGTCTGCTGCGGTCACGGCAGCTATGGCACAACTTCACCGAGGAAACAATGGAGGAGGCAATGGTCAAGGCTCCGGAAGTTCGAACAACGGGACGAACCAAGGGCTCACTAAAACGTGCACCTACAAGGATTTTGCGAACGCTAAACCCCGAACTTTCAACGGCACTGGGGGAGTGATCGCTCTAAAGCGATGGATTGAGAAGGTAGAATCGGTGTTCGAGATATGCGAGTGCCCCGAGCAGATGAAGGTGAAGTTCGCGGCCTGCACTTTTGTGGACCAAGCACTCACTTGGTGGAATGGTCACATAGAAGCTATGACACTCCCTGTTGCCAACTCTATACCCTGGACAGAAATGAAAGAGATGTTGACGGCTGAGTACTGCCCCGAGGTGAAATACAGAAGATGGAGCAGGAGCTGTGGAATCTCACGGTGCAGAATGGGAACATCGATGCTTACATATCGAGATTCAGCGAACTATCCCTGTTGTGCCCGGGTATGATTACATCAGAGGGAAAGAAGATTGAACGATTCATCTGGGGACTGACATCCCCCATTCAAGGGAATGTGATAGCTGCGAACCCTGAAACGTTTGACAGTGCAAAGAGATTGGCAAAGAGGCTATATGATCATAACCACAAAAAGGGCGAGAAACCGGTAGAGACCGAGAAGAAGAAGGAGAGTGATGGTAAGAAGGGATGGAACCACAAAAGAAAGGGGCGTCAGGGCCCCGAGACCTCAAAAAGGCAACAAACAGTGGCAGTTAACGCTGTTACTGCGCCGGTTCCAGTCACCTCACATGCTCCAGCCTCAGCTGCTTCAAATGCTTCAAGGCCCTATTCTGGTAGCGCTCCCAAGTGCAATAAGTGCAGTTTCCACCATCATGGAGAATGTAAGGAGTTCCATTGCACCAGTTGCAACCGAAGGGGACACACTGCAAAGTTCTGCAGGACTTATCCTTCTCAGAACCAGAGTCAGGGAAACAACCAGAACAACAACAACAACCACCGCAACATCAACAACACCAATGCCGGCGGCAACAACGCAGGGCCTAGCCACACCTGTTTCGGGTGTGGAAGGACGGGACATTTCCGTCGAGATTGCCCTAACAACAACAACAACTCAGGAAACAGAGGAGCAGGAAGAATGCTGACTATGGGTCAGAGTGATGCAGTTCAAGATCCCGCAGTTGTGACCGGTACGTTTCTCCTAAACCACACTTATGCATGCATCTTATTTGATACCGGAGCGGAGCGAAGTTTCGTAAGCGAAAAGTTTAAACATTTACTAAAACAACAACCCCAGAAGCTAAATGAAACCTATACGGTGGAAATGGCCAATGGGAAAACCGAATCCACTAGGGAGATCTACATCGGATGTACCCTAACCCTTAACCAGCACGTCTTTCGAATAGACCTAATGCCAGTATCAATTAGGAGTTTTGATGTGATTATCGGCATGGATTGGTTAAGCCCCCACCATGCTGAGATTATGTGCCACGAGAAGGCCGTTCGCCTTCGTCTCCCAAATCACGAAACCCTAGTAATCTACGGAGACAAACCCAGTACGAATCTCCGCCTCATCTCGTGCATCAAAGCGCAAAAACACTTGCGAAAGAACAATTTGGCGTTCTTGGCTCACATAGTGGACAAGACCAAAGAAGAAACTAACATCCAAGACATTCCGGTAGCGTGTGAATTTCCGGACGTATTTCCCGAAGATCTTCCAGGAGTACCCCCAGAGAGACAGGTTGAATTCCGAATCGACCTCGTTCCAGGAGCAACTCCCCTCGCTAAATCACCATATCGGTTGGCACCTGCTGAAATGCAGGAATTATCCAGCCAACTCAGTGAGCTTCTGGACAAGGGATTTATCCGACCTAGCTACTCGCCATGGGGAGCTCCGGTGCTCTTTGTCAAAAAGAAGGATGGATCTTTCAGAATGTGCATCGATTACAGAGAGTTAAACAAACTCACTGTCAAAAACCGCTACCCACTCCCGCGAATCGATGATCTATTCGACCAGCTCCAAGGAGCTAGCTATTTTTCTAAAATAGACTTACGGTCCGGATACCACCAACTCAAAGTCCGAGAAGAGGATATTCCAAAAACCGCTTTTCGAACCCGCTATGGACATTATGAATTCGTCGTAATGCCCTTCGGTCTAACAAATGCACCTGCC
Organism: Lactuca sativa; assembly: GCF_002870075.4. Lineage (NCBI taxonomy): Eukaryota > Viridiplantae > Streptophyta > Magnoliopsida > Asterales > Asteraceae > Lactuca > Lactuca sativa. The sequence continues at coordinate 40,450,460 of NC_056625.2, forward strand.
GCATTTATGGACCTAATGAATCGAATCTGTCGACCGTTCCTGGACAACTTCGTCATTGTGTTTATCGATGACATCCTCGTCTATTCTCGAAGCAAAGAGGAGCATGGCCGTCATCTCCGACAAATTTTAGAGACTCTGCGCACGGAAAAGCTTTACGCCAAACTCTCCAAGTGCGAGTTCTGGCTTCGGAGTGTGAATTTCTTAGGCCACGTAGTTAGCCAAGATGGAATTCATGTGGATCCCTCTAAGGTCAAAGCTGTGGAAGGATGGGCAACTCCGACTACGCCCATAGAAATTCGTCAGTTCTTAGGCCTAGCAGGGTACTATAGGAGATTCATCCAAAACTTCTCTAAGATCGCCAAGCCGCTTACCTTGCTTACGCAAAAGGGCGTGCCATTCAAGTGGACAGACCGACAAGAGATTGCGTTTCGAACCTTGAAGCAAGCTCTTTGCAGCGCTCCTGTACTATCTCTACCTGAAGGAACGGAAGATTTTGTAGTTTACTGTGACGCGTCAAATCAAGGCTTAGGTTGCGTTCTCATGCAACATGGAAGAGTGATAGCATATGCGTCCCGTCAACTAAAGACGCACGAAGTAAATTACACGACCCATGACCTAGAACTGGGAGCCGTGGTCTTCGCCCTAAAAATTTGGAGGCACTACCTGTACGGTACTAAGTGCACCATCTTCACAGACCACAAGAGCCTCCAGCACATCTTGAATCAGAAGGAGCTGAACATGAGACAACGAAGATGGGTGGAGTTGTTAAACGACTACGAATGCGAGATCAAGTACCATCCAGGCAAGGCCAACGTGGTAGCTGACGCATTAAGTCGGAAGGAATACACAAACCGCCATACGAAGACGCACTCGATAACCATTCAGTCTCATCTGACCACTCAAATTGCATCAGTCCAGGCAGAGGCTATGAAAGCGGAAAATAGAATTAGCGAGGCATTGCGCGGAATGGAGAAGAACCTAGAAGTCAAAGAGAATGGGGTATACTACTTCATGAACCGTATTTGGGTTCCAAAAATCGGAGGATTCAGAGAGACCGTTATGAAGGAAGCCCACAAGACACGATACTCCATTCATCCTGGTTCGGACAAGATGTATTTGGACATTAAGCAGCACTATTGGTGGCCTAACATGAAGGCGGAAATCGCAACTTATGTTAGTAAGTGCCTTACGTGTGCCAAAGTGAAAGTGGAGTACCAGAAACCTTCCGGATTGTTACAACAACCGGCAATCCCTGAGTGGAAATGGGAGGGGATTTCTATGGACTTCGTGACCAAGCTGCCCAAGACGTCGGACGGATTGGACACCATATGGGTAATAATCGACCGACTGACGAAATCTGCCCATTTCCTGCCAATCAAAGAGTCCTATAAGATGGAGAGGCTGACGCGTTTGTACCTACGAGAGATTGTAAGATTTCATGGAGTGCCAAAATCTATCATCTCGGATAGGGACAGTAGGTTCACGTCACGCTTTTGGCAGTCGCTCCACAAGGCCATGGGAACTCATCTTGATATGAGCACCGCGTATCACCCACAAACGGACGGTCAAAGCGAGCGAACCATTCAGACGCTTGAAGACATGCTTCGTGCATGCGTGATAGACTTCGGAAAGTCTTGGGATACCCACCTACCGTTGATCGAGTTTTCATATAACAATAGTTATCATTCGAGCATTAAGGTGGCCCCTTTCGAAGCACTGTACGGGCGTAAATGTAGATCACCGTTATGTTGGGCTGAAGTAGGTGACACCCAGCTAGCAAGAACACATACGTCGGATAGGGCAATGACAGGACCGGAAATCATTCGCGAGACCACAGAAAAGATTGTCCAGATCAAAGCTCGATTACAGGCATCGCGTGACCGGCAAAAGAGCTACGCTGATAAACGGCGAAAGCCCTTAGAGTTCCAGGTCGGTGATCGAGTATTGTTGAAGGTCTCACCCTGGAAAGGAGTTATACGTTTCGGAAAACGAGGAAAGCTAAACCCACGGTACATTGGACCTTTCGAAATCGTCGCCCGAATAGGTCCGGTAGCCTACAGACTACAACTACCCACGGAGCTAAACGGTGTACACCCCGTGTTTCATGTTTCTAATCTGAAAAAGTGCCTATCAGATGAAACTCTCGTCATTCCTCTTGACGAAATCGAAATCAATGAGAATCTCCTGTTCGTCGAAGAACCAATCGAAATCATGGACAGGGAGGTGAAGCGTACTAAACAAAGTCGCATCCCGATCGTGAAGGTACGGTGGAACGCAAAGCGTGGGCCAGAATTCACGTGGGAACGCGAAGACCAAATGAAGCAGAAGTACCCTCACCTATTCTAGCAATTCTCAAATCTAGCTTTCAAACAGAATTTCGGGACGAAATTCCCTCTAACGGGGGGATGATGTCACAACTGTAAATTTTGAGCCATGTAATCTATACATTCAAGTTAATGTGAATCAAAAACTTCAATCAAATGCAACATGCTAGAACTACAAATAGTCATCAAACAATTGGAGACCCTAGAAGTTCTTGTTAAGTCTAATTTAGGCTAGAACTTCCTTATTGGATCCAAATGGGCCAATAAGCTTCCAATTAGACTATCATGGGCTTAGAACCCTAATTGGACTCTAATTGGACCCACTCTTATTTATTTTAACATTTTAGGTTATGTTGGATCTATAATGAAATGAATTGAAAGCTTTGGGCCATGAATAACCTAAACTAGTCCAATAAAAATATAAAAATCATACTACATTCTTTTAAGCATAAAACACACTCTAACTAACTCAAACTTTGGGCTTAAGGGAAAAAGCCCAAATTTTTCTTTTCCCTTTTTAAAAATCTCGGCCCAAAGGCCCAAACTCAAGAGGATAAGAAGAGAAGTTGACTTTGGTTGCCACCTCACTATTACCCATAGGACTTCCATGCATTACTTCCCATGCTTCCATGCATATCACTTCAAGATCACATCTCTTCTTCTCTCCTCTCTCACTCTCGGCCATACACACCTACACACACCAAAAATCTCTTAAACACTCTCTAGATCACTCAAGAACATCTCTCCCTCTCCACTCAAAAATCTCGAGTTCTAGGAAGCATCCAAGAAGAAATCTCCACAAAATTCTTCATCTAAGGTAAGATTATGCATAGATCTATGGTTTAAATTCTTTTGTTATCAAAATCCTTTCCTAATCCATGCAAAAATCGTGATCTTACACCCTAGAACCATCTCAAAACTCAAGATCTTCATCAAAGGGAGCCAAGGCCAAAAACACTTCATTTTTCTTCCATCTTTTCTTCCAAAAACCGAGTCAACACCCCAAGGTGAGATTCATACCCCTATTTTCTGTTTTTATGAGTTTTGTGGGGGGGGGGGGGGAATACAAGTGAAAGTGTAGATCTATATGTGTTTGTATGCCTTGTATGATTTCCATGCTTATATGTATGCTTTTATGTGTTTTAATGTTAGATCTAGCCATTAAACCCCTCAAAACCGAGATATAACTTATGTTTTATGAATTTAGCTTCAAATATATTTCTACATATAAAGTGATACAAGAAAAATAGCTAAGTGGTTAGTGACAATTTTCTTTAAGCTAAAAACACACATTTTGGGCCAAAAATGTGAAAAATACAAAATTAAGGGCCCAAATTGACATTTCACAGATTCTGATGGATGAAATGTGCCAAAACAGTTTCCATAAAACTATTTCTGGAATTATATTCAATTAGAGGATTAAAAACATAAATTTCAAGCTTATTGGGCTAAAAATGAAATTTTCGGCCCAAGGAGGCCCATTATGCGAATTTTTCTGTTTTGAAGGGCCAAAACTGTGAATTTCTGTAAAACAGTGGACTATAAGTGTCCCAAATCCTTTTCAAAGGTTTAAAATGCTTTTTAAATTTAAAAAGGACCAAAGTTGCAAAAACTTTCCAATTTGGGCCAAAATTGTCAAAATTGCGAGAAGAAGGGCTAAAACCGAGAAAAACTGCATTTTCAGGGACTTAAACTGTTTTCTATGAAAAATATGCTGGAAAATATTAATTTCAATAATTTTTGGTGTTAAAATGTCAAGAAAAATAGTTTAAGGACCAAACCGGGAAATATTACAATAAAAGGGTTGAAAATGTAAATTTTACAAATAATGAGGGGCTGAAAACAGAAATATTTCAAGGCTAATTCAATATGTACAATTTGATCAAATAATGACACCTCGACTATCAACGAAATACAACTCATTACAATACCAAAAGTCGTTGTTAAACGAATTGGCTCGGTCTCGAGCCAATGGAAATCTACAACTACTAACTCTTCGACACTACGAATCATACAAATAACGTTGGTAATACATATACATACGAGTGTGCACAGACATCTACGCACCATCTTCGGGCCCCAAAAGTGTAAAATCTTGCTTGTTGGGCCTAGCTAGCCCAATGACCTGATCTTAAGGCCCGAAGACACATATTTTCTACGAAGTGTTGAGTTTCACCGACTTGGCACAACGTAGAGTGACTTTCAATGGCTTGTACCACTGGTCCCCAAGGGTCCATGGTATTGCTAGAAGAGTCTGCATATTTTACGAGGCGGGTCGGGGACCCCTCGCACGCATATTTTCCCCAACCGGTTAATGGAGTCATCGGGGTCTTCGTGACCTCTTTCTCTTCGGATGTGGGACTACACCTTGTCCGGGCGATTGGATAACGCGATTAGTACTGACGACGCCTTCGGGAATCGTTGGTATATCTACAAACTGGGCGTTTGTGTAACGCGGGTTTGTAGTAAATAATCGTGCTCGAGAACCTTCCAACGTCGCCTGGGACTGACACTGCTATCTTCGTAATGGTTTCAACGCAACTTAATGGATTCCAAAGGAACTAGGGGAACATCGGGTTTCCCTAGGGTTTTCTATACATACAGATTTGAAATGCATACATCTTCAATGAACATTTTTTTTTACAAGTATAGAAACAAACAAGCATACCTATGGATCTTCACAAACGTTTTCAAAAGCTTTTCTTTTCAGAAAATATCGGATTTTCTGGTGGTCTTTCAAGCAATACAAACATTCGATTTCAAACACTACTTATGAACTCACCAACATTTCATATGTTGACGATTTTCCAAAATACTTGTATTCTCAGGGAACCAGTGAATCAAGGGAAATCATATTCAGTGACGGTTGCAGTTTATTTTTGAATGAATGGAACAAATTAATTTTTTGGGAATGTAATGTCTTAAACAATGTATGACATGTAAACACTACTGGTTGTACTATGTAATGAATGGTGACGAATGTTGTTATGTTTCATATATATTCAATGTTATGGTATGCAATTGAGTCACGACAGCCCCCGGACGTTTCCGCCGTCTGGTTCGGGGGTGTGACAGCAAAGGCGTGATCGTACCGCTCCTCATGATTATGTTTTATGATGTGGTTTTGGGGAGACTCTGATAATAATTGTATTGAAAACCTTTTTGTAATAACTTTATGAAACTGGGTTGTTTTTTAAAAGTTTAAATTGGTTGAAATTTTTAGAGTGTTACATCATGAGTTATGTATGTAGTGGTGTTCTATCCTAGGTATGGCTAGATCATCATAGGCGTGCCTGGTTTTCCAGCCCGAGGCTGATTGGACCAGGTACGATGTGTATATACGTTATAGTTGGGTGACCATGAGAGTTGCTCGGAAGCTATGACTTGTTCTATCGTGTCAGCGCGGTAAGGGATTTGATTCAGGGAGGAAACGCGATGAATTTCCATCGGTGCAAGTTAATAGAAGTAGTGCCAGTTGGGCGAAGGATAGCGAGTTAAAACTGGATCAAGACCCGGAGGGTTATAATGGTATCTAGTTTTCGCAGGTGGCAAAGGAATGTGTATGTAACATCTGTGTTTCCGGGCTTGCCATTTTTAGCAATGTAATGGTCTAGGTTAGCCTTTGTAACCCGTTTTGAAATAATAAGATTTTATTATTTGAGTATTATGTGGTTTGATTAATTAAGAATAAAAATAAGCGTCAAAATTTAAGTGTAAATTAAACTTGATATCTTTGGATAATGTTGTAGTAGTTGAAACGAAGTTTCTGAATATATATAGAACGCCCAAATCTGACTTCGTATGAGGAAGTTATGATTTATCGAAGTTTCGGCTTAGCGGTATGCAGCCTGTTATACTCGATTTGAAATCAAGGGGTTTTTAGCCGAAGCAATCTAAACGAGGATCGAAGGTCTCGTTGTTGGTATCGAAGCGATAAAAAGTTAGGCGAGAACGGACGTCAAATGAAGAAGTTATGAATTTATAACGAAGTTTTTCTGTCCCAACCTATTAAAAATAAATAATAAAAATAAAGTTAAAATTAGCCGACGGAGTCTAAACGAAAGTTGTAGAGCGTAGTCTCACCTTCGCGTGGATATAAAGAACGTCGAAAACGGAGTTCGTATGAAGAAGATATGAATTTCTGAAGTTTATTAAATAATTTGTATTATTTAATTGGAAAATCCGGCATTATCCGAAGAGGAGTCATCGGACTCATCCGAAGTACGCCCCGTGTACACCGAGGAATGTCGACACTCGCACTCGAGCACTTCGGATACGTAAGCAGTGACGATTTCGAACCAGTACGCCCCGCGTACTGCAATATGCCCCACGTACCTCCTATAAATATGATGCGAGGGCAGCCGAGTTCTTTTGCTCTTTTCTCTCTTCTCTCTCCTGTTTTGCCTCGATTTGCATGTCAGAAGTACCCCAAAGCCCTGATATTATTCTCGAGCCCCGAAGCAAGTCCCGAGATCCCGAAGATCCTAAGAAGTGCGGTTCCCGAGCCGAAGCTCTGCCCGCGAAGTTCGATTTTTGTGAAGATCTTCCAGATCTGCTGAGGATTACTACTTCTGCAAGTCGTAGTGTTGTCCGATCATCTTCTGATCAAGTGAGTGTATACTACCTTTCATAAACACGATAATAATACAAGTATGGTTCGAGTGTATTAAGTATATTGTTGTTTATAGGTGTGAGTGTGTGGTTACTTTATTCTAACACATAATTATGAAGTATTTTATACGAAATACGTGTTATGTGTATATTTTGTGTTATATGTGTGAATGTGTATTCACTCTCTTCTATCTCATGGATCTGATTTGTTTTCTATGAAATACGTGTTATGTGTGTGTGCCTCATCTGTTATGTGGAATATGTATTGATCAAAGCATGCTATACAGGTTTTTAAACTATGTATAAAAATGTATATTTTTATCTACTAATATGTTGGGTAGAACATGGGTAGATAGTTGGTGTGTAATAAACAGATGAGAGGCCTCGTTGTTGTTTTGATTCAGTCATCTAGCGGAGTTTAGATGACGACCACAGACTTTCCTAGACAGTCTTGTGGAACATTAGCAGGTTCGCCACCTGTAGGTGTTAATGAACTTGGGTGTTCATTCGCTGTACTCCATCCCCCTCATGGTTGCCTTATTTGACTTATATTGCTGAGGAACCCCCGAAGCATGCGTTGTCGCCCCGATGAAATATTCTTAGACTAGGTCCCTTATGTTAGTTGTCTTAGGGACATAAAGTGAGAATAACGGGAATGGGTAATTGGGTTATTGTTGGTTGGTGGAAATTAAATATAATTATTTATTGTGGGTTGAAAACCCTATATGCTCACAAGGCTCCCAAGCCTGACCCACTCAGTTTTATTTGTATTACAGGAAGTGGCGCGAGGGCATAAGATGGATGAACCATCGAGTTGTTTTGTTTACAAGTCTGTATATGTATATATTTGTTGAATGACTTGTAATGTTATCGTTTATGCTTATTGGTCTGTATCGGAACATGACACCCCGAGTTTTGATAATATAAAGAAAATACATTTCTTTTATGAAATGCTTTGGTAAACATTGTTTTATCATGTTTTGTTTTTGGGAACAAATTCCGCAACTCTTTCAAATCAAAAGGATTTACTCTGAAATTATTTTAAAAGCATAAATGAAAATCGGTATTTTCTGGCCGAGATTTTGGGGATGTCACAGTGTAAGACAGGAATATGGTAGTGTCATCACGTGGCACTTATTTGATGAGTGTTGTCATCAGAGAAAAGAAGCCGGTGGCCGGCTTGAAGCAGTTATCAGGACCCTGCAAGGGAAGAGATGGATTTTATAGCGATTCGATAGTAGTGTTTGAAGGAATCTGGGCTGGTTTGAGATCAGTGGATGCATTGTGGGAGAATCATCCAGGAATTTTGTGCTGTTGCAGGCTTCAAGCACGAAGCCTAATTTAAGTGGGGGAGAATTGTAACATCCCAAGTTCAGAAGCAAGAAGTTGAAGGGTGCTAGGTGAAAATAAAGGAAGAGACTCGGCGAGTAGGTCTCTTGACTCGTCGAGTCGAAGCTGGTGCCGGGCACGTGATTAAGTGGCCTGACTCGCCAAGTCGGCGGCTGGACTCGACGAGTCAGTGCTGGACGAGGAAAAACCCTAATCTTCGGGTTTGCACCCTATTTAAAGGACCTAATGTCCTCCCCCCCAGCTCCCTTAGCCCCCTTTGAGATCCAGAAACCCTAGAATCGTGAGTGAGAGCCCTTGGAAGCAACTTGGAGCTTAGATAAGTGACTTGGTGAAGATATCTTGAAGAACAAGAAGCTTGGATCAAGGAGATTTGTGGATATTCGGATTACTCATCAGTCATCAGTAGGAGGACGTTTTAGAGGTAATGAATCGTTATCCTTGGCTTTCTCCTTTCTAAATCAATCTTTCATGGAGTTTTAGGGTTTGTTTGGAGATAATATGATGAAAACTTGGTGCACAGGTTAGATCTGGAGTTGAAACTCCAGATCTGAGCTCTATTGGGATCAAAGATGCAGAAAGCCCTTTTAGTTGCTATGCAAAGGCCATTCCCCATAAGTTAAGATCCTTTCTAGCTTGGTTTTTGATATTATGGGACATGAAGCACGTAAAGGTAGCAACTTTATATTGCTAATGGACTCTAGAGACCCATATCTATTGTTTGGAGTAAAGGAGTAGCTCTAAGACTCGAGATTATGAGAATGCACGTAAAGACTCGGCGAGTCTGGGAGATGACTCGGCGAGTTGGGCTAGGGATCAGGCTTTGAGTTGCGTAGTGACTCGGCGAGTTGCATGGGTGACTCAGCGAGTCATATGATGACGAGCTTGGAATCGACGAGTTGAAGAACAACTCGGCGAGTCTGATGAAGATTGTCATGGACTCGGTGAGTCTGTTCTTGGACTCGGCGAGCCACGACGCAGAACCCCCAACCTCGTCTGGTTAAGACTCAGAGCAATGAGTTGAGTGGTGATTCAGTGAGTTGGACAGATTGGGACTCAGAGATTGTTATACTTGACGAATCATGGGGTGACTCGGCGAGTCGAGTCAATCGGAAGGTTGACTTTGACTAAGGACTTTGACTTTGACCTTTAGGGGTATTATGGTAAATTGGTAATTTATATCAATGGATCATTGATGGTTTTAGGTGTTGGAGTTGGAGGCAGTGCTTCGGGATTTAGCTTTCGTGGTTCGGTTTAGCAGATTTCAGGTGAGTTAAGCTCACTATAACGACAGGGTCTACGACACCAAGGCTGACCCTTTATCGGATGGAAATATGGGTACTGTTTGCTATGTTGTTGATTTGCTAGATCTATATCCTGGTATTTAGGATGGTATTATGTTAGTGACATGGTTAATATCGGTATCCGGGTATATAGGGTAATGTTCTGCTAGTGACCGGTTAGGTCGGAATCCTGGTTAGGATGTTGATATGCTATGTGATCTGTTAAACTGTCTGTCTGGTTAAGGATTGTTATGTGATTAATTGTTTTATGTGCACATGGTTGTTTGACTGGGGTTGGGTTGAGGCGGGTCTTGCTTTATGCTGTAGGCTAACATACCCATGGTGGATCAGATATTCCGAAGGCTGAGCGAGCGGTCCGGATAGGCTGAAGGCCCCAAGAGGGCGAACCAGACGTGCCGAGGCTCGGAGAGTGGACCAGGCCGACTGAAGGCTCGGTGCGGGCGGACCAGTCATACTGTAGACTCAAAAAGTGGACCAGGTGGATTGAAGGCCCGGTGAGGGCGAACCAATCACACCGTAGACTCGATGTACATGACTAGACTCGGAGGGTGGACTAGATGGACTGAAGGCCCGGTGCGAGCGGACCAGTCACACTGTAGACCGATATGCATGGTTGTTCTATTTGTGATATGTTATGAGTATTTTTATGTGTGGTTGGTATTTTGGGGGTAACTCACTAAGGTTTCGGGCTTACAGTTCAGTGTTTTATTTCAGGTACTTCAGGAGATCGTGGCAAGGCAATGACATGATCGTACCGCTCCTCATTTTTATGCTAATGTTTCTAGGAGACTCTGATAATAAACAAATAGAAAACTTTTTTGTAATAATTTATGGATATGGATTGTTTTTGAAAAGTTTAAATTAGATGGAAATTTTATGGTCGTTACATAAAATTGTTTTCTTCATTGCCGTCTTCAAAGATTTCAATCACTACTTCTTTTGCATCTCTACAAACTACCATCTACGTTCACACATTTGAATTCATCAGGTTAATATAAAACAAATAATTGTTCATTTCTTTCTGTTTATGTGATCTGCATTCTATTATTTATTTTATTTCTTTCTTCTTTTCCTTATGTTACGATTCTGATGTATCATCCTCTCAACATGTATGTAGTAAAGAAAATGTAAACTTACACAGTTTACACACTTTATAATATTTTTTATTTATTAACAAGTGAACCATCATTTTGTTGTATAATCTTATGTTTTGTTGTGTTTCTGTGTTCTAGAAAACAACTTTTAAGGTAAAGTTGGAAAAAATGATGGAGTTTTAATTTTAAGTACAATGATTGTTTTTTTAATAATAATTTTTAGGTTTTTTGACATTATGGTTTGTTTGGTTAAACACTTAGATGAATTCTTTTTAAGTGTTATGCTACAATGATAAGACATTAATTATCATCATTTCGATCTACATCTTCATTGTATGTTTTGTGTGCGTATGTGTTACGGTATGAATGATTTACGAATTATAGCAATGCACTTTATAAGATCATTATTACAATTGATATGACATTATATGATTTTATATTTCTGATTTTCATTATTAAAAAAACTGTCAATAAACATAAAAGTGCAAGTATAACATTGCACTTTCAAAGTACAATGCTATAACACGTTTGGTATTATTGTTCGAATGTGCATTTTCTTGTGTTTCATGTTGTCGTATTTTGAGTTACTATTATACACATATATTAGATCCCCTCGCACTTACATCCTGTTCTTGATTTCAACTTAACGAGAGAAAGAAAAAGAAATGAGTGGAAATAAGAAAAAAATAAAAGAAATTGGTGTTCCCGAGTTTCATTAAAGGAAGGAAGTGGAGGGAAATTAAAGGATCACTTTCCCTCCTATATTTCCTTCGGATTTGGAAGGGAAGAAGAAAATGATTAATTTTTCTTTCATTTCTCTCCAACTCGGGAAACAAAAGAAAATTTTGTTTTCTTTATATTTTTTCTTCTTTTCTTTCCTGACTTTCTTCTCTCTTCTTTTCTTTTTTTTTTTGATAAATTCGGGATCGGGTGTTAGGAACAATGCCTTTGTGATTCTCATTTTTGACCACACAATTTTGTTTTTTCTCGGTTTCACCCTGTCACTTAAATACATGACACGCATCACTATTAAACCGATTATCATTCCTCTTTGCCTTCGTCTTTCCCTTAATTTTTGTTTTCTTCTTCGTCTTTTCTTTGCTTCCAAGAACTTTGTGGTTTCTCGGTGCAGTGATTTTTGAGGTTTCGCAACGACGCGGACGGTTGTTTCGTCACACCCAACCATCGGTTTCAAGCAGATATCTATTTTGATTTGGGAGTTGAGTATGTTATCTATGTTCTGTACGTGGTCATACCTGTTTTTTTTTATGCTTAGAAGCAATTCTCTGTTTCGATTTTGGGTTAGTTGTTTTTTTTTTTCAATTTTTGGTCTCGGGCTCCACCATCAATCACTTTGGGTTAGGGTTGGATTTACTTTCACTATTTATGAATTGTCTAATTTTGGTCTCAGATACGTAGTATCAGTATTACAAATTGTATCAATTGTTCATCTAATTAGGATAGCAATCTTGATATACCTATTCCTTCTATCAAGGTGACGATCCTTCAATTTCAGATTAGCACTTAAAATCTGAAGGTAAGATGTAGAGGTTAAGGTATAGAAGATGGGTGAATTTCAGAGGTCTGTTGTTTGTAGAATTGCTTCCTTAAGTATCTGTTGTTTCGTTTCTTTCATGTCTGTTGGTGTGTTCCATATTTTTGTTTATTCTGATGATGTTTTTTTGTGCTTTGCAGGTTATATAGTGTATCTGTGTGATTTTTGTTGTCAATCTGCTTACTCTGGTATGTCTCCTATACCGTGTTTCTGCTGTTAATGGTATTTATTGTGGTGAATGTAAGCAAAATGAAATGATTCAAATCCAGTGATGTTGTAATTCATACCCTCTCCTTTTTGGTTTGTCTGTGCAGGCTTTACTAACATCCCATGGTTTTGGTTACAAATTGTAAAAAAAAATAAAAAAAACTGTCCATCAATTGTTAAAGGTAGGAGTGAGACTCCATAATTAATGAACAAAATTTGTTTCCTTCCACTTCCAATATGCACACGTTCAATTATATTGTTATCTTCTTATTCAAAATTACATTTACAAATGGAACAAGGGTAATGAAAAGAATTAACTTCTTGATGCTGCAGTGTCTATTAACTTTTTCAATCTATATGTCATTCCATTTGTAACGTAATTTATACTTTTTGGTGCAGGACTTTACATGGTCTTTGTTACACAGAGAAATTTCATTTCTTTCAACATAGAGTTCTCAAAGAAGGTCTATGTATGATTTACCTTTTATACTTCCACAATTGTGAATTGATGTGTTGTATCTAGGCCTTTAATGGTAGGAAAAATGAGTTTCAACAATGTGAGGATACCTGGGATGCCTAATGGTAGTGCAGCTTCTGCATTGCTAAAGTTTGGAGACATTGTTGGTATTGTATAGTATGCTTAAAGAATGATAGTCAATGCAAGGAAGAAAACAGAGCATTGGTGGAGGTTACACATGTAATTAAATTATATAAAAGATCTTGAACGAATAAAAATTAAAGTCTTAGTATAAGTGATTAATAACAAGTATTATCTATTATTTTCAGCATCACCCACCATTTACACTTCCTTTTACACGACGTGATGAAATCTCTGTATGAATGGAAAGAAAACAAACTGACATAAAGTTATAGGAGGGGACTCTAGGTCATTTTGTATTTATTTATTTACAGAAAGTTATTTAGCTAAAATAATCTAATGCATGAGCGTGCTTTTTTTAAACCAATTAGCTTGCTTATTGACATATTTTACTTAAGGGGTATTTTTGTCAGTTACCATTCTTTTACCGAATTTGTTTGACTTTTTACCAACAGGGAAAGAATGAAAGTTTTCTGTCTATTCATGGAACTGAAACTCGAAGTTTAATATTTTATACATTGTTGTTTTTTTCCCTAATTATTCAAGAATTAGCTTTTTGTTTTTGTTTGGGAGATGGTTATATTTTGAACTAAGATACCACTTTCTTTGATATTATATACTAGGTGTGAGACCTGCGTGTTACGTGAGTTTATTAAAAATAAAAATTTAATATGAAAATATATAAACATTAAATATTTTATAAAATAATGTTTTTCCATATAAAATGTAATCTTTTGGAGAATTTATGAAAGAAATCAAATCATTTGGAACATTTATGATAATATATTATCAAATTAATAGAATGATAACCTTACATATATATAACCCATTATAATTTATTGAAAATTTAATTTAAGAAATATGAAACCCTTAAAAAATGACAAGTGGAAAATAACAATTATAAAAATCTTAGAAAAACGACATATGTCAAAATGAATGAGAATATGACAAGTGGCAAAAAAAACCTTCATTTATTAAGAAGGATATCAAATATATAAACTAAATTTCTTTTAAACTCATATTATAGGAAACGTCACTTCTATTAATTGGATGTTTTAAAATGAATATATAGTAATTTTATATTTCAACGTTATAAATTTAAATTGGACACTTATTATTACCAACTATTTTTTGTTGGATTACATATTGCTGGTCATTCCCATTTTACTCTTGATGTAAAAGCAGATATTCCTGCCCCCTTATTTAATTTAACCATTTTACCACATTGAGCTAATGCCATAGTTTCCATTTTGTAATTTGACCATTTTAACCTTAATGTAAAAGTATATACAAATATTTTTATGTTTGCATTTTTATTATTTGGAATTCATATTTACAAAACTGATTATTGTATATTTTTTAAGTCCTTTTCATCTTTTATAGCACTTTTTTCATTTTTGTAATTTGACAATTTTACCTTGTTGTAAGATATAATAATCATGATACTTTATATTGTTTTGTCTAAAAGTTTAAGATTTTACCTAATGTTAGTTAGCTCCGATACGGTGTCACCCATAACTATTAGTCCCTTGTGTTCATTATTTTTGTGAGGCTTGTGATCAATTGATAAAGAGATAATAACTATCATCTTGGATCTATAACTATCTAAGGGCATATTGGTAAATTAAATAAAGCTTACAACTCCATCACCAAATATGTAAAGCCCTTTCCATTTCATATTAACCACCTTTGTTAATTAATTAACTAAACAAATAAATAATAATAATGCACTAATTTTTTTTATAAAAGAGTTGTGTGCATAAAAAATCAAATTATATTTATACTTGCATGATCTGGGTGCAAAAACAATAGTAACTATCCTCTTATATAACTTTTGACACATCTCAATAGACTTATCAAAAGGAGGGCAAATTTGGAATTTAACATGTTCCCGCTCATTGTCGTTGATTATAGCAATCTACTTTAAAATCATATTGCTATATTATAATACAAGTTAGTTAAAACATTTTACATGTGAACAAGACATATGTTAATGTACACTGCTACAAGCTAACCATTGTGTATAATCATTACCTTCTTGGTCCAAATTTAAGACTAAAAAGTCTTGACATATCTTTCTAAAATAAACTTGTGATGTGACCATGGACGCTTACCTGCCCATAGATTAAAAAAAAATTAACAAGAGTAGTATATGTATAATTTCTTTGTCCCATGAACGATTACCTGGCCATAAATTCAAAAACTATTTTTAAAGATTTCATTATAAAAAAATGCCTAAATTAATAGATGTTTAAAAACCAAACAAAAGATTCATGTTTAAAATTTAAAATCCGTTTATATTTCCCTCTTAAGAATTTCAAAAGCTAATGTTCAAAAATATCATTAACTCTATAAAATCAAAAACAAAGAATACAATATTTTAAAACTCTAACCTTCTACTAAGCCATTTCCTCTACTCCTTTTGCTATTGTACCGATACTACAAAGTCATTGCATTCTTCAGTCCTGTTTTCCTCTCCTACAACCAATTAAAGGTACAAGTTACTTGACCTCTTAATAAACCATCATTTTTGTGAAGATTGAACTCAATTCGCGAAACATCCCAAAATATGGTCCTAAAAATTTCATTTTTAAATAAGATAAAATAATACTTTTAAATATCTTCCAAACATCTCAACCAAAAACCAATACATCAATGTCATAAAAATCAGAGTAAAATAACATATGTGGAATCCCAAGGGTGTCTGTGATGCAGTCAACCCGAGCTCTTCTCCTTGCAACCGGAAGTACCTAAAACATAAACTGAAAACCGTAAGCACAAAGCTTAATGAATTTCCCAAATTACCCAATACCATACATAAATCACATATTGGGCCCCCGCACGATATAAAAATATGTTATTCTTAGGCCTTGTCTGTCACTGGGCCTCGCCCGCTATATGTATACAGTCAATATCGCATAATCATGCTAACACATATAATAATCATAAATTCTAAGATATGTGTGACATCCCCATAATCTCGGCCAAAAAAGACCGATTTTCATTTATGCTTTTAAATATTTTCAGAGTAAATCCTTTTGATTTGAAAGAGTTGCGGAATTTGTTCCCAAAAACAAAACATGATAAAACATTGTTTACCGAAGCATTTCATAAAAGAAATGTATTTTCATTATAATCAAAACTCGGGGTGTCATGTTCCGATACAGACCAATAAGCATAAACGAATACATTACAAGTCATATAACAAATATAAACATATGCAGACTTGTAAACAAAACAACTTGATGGTTCATCCATCTCATGCCCTTCCGCCACTTCCTGTAACACAATTTAAACTGAGTGGGTCAGGCTTGGGAGCCTGGTGAGCATATAGGGTTTTCAACCCACAATAAATAATCATATTTAATTTTCACCAATCAACAATAACCCAATTACCCATTCCCGTTATTCTCACTTTAATGTCCCTAAAACAACTAACATAAGGGACCTAGTCTATGAATATTTCATCGGGGCGACAACACATGCTTCGGGGGTACCTCAGCAATATAAGTCAAATAAGGCAACCATGAGGGGGATGGAGTGCAGCGAATGAACACCCACGTTCATTAACACCTACAGGTGGCGAACCTGCTAATGTTTCCACAAGACTGTCTAGAATAGCCAGTGGTCGTCATCTAAACTCCGCTAGATGACTCAATCAAACAACAACGAGGCCTCTCTTCTGTTTATTACACACCAACTGTCTACCCATGTTCTACCCAACATATTAGTAGATAAAAATATACATTTGTATACATAGTTTAAAGAAAACCTGTATAGCATGCTTTAATCAACACATATATCACAAAACAGATGAGGCACACACACACATAACACATATCTCATAAAGAAATAAGCAGATCTATAAGATAGAAGAGAGTGAATACACATTCACACATAACACAACCAAATATATACACATAGCACGTATTTTTATATAAAATACTTCGTATTATTGTATTAGAAAGAAAATAACTACACACTCACTTGATCAGAAGATGATCGGACAGCACTACGGCTTATAGAAGTAGTAATCCACAGCAGATCTGGAAGATCTTCACAAAAATCGAACTTCTCGCGGGCAGAGCTTCGACTCGGGAACCGCACTTCTCGGGATCTTCGGGATCTCGGGACTTGCCTCGGGGCTAGAGTCTGATACCGGGGCTTCGGGGGTAAAAATGCAGAGCTTCGGCACAAAGATGAGAAGAAATGAGCAAATAAACCCTGAACCCTCGCATCCTATTTATAGTCAAAATATCTGATGTACTCGCCGAGTAGGGGACACCTACTCGCCGAGTTGGTCCATGTGGCGGCTTTCTGGTGGTGCCACGTGTCAAATTCTGGGTGGTGCCACGTCACCCCTATCGCGTGTTAGCCTTCGAACTTAGAAAAATCATAACTCTCGCATACGAGCTCCGTTTTTGACGTTCTTTATATCCACGCGTAGGTAAAATCAAGATCTACAACTTTCGTTTAGACTCCGTCGGCTAAATATTGACCGATCTCAAATTTAACAGTAGGAGGCGTTTAGACTGTTAAATGACCGCGAAGAATTCGTAACTCCTTCATACGAACTCCGTTTTCGTCCATATTTTTACCATTGAGTTCCTATTAATGAGACCTTCAATTCTCATTTAGGTCGCGTAAGCCATAAACCGCTCGAACTAAAATTCGAGTTTCGGGTCGTGCACTGCTAAGCCGAATCTTAGAAAAATCATAACTTCCTCATACGAAGTCAGATTTGGGCGTTCTTTTTATTGACGCTCTTATCTTAACATATTCTACAACTTTTGTTTAGATTGATAAGGCTAAATCTCGCTCTATCGTAAATTCACTATTTACGCTTCCCGGTGCCGTGCCGGTTTTGCCGTAAAACTTCGACAGGTCATAACTTCTTCGTTATGACTCGGATTTCGGCATTCTTTATATCTTCGGAATCCTTGTTTCGACCACTACAACTTTATCCAATGATATCAAGTTTATTTTAAACTTAAATTTCGACGCTTATTTTTATTCTTAATTAATCAAACCACGTAATTAAGCAATTAAGCACAAAACACATAATACTCAAATAATACATTATTATTATTTCAAAACGGGTTACAAAGGTTAGCCTGGATTATTACATTGCTAAAAGTGGCAAGCCCGGAAACACAGGCGTTACAATTCTCTCCACCTTAGAATGATTCCGTCCCCGGAATCACACATCAACAAACAAATGCGGATAGCGACTCAACATGTCACTCTCCGTCTCCCAGGTGAGATTCGGCCCATTCGCGTGTTTCCATCGGACAAGCACTAACCCAACCATTTTGCGTCGCAACTTCTTAGTCTTTCGGTCAACAATTGCCTCTGGTTCTTCAATCAACCTTTTGTTCTCATCAATTCTCAATTCAGAAATTGGAATTATATCGGGAACTTCTCCCGTGAACTTCCTCAAATAACACACATGAAAGGTGTTGTGAATTCCATTCAGTTCTTCGGGTAATTCGAGCTTGTAAGCTTGATTCCCAATCCTCTGAAGGACTTTAAACGGTCCAATAAACCTTGGACTCAACTTTCCCCTTTTTCCAAATCTTATAAGTCCCTTCCACGGCGAGACTTTAAGCAAAACCGAATCTCCAACCTCAAAAGTCATCGGTCTTCGCTTCTTGTCAGCATAACTCTTTTGACGATCTTGAGCTGCTAACATTCTTTCCCTAATTATTTTCAACTTTTCAGCAGTTTAATGAACCATCTCCGGTCCCATAAACTGCTTTTCCCCAGCCTCAAGCCAACAAGACGGCGTACGACACTTCTGTCCATACAAAGCTTGAAAAGGTGCCATCTTAATGCTCGAGTGAAAACTATTATTATAGGAAAATTCTACAAACGGTAAATGTTCATCCCAATTACCTAGGAATTCCAAGGTACATGCTCTCAGCATATCTTAAAGTGTTTGTATTGTTCTTTCACTCTGACCATCAGTCTGCGGATGGTAAGCTGTGCTTAAACATAACTTGGTACCCATTTCCTCTTGTAGACTTTTCCAAAACCTTGAGGTGAAACGGCTATCACGATCCTATACAATCGTTAACGGAACACCATGAAGCCTCACAATTTCCTTCACGTAAGAATTCGCAAGCTTTTCCATAGACCATTTCTCCCTGGCCGCTATGAAATGCGCACTCTTAGTGAATCGATCAACGACCACCCAAATCATGTCGTGACCATTCTTTGTTCTGGGCAGTTTAGTGACAAAATCCATAGCAATGTCTTCCCACTTACCCATAGGAACAGGCAATGGTTCTAAACTCCCGTAAGGTTTCTGATGTTGTGTCTTGACTCTCGCACAAGTCACACACTCGGCCACATACTTTGCAACATCAAGCTTCATCGTCGGCCACCAGTAGTAGGGTTTCAGGTCCCTATACATTTTAGTGCTACCCGGATGAATTGAGTACATGGTTTTGTGAGCTTCTTCCATCAGAAGATCCCTAATTCCTCCTGACTTAGGTACCCAAATACGATCTTGGAATACCTTCAGTCCATGACCGTTAGTACCAAACACCAACGTTTTACCCAAACGTTCCTCCTTTCGGTCATTTTTCTCAGAAGCTTCCTCTTGAGCTTTCTTTATACTTTCCACAATGGTCGAGACAACTTCAATTCTCAACGCTCTTGGCCTCTTCCTTTCAAGATTGACCTTCCGACTGAGAGCATCAGCAACAACATTAGCTTTACCGGGGTGGTAAAGTATCTCGCAGTCGTAGTCTTTAAGTAATTCTAGCCAGCGTCGTTGCCTCATATTCAATTCTTTCTGATTAAAGAGGTATTGGAGACTCTTATGATCAGTGAAAAGTTTGCACTTCGTGCCATAGAGGTAATGCCTCCATATTTTTAGAGCGAAAACTACCGCTGCCAACTCCAAATCATGAGTCGGGTAATTCTTTTCATGCTCTTTCAGTTGTCGAGACGCATATGCTATCACCTTTTCTCTTTGGGTCAAAACACAACCCAATCCAACACCAGACGCATCGCTATAAACAGCGAAGTCTTCAACTCCATCGGGTAGAGAAAGTATCGGTGCCTCGCATAGCTTCTTCTTTAGCTTCTCGAATGCTTCTTTATGCTTATCACTCCAAGCATAAGTAGCTCCTTTGTGGGTCAAAGCTGTTAATGGAGTAGCAATCGAAGAAAAGCCTTGGATAAACCTGCGGTAATATCCGGCTAATCCCAAAAAGCTTCGAATCTCCGTGGGACTTTTCGGTTGTTCCCACTTCGTCATAGCTTCGATCTTCGCTGGATCAACCATTATCCCTTCTTGGTTGACCACGTGACCCAAGAATTGGACCTCACGAATCCAAAAATCACATTTGGAGAACTTTGCATAAAGCTTCTCCTCCTTCAAAACTTCTAACACTTCTCGCAAGTGTCTGCCATGCTCCTCCTGGCTTTTCGAGTAAATCAGAATGTCGTCTATGAACACTATCACAGATTTATCAAGGAAAGGATTACAAACCCTAATCATCAAATCCATGAACGCTGCTGGAGCATTGGTTAGTCCAAACGACATAACCAAGAACTCGTAGTGTCCATATCTAGTTCTGAATGCAGTCTTCTCGATATCTTGCTCTCTTACTTTCAGCTGATGATATCCTGACCTTAGGTCGATCTTCGAGAAATAGCTCGAACCTTGCAATTGATCAAACAGGTCATCAATCCTCGGCAACGAATATCTATTCTTTATTGTTTCCTTGTTCAGCTCTCTGTAATCGATGCACATTCTCATACTTCCATCTTTCTTCTTCACAAATAACATCGGAGCTCCCCAGGGCGATGAACTAGGTCTAATGAAACCTTTGTCCAACAACTCCTGAAGTTGCATCATTAACTCCTTCATCTCCGTCGGTGCTAATCGATAAGGTGCTTTTGCTATTGGCGTGGTTCCTGGTAACAAGTCTATTCTAAACTCCACTTGTCTATCAGGTGGTAATCCAGGAAGATCTTCGGGAAATACTTCCGGATAATCACACACCACTGGAATGCTATGCATCACCTTCTTTTCTTTCTTAGCATCAATCAAAAATGCTAAATATGATGTACATCCCTTGGTCAAACACTTTCTGGCTTTCATTAGAGAAATGATCCCAGAATTCACTCGCCGTTTGTCCCCATACACCATAAACGAATCTTTTCCAGGCGGGTTTACTTTAACTATCTTTTTCTTGCATAAAATTTCGGCATCATTGGCGCTAAGCCAATCCATTCCCAAGACGATGTCGAAACCAATAAGTTCGATAGGCAATAACGCCTCGTGAAACTTATTCCCATTAAGGTCGATCAAGACGTTTTTCATACGATGGCTAACAGGTACAAACTTGCCACTAGCTACTTCAACTAATAAAGCATTATCTAGTCTATCAACAGGCAAAGCTAGCTTTCTACCAAACTCATGCGAAATAAAGGAGTAGTTGGCTCCAGAATCAAACAATATATGAGCAGGTAATTCATTTACGAGAAAGGTACCTGAAGTGACATCAGCTTCATCTTTCGCAGCCTCAAGTGTCATCTGGAAGGCTCTCGCCTTCGGCTTTGGTGGAATGTTGGGCCTAGCTGCCTCCTTCTTCTTTGGACAGTCTTTCAAAATGTGCCCCTCTTCATTACACCCAAAACACATCCTTTTGTTGTTCGTACATTCATTGGCAAAATGTCCAACCTTTCCACACTTGTAGCAGGTCACATCCTCGCTACATTTCCCAAAGTGCTTTTTCTTACACTTATCACACCACTTTGCTTCGCCTCCTTTTCCTCCAAACTTTTTCGAATCAGATTTCGAAAATTTGCTCTTCTTACTGGAACCAGATGTTCCTTCAAACTTCCTTTTCTCACCAACCTCAACCTTGACGGTGTTTCTCTCCTTGATCATGTTCTCCACAGACTTGGCAGCCCAGATAGCTGCCTCTAGAGTAAGTGCCTGACGTACTGGCACCTCGTACTCCCATGGAAGTCCCTTCGCATACCGATCCACCTTTGTCAGCTCGTCTGGAACGATACGCAAGGCAAACTCCATCTTATCGGTGAAGTTATTGGTGTATTCATCAACTGACATGCTGCCTTTCGTCAATGTCAGAAACTTGTTCTCCAACTCCAACAGATTTTGAGCCGAGCAGAACTTGCGCTTAAACTGCACCAAGAACTCTGCCCATGACAATTGCAGTGGCTCGTTAGGGCTTAAGGTCTTCCCTAGAGTGTTCCACCAACGAACGGCTCCACCTCGGAATTGACGCACGGCATAGATAGTTTGCAACTTACCTCTGCAGCCACACGTCATGAAGGCTAGCTCCATTTCGGAGATCCAATCCATAACCCCAATTGGATCCTCCTTTCCATTGAAGGTCGATGGTTTGCAAGTCAAAAAGTCCTTGTACTTGCATCCCATTCCATCATTCCTTCCATCACGGTTATCTTGCCTAACTATTGGTGGGTTGGCTTGACCAATAGACCCACTGAAGTTTCCACCTTCCGAGTGCCCTTCATTCAGTTCAGGCTCTTCCACACGAATCGACAGTTCTTCACGATTTTGTTGAAGCAACCGTCTAGTTTCATCCATCTGACGATCCAACATCGTCTGAATCATCAATTGCACACCAGCCATGGTTATTGGCTCAGGTGCTGCTGCTACGACAGGTATTGGCTCAATCACTGGTGGTTGATTCCTGTTTTCGTCAGCATTTCCAACTCCACTTCTTGTTCTCACCATTTTGATCTACACCGAATAAGGTGAAATTAGATCCTCAATCATGATAGATATTCAAATCATCCTTATCACTCCGAAACGTTTACATGCTAGTTCTAATATCGTAGACGTACGCTTAGAATCCTACACACATAAGGTTTCTAGATCCGGTCGGCAACAGACCATAGATTCGAACAAATAATATCATATATGGCAACATATAACATTTAGCACATAAAGCATTTTAGGCAACTTTCCTAAAATAAACTAGTGCTCGTGTCTAAAACATAACAGACACGCATCTCAAAACTTCACTTAGCATTCTAAGTTTAAGTCTAGAAATCCTACAAATTCCTAGTTCGCTTAAACTAATGCTCTGATACCAACTGTGACATCCCCATAATCTCGGCCAGAAAAGACCGATTTTCATTTATGCTTTTAAATATTTTCAGAGTAAATCCTTTTGATTTGAAAGAGTTGCGGAATTTGTTCCCAAAAACAAAACATGATAAAACATTGTTTACCGAAGCATTTCATAAAAGAAATGTATTTTCATTATAATCAAAACTCGGGGTGTCATGTTCCGATACAGACCAATAAGCATAAACGAATACATTACAAGTCATATAACAAATATAAACATATGCAGACTTGTAAACAAAACAACTTGATGGTTCATCCATCTCATGCCCTTCCGCCACTTCCTGTAATACAATTTAAAACTGAGTGGGTCAGGCTTGGGAGCCTGGTGAGCATATAGGGTTTTCAACCCACAATAAATAATCATATTTAATTTTCACCAATAAACAATAACCCAATTACCCATTCCTATTATTCTCACTTTAATGTCCCTAAAACAACTAACATAAGGGACCTAGTCTAAGAATATTTCATCGGGGCGACAACACATGCTTCGGGGGTACCTCAACAATATAAGTCAAATAAGGCAACCATGAGGGGGATGGAGTGCAGCGAATGAACACCCACGTTCATTAACACCTACAGGTGGCGAACCTGCTAATGTTTCCACAAGACTGTCTAGAATAGCCAGTGGTCGTCATCTAAACTCCGCTAGATGACTCAATCAAACAACAACGAGGCCTCTCTTCTGTTTATTACACACCAACTGTCTACCCATGTTCTACCCAACATATTAGTAGATAAAAATATACATTTGTATACATAGTTTAAAGAAAACCTGTATAGCATGCTTTAATCAACACATATATCACAAAACAGATGAGGCACACACACACATAACACATATCTCATAAAGAAATAAGCAGATCTATAAGATAGAAGAGAGTGAATACACATTCACACATAACACAACCAAATATATACACATAGCACGTATTTTTATATAAAATACTTCGTATTATTGTATTAGAAAGAAAATAACTACACACTCACTTGATCAGAAGATGATCGGACAGCACTACGGCTTATAGAAGTAGTAATCCACAGCAGATCTGGAAGATCTTCACAAAAATCGAACTTCTCGCGGGCAGAGCTTCGACTCGGGAACCGCACTTCTCGGGATCTTCGGGATCTCGGGACTTGCCTCGGGGCTAGAGTATGATATCGGGGCTTCGGGGGTAAAAATGCAGAGCTTCGGCACAAAGATGAGAAGAAATGAGCAAATAAACCCTGAACCCTCGCATCCTATTTATAGTCAAAATATCTGATGTACTCGCCGAGTAGGGGACACCTACTCGCCGAGTTGGTCCATGTGGCGGCTTTCTGGTGGTGCCACGTGTCAAATTCTGGGTGGTGCCACGTCACCCCTATCGCGTGTTAGCCTTCGAACTTAGAAAAATCATAACTCTCGCATACGAGCTCCGTTTTTGATGTTCTTTATATCCACGCGTAGGTAAAATCAAGATCTACAACTTTTGTTTAGACTCCGTCGGCTAAATCTTGACCGATCTCAAATTTAACAGTAGGAGGCGTTTAGACTGTTAAATGACCGCGAAGAATTCGTAACTCCTTCATACGAACTCCGTTTTCGTCCATATTTTTACCGTTGAGTTCCTATTAATGAGACCTTCAATTCTCATTTAGGTCGCGTAAGCCAAAAACCGCTCGAACTAAAATTCGAGTTTCAGGTCGTGCACTGCTAAGCCGAATCTTAGAAAAATCATAACTTCCTCATACGAAGTCAGATTTGGGCGTTCTTTTTATTGACGCTCTTATCTTAACATATTCTACAACTTTTGTTTAGATTGATAAGGCTAAATCTCGCTCTATCGTAAATTCACTATTTACGCTTCCCGGTGCCGTGCCGGTTTTGCCGTAAAACTTCGACAGGTCATAACTTCTTCGTTATGACTCGGATTTCGGCATTCTTTATATCTTCGGAATCCTTGTTTCGACCACTACAACTTTATCCAATGATATCAAGTTTATTTTAAACTTAAATTTCGACGCTTATTTTTATTCTTAATTAATCAAACCACGTAATTAAGCAATTAAGCACAAAACACATAATACTCAAATAATACATTATTATTATTTCAAAACGGGTTACAAAGGTTAACCTAGACTATTACATTGCTAAAAGTGGCAAGCCCGGAAACACAGGCGTTACAATATGTTCCAGTCCCCTGGCCTCGCCTGGCATCTAGCCCCACCTGGTATACATAGCAGCACATAACACATGCAAGGGTCATACATACTCCTAGCATTCTAACATAATCAAATAGGGTCGGCATTAGTGCCTTCGACCCGCTAAACTCAGTGAGGAAACTCACCTCAGATATTGAATCTCATATTAGGAAATCCCTAACTGCTGCCCTGACGACTCCCCGCTATCAGTACAAAAATAACACCCAATCAATACTTGGGTTCCAACTATAATTAATAATCCATACTTGGGGTAAAATGACCATTTTACCCCTAGCCTAGCTGATGGGTTTTGAGCATTACATCAAACCTATGGTGCACATGCAAACCCTAATTCTTAGATCTAGGTTTTCTATTTGTACATGCAATACTTGTCCAAGACTTACAAACCCTAATCTAGCATACAACAAAAAATGAAAAACCATATCTAATAAACAAGGTAGAATATTACCTTTGATTGTTGCTTGAAGATCGTGATCTTTTAAGAACTTTAGCACCTCAAATGTTGTGCCTCTGATAGATCACAAACACCAAAGCAATAGGAGAATCTTAGAGAGAGAGAGAGGGAAGGCTAAATTCGGCTCTTAGGAACTCTTAGGTTTTTTGGTCGCTGAAAATTGGAAGTTAGAAGGGTCCTTATATAGGTGAGGAATTAGGATTTCAGCTAAAGACCTTATCCAGTTGCTTAGGCTTTAAGCAGCCCACAAGATCCTTCTGAAATCCTTCCTTGGACGAAATCTTATGGGCTATCCAAAAGGATTTTGTCCACTCCCTATCTTTAGGGTTTCCTCAGCACACTTTGCAATTATCTTATAATTACAATATCAGTCCCTTTTATTTAATTAATCTCTTTTGACCACAAAATTAATTCTAAATTAATTCTTGACCAATATTAATTAAACAATATGATTTATCTTTTAATATATTATTCACATAATCCAACACTAGCTTGATCCAAAACTAATGCCCAAAACCATAAACCAATAAAGCCCAAAATCAAAAGATCCATAAAGGCCTAGTTATGACCTAATTTTCCAAATTGGGCCCAAATCCCCAAATGGGCCTTACCCTAGAGCCTACTAAGGTTCTTAATCCAAAAGCTTGATTCCTGATGGCCTAAAAGGCCCAAAGCAACAAGGCCCACAAAGTGGCCCAATCCAAGGCCCAAATAGCGCCAAGCCCAAACTGACTGAGTACGCAGGGTTTACTCAACTGTACGCTGAGCGTACACGCTACATGACCTGTACACTATGCATATGAGCTTGTACGCCCAACGTACTCACCCATTAATCCATTACTCCAAAAAGCTCTTAACCACTTAAGCCCAAGAGCCCCAAACACAAATCTGAGTTATAAGCAACATCTTAAACCATAAAGTCGTCAACTTGGTGGCTTTGCATGCCCCAAATGGGCCCAAACTCGAAATATAACAATCTACTTCCATAAAAAATGGTCATTACTCATGCATGGTTGGATTAAAGCTTCAAAGGTTGCAACTTTATGACTCTAGGACCCAAAGAATACCAAGAGTAGCAACTCTAAGCTTCAGAAACAAAATTATTCCATAAGAGCTCATCTATGGGACCAAAAAAGGTCCAAAAGCTAAAACATGGAGATCTAAGCTTCTAAAGATCAAGATCAAGACTTTATACCTTGCACAAACTAGAAATGGAGCAGATAATCCAGATCTACAAGCTTCTCCTAGAACCACCACCTTGCTCCAACCTTCTCTTCCTTGCTAATGAGACAAAACACACCAAAATGCACTCAAAAGGCCTTCCTAGCTCAAGAACACTCAACAACGGGGTTAGGGTTTCGTGGAGGATGTTTAGGGACAATAGGGAGATTGATAAAGAAGGTCCTTAGGTCATAATGTTCTTTAAATAATGCTCAATCCCTAAATCTTAGGGTTTGGGGGACTGGGCACGTACGTTGCGCGTACTCCTTTGTACGCAACACGTACATGCATGACACCGGTGATCATCTCACACCAGTACACCCAACATACATAGGGTGGTACGCCTCGAGTACTGCACACCCTAAGCCCAAAAGAAAAGATCCAATGACTCAAGGCCCAACTCTTAACAATTAAATAACCCATAAGTTAAATAAATACCTTGGAAATTATCGAGTGTTACAATTTGTAGGATACATTGCCCTCAACTCCTCAAATTTTTGAGAAATTGTTCAAGATTCCCACACAGACAAACTAACATTCGCTAAAAATCGTTAACGAATGTGAATATTGATTTCCAATTTTATGATTTCTAGGTTTTAATGTGTGCTTGTGCATGAGGGACAAAGCGTGGAATAATTGACAAACTGATAAAAAGTCTTTCTCATTTTGGTAGAAATAAAACCCACCTTTATTCTCTTATTGTAACATCCCAAATTTCTAGGCCAAAAATTTCATTTTTAATTAAGTGGTTTTATAAAATAACTTATCAAGGCATTGCCAAAATCATATCAGTGCATAAAATTGTAGTATCATGTCTCAAAACCATATCAGCTGAAGTAATAAGATATTAGAGTACAATCCCTAAAAACTCTAAACGGAAATCATGTGTGCGTGTGTGATGCGCTGCTACCCCGCCAGCTCCTTCCCCTTTGACGAAGAGGTACCTGAAACCAAAACTAAAATTATAAGCACAAAGCTTAGTGAGATCCCCATCATACCACATACTATACAATCACATAACATACATACTATCGGGCAGTTCTGGGGAGCCCGTCCAACCCATGTCAAGCCATTATGGGATGCTGACCTACCCATGTCGAGCTATTATGGGGTGCTGACCTACCCATGTCAAGCCATTCTGGGGTGTTGACCTACCCATGTCGAGCTATTCTGAGGTGCTGACCTACCCATGTCAAGCCATTCTTGGTGTTGACCTACCCATGTCAATCCATTCCGGGGTGCTGACCTACCCATGTCAAGCTATTCTGGGGTGCTGACCTACCCTCCGGTCTATCTCAACCGAACACAAGGACTATTTCTGTCACACCCCAAAACCAAGAACGGCGGAAACGTTCCGGGGTGGAGGACGTCATGTACAGTATCACAACAGTGTAAAGTAGTAAACAAGCAACAACATCATCCATTGCATTAAAAGTAAAGTTTTAATACATGTGTGTTCTTTCATTGTAATAAGACACCAAAATATACAATCAAAATAAAAGACGAGTCTTGTCTGTGCTCCGTCTTCTCAAAACCTGGCCATCGTACCTGTCTACTGGTGACCTGAGTATACAAGTTATTTTGAAAGCGAGTATCAGCCTAAAGCTGGTGAATTCATAAGTATTTAAGTGTCATTGTCTTGTTTTGGAAAGCTGTTATGAATGCCATGTAAATCTTTAAATGAAACAGTTGATATAAGTATGAAAACCCTAGAAAATCCCATATTTCCTACTTGTATGAAATGTAGTCTTCTACCAAGACCCGAATGTTTTGCTATAAAAATGATAGTTTTTCCTTCCTTTTGACTATTACTAACAGTACTTAGTCTAACTCATCGTTTATGTGAATGTATCACAAAATAAAGTAATAGGAAAAATGTAATCATGTAAGTGTTATCCTTTTGTATTAGGATTAACACGACATCGCGAATAGCGACATGTATAACCTTTGAACATCCGTAGATTGTTCAATTTTCCTATGTAGCTACAACAGGTTTAAGGAAGGGTTAGTCCCGTAAGGGTACCCCTAGTATAAGTATTAACCGTAGGCATCCGTAGATGGTCATTTACCTCTGTAGCGAACTGTAGGCCAAAGGAATGGTTAGTCCCGTAAAGGTACCCCTAATATAAGTAATAACCGTAGGCATCCGTAGATGTTCATCTACCATTGTTGCTAACAGGTGGGTTCCGGAATGGTTAGTCTCGTCTAGATATCCCGTTGAATTGGGATAGGCATGACAATTTACTCATAATGTACTAATAAATCATCCTTGTGAATCGAGGTACAAGTATCCATGTAAGTGCATACAAATAAATGTATATACGTAAATGTATTCATGTAGGTGTATTGATGTAGACGTATTCATGTAACATGTAATGTATAGTATAGACTCATGCATGAATTGACTCTGGTGTAATTCCTTGTAATAGGAATAGTGTTATGTATCTCCTAACTATCCCTATAATAGTTAACTGGAAGGTAATTGATTGTCCATGCAGGTTTACACACCCTTGCTACACAAGAGTGTGGGAAAGTGAATGAAGGATGAAAACTATAATATCAATACATATATAAGAACACAAGTGGATAGATATAGTTTTGTTCAAGAAGGTAAAAGAAATGGTTTTGTATGACATCTATGAGTTTTGAACAATAAATAACAATGACTTGATGTCATTTTAATAAACATTTCAAACGTAATACTTTTGATAATATGGTATTTTTAAGATAGAAACCATTTCATACATCACATTTTGAAGCATGTGAAATCAGTTGGATGAAAACACAGTTATAAATATCTAAGATTGATTTCAGAACATGCTGTTTTCTACTTGTATTCCCCCCCCCATTAAAGCATTTAAAATCATTTAAAACATTGATTAAGGTGGTATGAACTCACCTGTAGATGGTGGTTTGGATGAACTGAATGATGTAGGATAGCTAGGTGACAAGTGAAGACTTCTTCACACCCAATGATCCTAGATAACATATAATCACACATATATGTATCCAATTAGACTTTAAATCACTAATTGACAAAGTTAAGACATCCTAAGGCATGTAAAACACCTTATATAAGTGCTACAAGTCATAAGGATTGCATCTAAGTGCTAAAGGATCTTGCTATTGTGTTTGGGGTTCAAGGGTAAACTCCTTTGGAGTTTACGGTTTAGTGACCATAACACCATGGGTTTACGGTCGTAAACACATGGGTTTATGGCCGTAAACTCATGTTCTTTTTGACCATTTGTTGTTTTGAAGTTCTACAATCCATTAGAATGTGACATCCCTTAATTTCTCGGCCAGAAAAGACCGATTTAATTTATGTTTTTTAAAATAAAATCAGAGAAGTCTTTTTAAAAGATGTTGCGGAATTTGTTCCCAAAACAAAACATGATAAAAGTTTATCAAAACCTTCTTTAAGAAATGTATAGTTTCATTTCATATCAATACCTCAGGATGTCATGTTCCGATACAGATCAAAAGCATAAACAAGACATTATAAGCCTTTCAACAGTTATTTACAACTACTGGCCTATAATCCAAAAATCTCGCATCGTCCTCTAACTATGCTCGGGGTCCACTACCTGTAATCATAAAACTAAGTGGGTCAGGCTTGGGAGCCTGGTGAGCATATAGGGTTTTCAACCCACAATAATAATATACTTATTAAGTTCACCAATCAACAATAACCCTGATTACCCATTCCCGTTGTCCTCACTTTATGTCCCTAAACACCTATCACAAGGGACCTAGCCTAAGGAATATCATCGGGATGGACACTACTGCTAAGGGGTTTCCTCAGCCATACATGTCCTAAAGGTAACCATGAGGAGGATGGAGTACGCCAATGAACATTTAATTCATCAACACCTACAAGTTGCGAACCTGCTAGTGTTCCACTGGACTGTCTAGAAAAGTTCGTGGTCGTCATCTATACTCCGCTAGATGACTACAACAACAACAACAACATCGAGGCCTCTCACCATTTTAACACACATCAACTATTTCATCTACCCATGTTCTACCAAACATATTTTGTAAATAAAAAGCATATACAGTTTAAAACTTGTATAAAACATTAATTCAACAGTCACTTCAAATAAACAATTAACATATTTACACATAACACGTATTTCAAAGTAAATACTTCATATCTATGTGTAAATTGAAAGTAACTACACACTCACTTGTTTTGATGAAAATCGGGCAGCAATTCGTTTCCTAAAACGATCGTTTCTAATAAAACCGGGAGTTTTATTGAGAAACCGGGCTCTGCAAAAGTCGGGCTTCGAAACCGAAAAGATAAATTTTCCGGGCTTCACAAGCACTTCGTGGAGTATTTCGGGGTTTACAATCGATACCGGGGCTTCACGGGACGTTAAGATGAAAGAAATATGGGTTTAGGGGTTAAAATTGACAATTTTCCAAAGTATACCCGGGAGGTCTCGCACCCTTGTATTTATAGGGGAGAGCTTCTGATCGGACGGCTGAGAGGAAGCCACGCCTTGCAGATCCGAGGGCTCGCAGGGAAGGCTCGCACGTGGCTGCGCATGGCTTGCACCTGCGAGAGGCTCGCTGGCAGCTTGTGATTGGACCGAGGTCTAGGGTCCGAAGTAGAGGGTTTGTGGCATGCTGCGAGGGCTCGGTCTCGTGCAAGAGGGTACGTGTCGCCTTCTCATTGGACCACTTTGGATAAGGCCATGTGATCAGATGACTCAGCAGCTAGGGTGACTTAGCAGCTGAGATGACTCAGCAGGACACGTGGCACTTTTTCAGCGAGGGTGACGTGGCAACTCGTGACTATGCGAATTTTCTTGATTTTCGCGCCAAAACTTCTAAAATTCATAACTTTTGCATACGAGCTCCGTTTTTTTGACGTTCTTGATATGCACGCGTAGCTAAAATTACGCTCTACAACTTTCGTTTAGACTTCGTAGGCTAATTTTGACTTTAATTTTATTATTATTAATTTTAACAGGCCGAGACAGGAAATCCGTTAAAAATTCATAACTTCTTCATCCGACGTCCGTTTTCGTCAGAATTTTTACCGTTGTGCTACTAATGACGAGACCTTCAATTCTCGTTTAGGTTGTGTCGGCTAAAAATCGCTCGATCTAAAATTCGAGTTTTTAGTCGTCTACTACTAAGCTGAAACTTCTAAAAATCATAACTTCCTCATACGAAGTCAGCTTTGGGCGTTCTTTTTATCGAACTTCTCGGTTTAACAAATACTACGACTTTCCTTTAGATTACTAAGGCTAAAAAGTAGTTTATCAAAAACTCACTTTTTACGACACTCAGCACCGTGCCGGTTTTGTCGCTAAATTTCGACAGGTCAAAACTTGTTCATTATAACTCGGATTTTGGTATTCTTTATATCCCTGAAATCCTTGTTTCGGCCACTACAACTTTATGTAAAGATATCGGGCTTATCTCACATTTTAATTTTGACACTTATTTTTATTCTTAATTAATTAAACCCTAATAATTAAGCATAAAACACATAAAACACATAGAATTCACATAATTCCTTTTTAATTTCTTCAAAATGAGTTACAAAGGTTAACCTAGACTATCACCTCATTATAAATGCCTAGGCTAGAAACACGAGTGTTACAATTCTCTCCCCCTTAGGATGATTCCGTCCCTGGAATCACATATCACCAAACAACTGCGGGTAGCGACTCATCATGTCACTCTCCGTTTCCCAAGTCAGATTTGGTCCATTCGTATGTTTCCAACGCACAAGCATTAAATCGACCATTTTGCGTCGCAACTTCATAGTCTTACGGTCAACTATTGCCTCAGGTTCTTCGATCAACCTCTTGTTTTCATCCAACCAACTCAGAAATCGGAATTATGTCGGGCACATCTCCTGTGAACTTTCTCAAATAACACACATGAAAGGTGTTATGAATACCTTCCAGTTCTTCCGGTAATTCTAGCTTGTAAGCTTGATTCCTGTTCCTCTGAAGAACTTTAAATGGTCCAATAAACCTTGGACTCAACTTCCCTCTCTTACCAAATCTTATAAGTCCCTTCCACGGTGAGACTTTAAGTAAAACCGAATCTCCAACATCGAAGCATATCGGTTGTCTTTTCTTGTCAGAATAACTCTTTTGTCGATCTTGAGCAGCTAACATCCTTTCCCTTATCACTTTCAACTTTTCAGCAGTCTCATGGACTATTTCAGGTCCCATAAACTGCTTTTCCCCAGCTTCCAGCCAACATGATGGCGTTCGACACTTCTCCCCATACAAAGCGTGATAAGGTGCCATCTTGATGCTTGAGTGGAAACTATTATTATAGGATAATTCTACTAGAGGTAAGTGTTCATCCCAGTTACCTTGGAATTCTAGGGTACATGCTCTCAGCATATCCTCCAATGTTTGAATCGTTTGTTCGCTCTGACCATCGGTTTGCGGATGGTAAGCTGTACTCAAACACAACTTAGTACCCAATTCCTCTTGTAGGCTCCTCCAAAACCTTGAGGTAAAACGGCTGTCACGATCGGATACAATCGTTAGCGGAACACCGTGAAGCCTCACAATTTCCTTCACGTAAGAATTCACAAGTTTATCCATATACCATTTCTCTTTGGCTGCTATGAAATGCGCACTCTTAGTGAAGTGATCAACGACCACCCAAATCATGTCGTGACCGTTCCTTGTTCTTGGCAGTTTGGTCACAAAATCCATGGTGATGTCTTCCCATTTACCCATGGGTATGGGTAAAGGTTCTAAACTCTCATACGGTTTCTGATGTTGTGCCTTAACCCTAGCACAAGTACACACTCGGCCACATACTTAGCAACATCGAGCTTCATCGCCGGCCACTAATAATAGGGCTTTAAATCTCTATACATTTTTGTACTGCCGGGATGAATCGAGTACATGGTCTTGTGAGCTTCTTCCATCAGAAGATCTCTTACTCCGCCCGTCTTAGGTACCCAAATCCAATCTTGGAATACCTTCAACCCTTGGTTTTTTGTACCAAACACTAACGTTTTGCCCAAACGTTCTTCCTTTCGGTCATTTTTCTCTAAAGCTTCCTCTTGAACTTTCTTTATACTTTCCACAATTGTCGAGACAACTTCAATTCTCAACGCTCTTGGCCTTTTCTTTTCAAGGTTTACCTTCCGACTGAGAGCATCAGCAACCACATTTGCTTTACCAGGGTGGTAAAGTATCTCACAGTCGTATTCCTTGAGTAACTCTAGCCAGCGTCGTTGCCTCATGTTCAATTCCTTCCGATTAAAGAGATATTGGAGACTCTTAAGATCAGTGAAAAGTTTACACTTTGTGCCATAAAGATAATGCCTCCATATCTTTAAGGAAAATACTACCGCTGCCAACTCCAGATCATGAGTGTGGTAGTTCTTTACATGTTCCTTCAATTGCCTCGATGCATACGCTATCACTTTATCCCTTTGGGTCAGAACACAACCTAACTCAACTCCAGACGCATCGCTATAAACTGCGAAGTCATCAACTCCTTCAAGGCAACGAAAGAATCGGTGCTTCACACAATCTCTTCTTCAACTTCTCAAACGCTTCCTTATGCTTCTCATTCCAAGCATAAGTAGCTCCTTTGTGGGTCAAAGCTGTTAATGGAGTAGCAATCGAAGAAAAGCCTTGGATAAACCTTCGGTAATATCCAACTAATCCTAAAAAGCTTTGAATCTTCATAGGGCTTTTTGGTTGTTCC
Source organism: Lactuca sativa (assembly GCF_002870075.4). Classification (NCBI taxonomy): domain Eukaryota; kingdom Viridiplantae; phylum Streptophyta; class Magnoliopsida; order Asterales; family Asteraceae; genus Lactuca; species Lactuca sativa. Next base: position 40,485,231 of record NC_056625.2, read on the forward strand.
CACTTCATTATAGCTTCAATCTTTGCTGGGTCAACCATTATTCCTTCTTGGTTAACCACATGACCTAAAAATTGGACTTCTTGAATCCAAAATTCACATTTGGAGAACTTTGCATACAACTTCTCCTTTTTCAGGACTTCTAGCACTTCACGCAGATGCTTTTCATGTTCCTGCTTGCTTTTTAAATAAATCAAGATATCGTCTATGAATACTATCACGGATTTATCTAAGAATGGTTTACAAACCCTATTCATCAAATCCATGAAAGCTGCTGGGGCATTGGTTAGTCCGAACGACATAACCAAAAATTCATAGTGTCTATATCTCGTTCTAAATGCAATCTTTTTGATATCCTGCTCTCTCACCTTTAGTTGATGGTATCCCGACCTAAGATCGATCTTCGAGAAATAGCTCGAACCCTATAACTGGTCGAACAGGTTGTCGATCCTTGGCAACGGGTACTTGTTCTTTATCGTCACTTTGTTCACCTCTCTGTAATCGATGCACATTCTCATGCTCCTGTCTTTCTTCTTTACAAATAACACAGGGGCTCCCCAGGGCGATGAACTTGGTCGAATGAAACCTTTGTCCATTAACTCCTAAAGTTGTGTCATAAGTTCTTTCATTTCCGTTGGTGCTAATTGATATGGTGCTTTTGCTATCGGCGTCGTTCCTGGTAACAAGTCGATACGAAATTCTACTTGTCGATCAGGGGGCAATCCAGGAAGATATTCAGGAAAGACTTCCGGATAATCACACACCACCGAAATATTCTGCACCTCCTTCTCTTCTTTCTTAGCATCAATCACGAATGCTAGGTATGATGTACATCCCTTGGCCAAACACTTTCTGGCTTTCATTAGGGAAATGATTCCAGAATTTACTCTGCGTTTGTCTCCATACACCATAAACGACTCTTTCCCTGGCGGGTTTACTTTTACTATCTTCTTTCTACATAATATTTCTGCATCGTTGGCGCTAAGCCAATCCATTCCTAAAACTATGTCGAATCCATTTAACTCGATAGGCAATAATTCCTCGTGGAACTTATTCCCATCCAAGTCAATGAGGATGTTTTTCATACGATGGCTAACAGGTACAAACTTGCCACTAGCAATCTCGACTATTATAACATTAACTAGCCTATCTACAGGCAAAGCTAGCTTTCTACCAAATTCATGCGATATAAAAGAGTAATTGGCTCCAGAATCAAACAAAATTTGGGCAGGCAATTCGTTTACGAGAAAGGTACCTGAAGCGACATCGGCTTCTTCTTTCGCAGCTTCGAGTGTCATCTGAAAGGCTCTCGCCTTCGGTTTTGGTGGTAGATTGGGTTTTGTTGCGTCCTTCTTCTTCGGGCAATCCCTCAAAATATGCCCTTCTTCATTGCACCCAAAACATACGTTCTTATTGAAGGTGCATTCATTGGCATAATGCCCAGGCTTTCCACATTTGTAACAAGTGACTTCCACGTTGCACTTCCCAGCATGTTTCTTCTTACACTTGTCACGCCACTTGGCTTCGGCTCCTCCTCCAAATCTTCTCGAACCAGTCTTCGAGAATTTGTTCTTTTTATTGGAACCTGAAGTTCCTTCAAACTTTCTCTTTTCGCCAACTTCAACCTTGCTGGCGGCTCTCCCTTTTATCATATCTTCGACAGACTTGGCAGCCCAGATAGTTGCCTCCAAAGTAAGTGCCTGACATACTGGCACCGCGTACTCCCATGGAAGTCCCTTTGCGTACCTGTCGATTTTTGCCAACTCATCTGGGACAATACGCAAAGCAAACTCCATTTTGTCTGTGACGTTATTCGTATATTCGTCAACGGTCATACTCCCCTTTGCAACGTTAGAAATTGGTTTTCTAACTCAAGTACGTTTTGGGCCGAGCAGTACTTGCGCTTGAAGTGCACCAAGAACTCTGCCCAAGTTATTCGAAGTGGCTCATTAGGGCTTAGGGTTTTCCCTAAAGTGCTCCACCAACGAGCAGCACTACCCCTGAACTGACGTACTGCAAAGGTAGTTTGTAACTTGCCTTGGCAATCACAAGTCATGAAAGCCAACTCCATTTCCGAGATCCAGTCCATTACTCCAACGGGATCTTCTTTTCCAATGAAGTTCAATGGCTTGCAAGTCATAAAGTCCTTATACTTGCACCCATTTCTCTCCACTCTACCCTCGTGGTTATTCCTCCCAACCACAAGTGGTTCACTATGACTAACCGATCTGCTGTTGTTCCCTTCTTCAGATCGATCGTCATTTAGTTCACGTTGTTCAACAGGAACTGAAGGTTCATCCCTGTTGTTCAGCAACATTTGCCTCAATTCCTCCCTCTGTTCAGCCAACATGGTCTGAATCATAGTTTGCACTCCAGCCATGGTGATGGGTTCGGGTGCAGCTCCTACTATAGGCACCTGTTCCACCACTTGGGGTTGAGGTTGTTGGTTTCTGTTTGCATTTCCAGCTCCACTCCGAGTTCTTGCCATTACAATCTATATACCGAATAAGGTGAAATTAGGTCTTTATTCTTGTTAGACATGTCAATTCCCTTATCACTCCGAAATGTTTAAATGTTAGTTCTAATCTCGTAATCATACGCTTAGAATCCTACACACATAAGGTTTCCAGATCTGGTCGGCAACAGACCATAGATCCCAACAAATAATGGCACATATGACAAACACATAGCATTTAGCACATAAGGGCATTTTAGGCATCTTCCCTAAAATAAAATAGTGTTCGTGTCTAAAATATGGTAGACACTCATCTCACAATCATCACTTAGCATTCTAAGTTCAAGTCTAGAAATTCTACAATTTCTTAGTTCGCTTAAACTAATGCTCTGATACCAACTGTGACATCCCCTAATTTATCGGCCAGAAAAGACCGATTTAATTTATGCTTTTTAAAATAAAATCAGATAAGTCTTTTTAAAAGATGTTGCATAATTTATTCCCAAAACAAAACATGATAAAAGTTTATCAAAACCTTCTTTAAGAAATGTATAGTTTCATTTCATATCAAAACCTCAGGATGTCATGTTCCGATACAGATCAAAAGCATAAACAAGACATTATAAGCCTTTCAACAGTTATTTACAACTACTGGCCTATAATCCAAAAATCTCTCATCGTCCTCCAACTATGCTCGGGGTCCAATACCTGTAATCATAAAACTGAGTGGGTCAGGCTTGGGAGCCTGGTGAGCATATAGGGTTTTCAACCCACAATAATAATATACTTATTAAGCTCACCAATCAACAATAACCCTGATTACCCATTCTCGTTGTCCTCACTTTATGTCCCTAAACACCTATCACTAGGGACCTAGCCTAAGGAATATCATCGGGATGGACACTACTGCTAAGGGGTTTCCTCAGCCATACATGTCCTAAAGGCAACCATGAGGGGGATGGAGTACGCCAATGAACATTTAATTCATCAACACCTACAAGTTGCGAACCTGCTAGTGTTCCACTGGACTGTCTAGAAAAGTTCGTGGTCATCATCTATACTCCGCTAGATGACTACAACAACAACAACAACATCGAGGCCTCTCACCATTTTAACACACATCAACTATTTCATCTACCCATGTTCTACCCAACATATTTTGTAGATAAAAAGCATATACAGTTTAAAACTTTTATAAAACATTAATTCAACAGTCACCTCAAATAAACAATTAACATATTTACACATAACACGTATTTCAAGGTAAATACTTCATATCTATGTGTAAATTGAAAGTAACTACACACTCACTTGTTTTGATGAAAATCGGGCAACAATTCGTTTCCTAAAACGATCGTTTCTAATAAAACCGAGAGTTTTATTGAGAAACCGGGCTCTGCAAAAGTCGGGCTTCGAAACCGAAAAGATAAATTTTCCGGGCTTCACGGGCACTTCGTGGAGTATTCCGGGGTTTACAATCGATACCGGGGCTTCGCGGGACGTTAAGATGAAAGAAATATGGGTTTAGGGGTTAAAATTGACAATTTTCCAAAGTATACCCAAGAGGTCTCGCACCCTTGTATTTATAGGGGAGAGCTTTTGATCGGACGGCTGAGAGGAAGCCACGCCTCGCAGATCCGAGGGCTCGCAGGGAAGGCTCGCACGTGGCTGCGCATGGCTCGCACCTGCGAGAGGCTCGCTAGCAGCTTGTGATTGGACCGAGGTCTAAGGTCCGAAGTAGAGGGTTCGTGGCATGCTGCGAGGGCTCGGTCTCATACAAGAGGGTATGTGTCGCCTTCTCAGTGGACCACCTCGGATAAGGCCATGTGCTCGGATGACTCAGCAGCTCGGGTGACTCAACAGCTCAGATGACTCAGCAGGACACGTGTCACTAATTCAGCGAGGGTGACGTGGCAACTCGTGACTACGCGAATTTTCTTGATTTTCGCGCCAAAACTTCTAAAATCCATAACTTTTGCATACGAGCTCCGTTTTTTGACGTTCTTTATATGCACGCGTAGCTAAAATTACGCTCTACAACTTTCGTTTAGACTTCGTCGGCTAATTTTGACTTTAATTTTATTATTATTATTTTTAACAGACCGGGACAGGAAATCCGTTAAAAATTCATAACTTCTTCATCCGACGTCCGTTTTCGTCAGAATTTTTACCGTTGTGCTACTAATGACGAGACCTTCAATTCTCATTTAGGTTGTGTCGGCTAAAAGCTCGATCTAAAATTCGAGTTTTTAGTTGTCTACTGCTAAGCTAAAACTTCGAAAAATCATAACTTCCTCATACGAAGTCAGATTTGGGCGTTTTTTTTATCGAACTTCTCGGTTTAAGGAATACTACGACTTTCGTTTAGATTACTAAGGCTAAAAAGTAGTTTATCAAAAACTCACTTTTTACGACACTCAGCACCGTGCCGGTTTTGTCGCGAAACTTCGACCTGTCATAACTTCTTCGTTATAACTCGGATTTTGGTATTCTTTATTTCCCCTAAATCCTTGTTTCGGCCACTAAAACTTTATGTAAAGATATCGGGCTTATCTCACACTTTAATTTTGACACTTATTTTTATTCTTAATTAATTAAACTCTTATAATTAAGCATAAAACACATAAAACACATAGAATTCACATAATTCCTTTTTAATTTCTTCAAAATGAGTTACAAAGGTTAACCTAGACTATCACCTCAATATAAATGCATAGGCTAGAAACACGAGTGTTACATAGAAGTGTTTCCTCTTGAAGTATAAGTCTATAGAAGAAGTTAGGGCACCATTTCACTCCTTAATGGAGTTTACGGCCCTAAGACCATTTCCCTTTGGGTTTACGGTCATAAACCCCTATGGAATATGGTATTTTGGCGTTTTCAAGTCTTTAACATATCAATGAAGGGATCCATGATAGTTACTAAGGCATAGGAAGGGACTAGGGATATTTTGACACCCAAAATAGGGTTTACGGTCCAAGGACATCTTGGACCGTAAACACCTTGATCTTGGTGTTTCATGGCGTTTTTCTTGATGTAATGAAGTGTAACAAGCTTTACAATACACTAGGGTAGGAGTACTTACTAGTTAGAAGCTTAAAATGAGCCAAAAGTCCAAGAACACTAGTGTGTGTTCTTGGTGAAACTTGAAGATTCACCCTTTTGGAAAGATCTAACGGATAGAAGTGTGTTAAATCACTAGATTAAGTGATATACTAACTTGAAAGGGTTAGAAACACTTACTAGATGAAGATTTGGATGAAATCTTTGGATGATACTTGTAAGGGTTTTGAGTTTACTCTTTTGGTGATTGGGGAGTAAACATAAAATGACTAGTTTGGGGAGTAAACTCATGCTTAAGGCATGAGTTTACGGTTTTTGAGGGTAGTTTACGGCCCAAACATAAAAGTTTGGCTGTGAACTTCTAAGCTACGCAGTATTCGCGATTTAGAAATTTGGAGGCCCGAGACGGCCCATCCGTTTACCCGTTCATTTAAAGATTAATTATTAAAATAATCAAATGAACTTATTTTTCCCAAAAACAAGTAAAAGTGAACTTGACTTATAATATGAAGTGATTGACTTTTAGGGTTTGACCGAATGAAAATTCCGGGTTGTCACAATTTCACCCCTACTACTAACACATAATATCATATCATAATCATGCTGTTAGACATATCTGGGGTGTCCGATCTACCCATTGGTCCTAACGACCGAATTGGGGACTAGTCCCCTTCTACTGATACTATTTCACATAACATAGCAACTAGCAAACTCACATATCCAGCAATTTAGTATACTCGCATATCTAACAATAACAGACCAGACGATTATCACAAAGATAATCATCCCAACTAACAATTTCTAGTGAGCCGACCTTGATGCCTTAGACCCACTCCTACTGGAAGGTAACTCACTTCAATGTCGTGTAGCGTCTAAAGTGTGCTCGGTGTGAAGATCGGCTCTCCTCGACTCCTCAAACCCTACACGACAATCCTCAAGTAATCAAACAGAACATATGACCCTAATCAGGGTCAATACCATAACCAGTCAAGGTCAACATTGGTCAAAGTCAACACCTATTTGACCTGAGTCGCCGAGTTGGTCTACCAACTCGTCGATTCCATACTCCACTAACCCGATCCAACCCCAACTCCACTCGTCAAGTCTAGCAAGAACTCGTCGAGTTCTCCTTCATCTAAACCATCAGGACCATCTTCATCCGACTCGCCGAGTTCTTCCTTCAACTAGGCGAGTTCATCTCCCTCATAAGGGTGTGTCCAGTCTATGACTCGCCGAGTTGTATTAACAACTCGTCGAGACCATCTTCAAAGGTTGGGAGATTGCCTTGGACTCGCCAAGTCTGTTCATACACTCGTCGAGTCCCGTGATTCCCAGGTCCTTTCACGTGTCTAAACATCTACTAGACTTTCTTCCCAAACAACTGGTCTATCCACAGAAAGGATTTAGTGGTCATTACACACCGACTCGCCGAGTTCCAAGAACAACTCGTCGAGTCCCTTCTTGACCCTTACTATACAGCTGATTTAAATGGGTCTTAACACGTAAAAACCATAGATCTGGCCTCCTAATGTCCATTTTATATGTAAAGTTCCAAACTTGGTGCTCATGTATGGGGTTTTTGGCTCAAAAATCTATAAAAAGTGCTCTACAATGTGCATGGGACTCTCATGGCCATAAAGTTGGCACCTTTATGCCATGAGACCCCTCCAATGACTCAGATCTAAAAGTAGAACCCCATGAATCACTTCACAAATCTGAAAATGGCTTAGGAAGCCATAAATACACCCAAAATCTAAGCCCTAAAGATGAACAACCAAATGGAAGACCAAAACAGGGGACATTTACCTTGATTGAGCTGAAGATGGAATAAGATCTCTGGATCTATAAGCCCCAACTCGAATTCCGAAGCTTCTTCCTTCCTTTCAAGCTTCACAAAGCACCCAAAAGCACCAAAATGGCCTTAGATCACACAAAACGGCTAGGGTTTCGATATACAACTTCTTGGGAGAGATAGGGACGAGGGAGGCTGAGTTAAGTCGTTTAAATATGGTGCAAACCCTCAGATTTAGGGTTTCCCTCAAACAGCACCTACTCGCCGAGTCAGCTCCCGACTCGTCGAGTAGGTCACTTAAAATGCCCGCGATCACGACCCTACTCGACGATTTGGGCCTCCAACTCGTCGAGTCCAAGAGAAAAATACAGAAATGCTTAAATTCAATGCGTACGAGGAATCATATGTTACACTTATCAATTACTTCTGCATCTTATAAAAAAAATTACATATATTGTCCTCTTAAAAATCATTTGCATATATGGTCCATGTTTCACAAAAAAATTATAAAATCATTAAACCTAAAATTTACATGGAATGTCTTTGTTTGACAACCATTTACAAAAAAAAAAAAAAAAAAAAAAAAATACAAAATTGATTTTAGTTGCATCTATATATATATATATATATATATATATATATATATATATATATATATATATATATATATATATATATATATATATATATATATATATATATTCATTTTTGTTCTGAGGACAAATCTGACTTTTTCAATTTAATGTCTAATAATAAAAATACGATTTAAAACCGTTTGTGTTACTGCTATATTGTCGACATATGTTATTATATTAATTTTTTACTTAAGTTTAATAACTTTCTATTAAAATTTAAAAGGGCGAACAAAAGTTAGTATTATTATCTTTTCATTATATTTATTAAGGATTTATATATCAAGACAAATTAATAATATAGTCAACTCAACTTATAAATTATTTGTAAATACAGTTATAAAATGTATATATTCTTTTGAACATCTTTTGATCTAGCAAACATTCTCAAAAGACAATATTTATGCAAAATAATTAGGTAAATGTTTGCTAAAAATAAATTAGCATAATTTCGATTGCTATATTTCCCTAATAGATTTGCTAAAAAATATAAATTAACTAATAAAGTATAAGTTAAAACTCATATGTCGTATTTATTTAACTGTAATTTAAAATGTAATTTAAATTTTAAAATATCATTTTATATATTATGGTCAAACAATTTTATAAGTCAATTTAGTTATATATCATTATACAATATGAACATTTTTAATTAATTTATACCTAAACAACGTCCTAGATATCTAAACAACATCCTAAACATCGTCAAAACATTTTTAATTATTATTTACAGACACACTTTATGAAAATAAATACAAATAATATAAATATGTGAATAAATAATTGTTTCAAAAAATTTGATTCTAGACCATGTTTTAGAACTAATATTTATTTGGTATTTGATCATCGTTCAATTATTGACTTCAAGTTTATTAGAATTAAAGGAGCTACCAATCATTTGTAACTTTTACTTTTAAATTGTTAATTTTATATTTAACTTTACAAAATCATAATTTTCTAACATATCTACAATTACAAATTGTCGGATGTTAAAACCACCATACTTTTGTAGTTTCAACCAATCATCGTATCGTCATGAAGTTACTAAGGTGCTGTTTGTTTTTTGAAAAAGACTTCTTCAAACCTCTTATTGTTGCGTGACACAGCATACGCGCATCACTTTTCATCTCGCAACTGTTTGTTTTTTAAAAGTCTTCTGAGTCAAAAACCTTTGCGCGTGCTCTATTTGACGCAACATTTGTACTGTCTCTTCCAACATCTTATTCTTCTTTTTTTATTGCTGAAATTTTGATTATATGTTGTTAAAATTTTATTTCACATTTTTTTCGTTTATTCTTGTTTAATTTATTTTTCGTTTTTTATATTCAATAATGATAATTTCTTGATGAAATATCATTATTTTTTATTAAAATATATTTATTTTTTTGTTGAAATATCATTGATTTTTACTGAAATATCACTAATTTTTACTGAAATGTTATACATTACTAAATTTTACGTATTAAAAAAACTATTTTCGGTTTATAAAATTAATTTATTTTAAATTTTTAATATCTGCAGACTGCAGCAGTATGCAGATGTTAAAAAAACAAACACGTTTCTTATTATAGTTTGCAGATGTTTAGTCCACCTCTTCTACTGCAGAGGGTTGTAGAGGTGGTCCGCAGACTTCATGAATTTTTGCTTCAGAAAATGAAACAACACATGATAAAACATCTATATTAAAAAAAAAAAAAAAAAAAAAAAAAAAAAATTATCATTACTCAATAATTACTTATAATATAACCTAGTTTTACAAAATAATTTTGTCTAGAAGTATATTTTCTGCGCTATTTACGCGTTGTTCCGTGTTCTGCCGTTTCTAGAAAAAAAAAACGTGTTATTCGGTGCTACTGTTTGGGCTAGAGAACTTTCATACAGTCATACTTTTAAGTCGTCCGCATGCCAAGCGTACACCTTTCAATTTGTAAGACCTTTCATATTTCAAAGTCAATTTTCAGTAAGAGCAGCTCTTCTTCGAAAAGGCAACCACAACAATCGAGATAAACTACCTGTACATACTAGGTAAGAATGCACACATTCAGCTACCTATTTTCGATGATGAGTATTAATGATTTTGTTGTTCTATTTGAATCGAATTGATATTGACTATTAGATGTTTAATTCTTTTGATCCCTAGTTATTTCGCGTAAGATTGCTAATTGTGAACTTCAAAATTGATAGAATTTATTTTATTATAATAGAATAACAACATAAAGTGACAGTAGGCATATATGATTACATCTGTATATGTAGATTGTAAATGTGTGGTCATATTAAATTATAGAAGAATTTAGTGACAGTATTTTCATTTTTTTGAAATTTAACCTTTGGCTGGCCAATGAATGATAAGTCATAACTATAAAGCAGTCTCTTTCCTATGAAATGTGTATTAGTTGCGGATGCTTGTAATCAGATGTTGATATATATGATATGTATATGTATTCCCCTGGACTTATCTTAAAAAATGCTAGCCACTTGTATTACCATTGACAATATGTAAACTCTTTGCAGTATCCATGTGTTTTACTTATATGACTTTGTTTTCTTACAAGTCATGATTATGTTTTAGTTAAGCAAAATAGAGACTCTCTCTGGATGAATTCAATCATGTAGGCTATTTTTGTTGTTACTCCATGTTTCTCATTGTAATGTAAGTGTGGATGATAATTAGTTAATTACTTATGTTTGCTTACCTTTAGGTAGTTACTAGTAAGTGTTAACATCAATCATATAATGTTTAGTATAGTATGACCATTTTCTATGTTTGTGTCTGTAGATCAGGGGTTGGTCGTTTATAAATATATTTGTGTGGCTGTACATGTGCATATGAGAATCAACTTTCTTACCTGGAGAAGCGATATAGATCTAGCCCTTCTTCTATGAGATGAGTTTGATTTTTGAAGCGATACATCGTCAAGTGTAAATAAAGAAGGAGGATAATGCATCAATCACCAAAGATGAAGTATTTATATTGTCCATGTAGCTGTCTAATGTAAAATTCCTGTTGAACAGCTCTGTACCCGAACAAAGACACCTCAATCATTTGATCAAGACAAAGTATCCTTGTAAAGATGAAAGGATCAACAGAGATAGCATCTGCTCTTATCATCATGTTACTTGTAATTGATAGATCAGAGGGGGATCCCAGAACTCAACTCCTTAACTTAACGTGTTCTCAACAACGCGCAAATTCTTCAACCTTCATTACAAACTTTTTGGAGTTGATGGAGGAAATTGCAACCCAAATCCAAATTTCACACAGAGCAGCAGCAGTTATAGGCACAGGACCTGAGCGTATCTATGGACTTGCTGAATGCTATGGTGATCTTTCTGCAGATGACTGTACGATATGTTATGCGGTAGCATGTACACAACTTCCGGTTTGCTTGCCTGGTGTTGGCAGCCAAGTGTTTCTTGATGGTTGCTTCATACGAACACAGAACTACAACTTCTTTGAGGAGTATGCAGGCTCAAACGACACAGTAATTTGTGGGAACACAACAAGGTATGGTGTATCTTTGGATTCAGCAAGGCAGGTCATCTCAGATGCTGCGAGGGATGCACCAACAAACGGGGACTACTTTGCAAGAAAGATGTCATTGTCATCGGCAGCAAATGAGTCTACCTATGTGCTGGGGGACTTTGAATGAGACTTCTTGTAAAAAATGTTTGGAGAGAGCATCTTCTTCTATCTTGCAATGCTTGCCTTGGTCTGAGGGACGTGCACTCCAGACCGGATGTTTTATGAGGTATTCTAATACCAATTTTCTCAATGCCGACTCAACTAATGGAGGTAAATTCAACACATGTTTCTTTAGGAGTTTGCCATTCATGCAGATAGATAACATCTCTTTTTCATTCATCTCACCATAAATAGTGGATCAGCAGGAAATACCAAAAGCCAGCCCATCAAAAGGAATTGTGCAAATCAGCAAATGAACACTCGACCCGGTTTCACTCTGAACTTTGGCCAGGCAATGGCTGATATCAGCACCAAAATGCAAACTTCACATTTTGGGACAGCAGTTACAGGGACAGAACCTGATAAGGCCTATGGACTTGCTCAGTGTTATGGTGATCTTTCTACCCATGAATGCAACTTATGCTCTGCCAAAGCACTTACCACTCTTCTTGGTTGCTCACCCAGAAATGGTGGCTGGGTTTATCTCACTGGTTGCTTCATGAGATATGCGAATTATAGCTTCTTTGGGGAGCATACAGGGGAAGAAGACAGAGCTATATGTGTGAATAAAACAAGGAGAAACAATGCCTTTGAACAATCAGCCTCAAAGGCTGTGTTTCAAACAGTGGAAACAGCACCTAAAAGTAAAGAGTACCATGCTGGAAAACAGGCTCTTATTTCTGGAACAGCTAATAAATCAGTGTATGCAATGGCTGATTGCTGGCATACATTAGACACAGATTCTTGTGCGTATTGTTTGCAAAAAGCTGCTAGGTCCATGTTAGGCTGCTTGCCTGAGTCGGAGGGGTATGCATTGCATACTGGTTGCTTCATGAAGTATTCTGACTCCAATTTCTTATATCCTGATCATCACAACACACTATCTAAAGGCAAGTCAATTAATTGATCCTTTCTATTCTTCGCAGGGGGGTTGTATCTTGTATTTGTATAAATGCTCTGTTAAAGATATATTGGAGGTTTTGGTTGATTCATCATTTCTCCTGTTTATGTATGGTATTGCAGCGAAAATAATAGCTATTATAATGGCTGTTACTTCGGTTGTAGCGTTCTTAGTTGCGACTATTATTGCTTTTTATGCAAGGAAGCGTAGAAATAAATCAAAAAGTAGACGCCAAGGTATGAGTTGTCTCTCATTCTTTGACTATTATTAGGTTCTGTATGAAAGGAAAAAAAGATGTTGATACAAGTTGTGGAATGTTTTGATTTCCTTAACATTGATTTTAGGTTCTGATGACACTCAATTGTTGTTGATGGTGAACAATAGCAGCTTGAACTTCAAATATTCCATCATCGAGAAAGCCACAGGTTCTTTCGATGAGGTGAATAAGCTTGGTCAAGGCGGATTTGGAACGGTATACAAGGTATATATATATATATATATATATATATATATATATATATATATATATATATATATATATATATATATAGGGTTAGATTATTTTGTTTTCAGTATCTATTGTGTGCATGTATGACTGATTCTGGACCAATCATTTTAGTTATTTTAGGAAAGTAATTAATGCATATTCCATGTTAAAGATATAATAGGTATTAATTACATCTTCAGCATTTAATATGCATTAATTACTTTCTTAAAATAACTAAAATGATTGGTCCAGAATCAATCATACAGTTACACAATAAATAGTGAAAACATTTGAACCTATATATATATATATATATATATATATATATATATATATATATATATATATATATATATATATATATATATATATATATATATATATATATTTGATCATAAAATTAAAACCTACTTATTCATGTCTTATTGTATACTATGATTTAGAAGATTCTTGGTTTATGTTGTTTTGCTGAATGCAATTTGTGACAGGGAGTCCTTCCAGATGGAAGAGAGATTGCTGCCAAGAGACTTTTCATCAATCACCGACATAGAGCAGGGGACTTTTATCATGAAGTCAACATCATTAGTAGTGTTGACCACAAAAACCTGGTCAAACTGATAGGATTCAGCTGTTTGGGGCCTGAAAGTATTCTCATTTATGAATATCTACCCAACAAGAGTCTCGATCATTTCATCTTCGGTGAGCTTCATGATTTCCCAAATTCTCCAAATTTTCTGCCACTCGATCATGATGAGTTGATGAGAATGGGATTTAATTCTTTATGAACTTGTTGTACAGATGCAGTTAGAGGTAAGGAACTAAACTGGGCGAAAAGAATTGATATTATTGTGGGAATAGCAGAGGGTTTAGCCTACCTTCATGAAAACAGTAAAACCAGAATCATTCACAGGGATATAAAAGCTGCTAATATCTTGTTGGATTCAAGACTTGGTGCTAAGATTGCTGATTTTGGATTAGCCAGGTCCTTTCAAGAAGATAAAAATCATATCAGCACTGGGATTGCAGGAACACTGTAAGCACTTTTATTTTTGTTTTTCTTCCCAATCTGATGAACTCTGATTTTCAACTTTCATTGAAATTTGTTTACTGTTTGCAGTGGATATATGGCTCCAGAGTACATACTGAATGGTAAATTAACAGAAAAGGTGGATGTGTACAGCTTTGGTGTGCTTTTGCTTGAGGTGGTTACTGGAATCTCAAACAGAAGAATACAAACATCAGAGGAGACTCACAGCTTGCTTTGGATTGTAAGTAGAAATTTCCCACCAAACAAAACATATCACACTTTGAATAATTAATCCTTAATGCTGTTGATGTAATCCATAACATTCTCATTTAAGTAATGTTAGAAAATGAATATAAGTAGAATTCATGCTTTCCACATGTCTATAATAACACCTTTTTATGTATATAGTACAATTATTTCATATAGCATTTTGAGTAGCTGTTGATGAAATCTAAACATTCAGGCATGGAGACATTTTCAGCAAGGAACATTGGAGGAGATTTTTGATCCAAACTTAATGTTGAATAATGACACCAGTAGCAACATGAAGAAGGAAATAAAAAGTGTGATACACATAGGGCTTCTTTGCATACAACAAGTTCCATCACTTAGACCAACCATGTCTATGGCTCTACAAATGTTATCTAAAAATATTGTGCCCTTACCTTCACCTTCTAACCCCCCTTGTATGCCTGAAACAAATGAGTTTGGTCAAATCCCTGCTTTTAGGCATAGATTAAACAATCCTGCTTCACTTCCTACTGTTACACATACTTCTTTTAATCCAAGGTAGATATATATATATATATATATATATATATGTTTGAACAAATTTTAGAGAAAGAATCATCACTTTTGTAATGATGAGCAACTTCGTGTAGATTGTATAAATATTAATATCCTAACTTCATCGTTTTGCCATTTCTGGAAAAGAGAGAATATGATTGGAAGTAGACATGTTGTAGCTCAATCACATGTTCTTATTTTTTTGTGACAAGTTGCGGGCTGTTTATAATCTATAAATGAAACCATCAGGAATAGGTCGGCATTTGGCGCGTTTGATAATTTTAATCAAATATGAACAAAAACAGATCCGATAATGGGTGGTCGTCGTTTTGTGGAAACAACCGAAGACGGGTGGTCGAAACTCCGCAGGCAAGGCAAACAAAGACAAAAGAATGACACTTCCACGTTCTACGTCGCGGGATTCCCATATGGGACCTGTAAAATGGATTTGCAAGGAATCTTTGACGCATTTGGGCAAATATCGGACATCTATATTGGTGGGAAGAAGAATCGACGTAATCAGAACTTCGCTTTTATTCGATATGCTGGTGTGAACGACACAGATGGTATGGAAGTGAAAATGAATGGTGTCAGATTCCGTGGAGTAACCCTACTCGCTAACCTCGCCAAATACCAAAAAGAGAGTTACAATCGCAGACAGACATTCAGTAGAAAACCAAAGGTATCGAACGTCACTACGGGGACTAAATTTGGAAGCAGGGATTCGAGAACCTTTGCGCAGGTGACTGCATGACTTAAGGTAGTTCAACATGGTACTTCTCCTCCTATACTTCTTAAAGCCAAAACTGCCATGAGTGAATGGACAAAGAAGACCCTACTGATAGGAGAAGCCCACGCCCCACAGTCTTGATCACATATCTAACTTGCCAGACCACACATTCTCGCATGAATCTATAAAGTATCTTGGAGGTCTTAAGCTAGGCATTAAATTTGGTTCGTCTAAGGAAGCTCGTGAATTCTTAGAAGACAGATCAAGGTGGCATGAATGGTTCAAATGGTTGACGATGGACATGAACAAGGAGGTACAATATGAAAGACTAGCCTGGCTAAAGATTACAGGCGTTCCTCTCAGATACTGGGATACGGACAACTTTTCCACGATTGCTAGCAAATTTGGGAAGGTTATTGTTCCATTCGAAAGCATCTTTGACAGGAAAGACCTTTCCATGGGAAAGGTGGGTGTTATCACATCAATGAAGAATTGGATCAACGAAGAAGTTAAGATCGGTGTAGATGGGGTGGTCTATAATGTTGGGGTCGTTGAGTACACTGATGACTGGTCTCCCTTCAAGCCTTGCCAATTCGATAAAGTAGAAAAGGAGTCGGAATCGGAGGAAAGTGAAACCGATAATGAAGACGATGGGGTCTCTGAAACCTGGATCCCGGAGGACGAAAACGACCTAGAGGAAGGAGAATTCTGTTCCGATAGAACTCCAGAATCACAGTTGAAGAAGACCTACAAGCATGCCGAGTTTGGTAATTCCCCGGTGATTGTTGGGAACACAAAAGACGCATCGGTTGAGCTTAATGGTGTAATCCCCCAGAATGAAGTCAACGAAGGGTCTGTAAGGGAGTCGGTTGGGATTTCCCACGTGAAGAATGTTGTATCGCCTACTGAGAATGACGGTGGTATAATTAGGACGGACCCGAGTGATGTGGGTTTGGACTCGGCCCTAAACGCTAATGGGCTTAATGTCAACTTCGACCCATCCATGAGTTCCTCACCAGCCCCAAATAATTCCAATGCCTCCATATCTTATTCGCCTCCCAATTCTGAACGTTGCTGCACTGAGCCTAAAAGTAAGCGGAGAAAAAGAAGACGAGGTAGTCGTTCCCCTAGAAATGGCGACGCATCTTCGAGAGACAATTGCCCAATCCAAAAATCACAAGATCCTAACTCTCTTAACGGTAACGAAGTGCTGGATCTCAACAAAGATCCAATGCTTTCAGGATCGTCCGAGGGGTCCGGTGAGACCACATCCAACGAAATAATCCAAACGGTGGCGATTGGATCCGAAATTGGCTTCCAGATGGGGGCCGGCAACCCCATCCTAACGGAAGTTGTAGGTGGAATGGGAGTCTACTCCACTAAATAATGAATTTCCTATCACTGAATGTGAGAGGTATGGGCGAGGTGATGAAGACTAGCTGGGTTAGAAGGCTGAAAGTGAAACACAAGTGACTTTTGTTGGATTACAGGAGACGCAGCTATCGTTCTCCTCAAGTATTGATGTTAACGGGTGTTGGGATTCGAATGCATTTGACTATGCTAGTGTTGATGCAAGCGCACGCTCTGGTGGGCTAATCTCAATTTGGGATCCTTCTGTGTTCCAAAAATTTGATGTTATTAAGAACCGTCATTACTTGGTGGTCTGCGGAAAATACAAGGACTCGTCTGAGTGTATCATTTTGAATATTGTTAACGTATATGGTCCTCATTCAATATCAGAGAAAAAGAAGGTTTGGCTCGAACTGCTTAACATAATTAACGGGACACCTGGAACGTGGGTGGTGTTTGGTGATTTTAACGTGGTAAGAGACCCGGGGGAAAGATGTAACTCTCAGTTCTGTCCATATAGTGCCTCTGATTTCAACAGATTTATCCATGATGCTAATCTAAAGGATTACAACATGGGTGGAGAAAGATTCACGTACATGAGTAGAGTCGATGCCAAATTAAGTAAACTGGATAGATTCTTGACTTGCCCTAATTATCTGCAATTGTTCCCTCTTAGCTACGTAACAGCTCATCCTCGTGAGCTCTCTGATCATAGCCCAATTACCCTCTTGTCTAGTGAAGCTGAAGCTGATTTTGGGCCTATCCCTTTTAAGTTCTTTAATTCGTGGCTCCTTAAAGAGGGATTTGATCAAGTGGTTAGTGATGCTTGGAATTGTTTTAGAGGGTTTGGGGCCCCTGATGCATACCTGGCTGCCAAATTCAGATTCTTGAAAAACAAAATTAAGAAGTGGAGAACAGATGGCGATAAAAAAGAAAGGCAGGAAGTAAGCAGTATATGGGACGTGATTAAAGATCTTGAAAAGGCTGCAGAATCTAGATCACTCTCTTCAGACGAACAAAGAATATGGGCTGATGGAATAAGAAAGATAACGGAGTGGGAACGCCTGAAGGCACTCGATCTCAAACAGAAAGCACGTATCAAATGGACCATTGATGGAGACGAGAACAGTAAGTTCTTCCATGGGTATATCAACAACAAAAATCGAAGGAGTCTTCTTCATGGTCTTATGATTAATGGGAGGTGGACGACGGGGGTTAATGAGATCAAGGAGGAAGTATACAGGTTTTTCCACGACAAATTCACGGATGCTCACTTGGTTCGTCCCAAATTTAGTAACCCAAACTTTAAATCAATTTCCATGATGGGTGCTATTAGAATCGAGTCCCCTTTCACCCCTGAAGAAGTAAAGGCTGCGGTTTGGGACTGTGGTAGCAAAAAGGCCCCGGGACCTGATGGATTCACCTTCAAGTTCATGAAAAACTTCTGGGACACGATTAAAGATGACGTGATGAAGTTTGTGATGCATTTCGAGGAATCTGGCTCACTTGCCCGGGGTTGCAACTCATCATTCATCACTCTTGTCCCCAAGATCAAGGACCCTCTTTCTCTAAATGACTACCGTCCGATTAGTCTGATCGGTTGCTTATGCAAGATTATAAGCAAATTACTTTCCAACAGGTTGAAGCGAGTTATTGGAGATCTGATAGGCGATGTGCAGTCTGCTTATGTTGATGGAAGATGCATACTCGATGGTCCTCTTATGGTTAACGAGGTGTGCTCATGGGCTAAGAGAGCACATAAAAAGATTCTTCTTTTTAAAGTAGATTTCGATAAAGCATTCGACTCGGTGAACTGGCAATACCTGGACTCAACAATGGAACAAATGGGTTTTGGAAGTAAATGGAGAGCATGGATCCGTGGATGCTTGAATTCGTCCTGGGCATCGGTAATCATCAACGGGTCACCAACAAAAGAATTCCCTATTTCTAAAGGAGTTCGTCAAGGTGACCCTCTTTCTCCTTACCTGTTCATTATAGCTATGGAAGGATTGAGTGTGGCTCTTAGGACGGCTTGTGACAAAGGGATCTTCAAGGGAGTTCAAATCCCGGGTAATGGTCCAATCCTGTCTCACCTCTACTATGCGGATGACGCTCTGTTTATTGGGGAATGGTCAAGATCAAACTTAAAGAACCTAGCACACATTCTTAGATGTTTCCACATTTCTTCGGGTCTCAAAGTTAACTTTCATAAATCGAAAGTATTCGGAATTGGAGTTGATCCAACTGAAACATCGAACTGGGCTAATCTTCTCGGGTGTGTTTCGGGAAACCTTCCATTTGACTACCTTGGAGTGCCGGTTGGTGCCAACATGAATTTAATAAAACATTGGAAGCCCATAATTAAGAAGTTTCGGTCTAAGCTTTCCTTATGGAAGGCTAAATCGCTATCGTTTGGTGGAAGGCTCACATTAATCAAATTAGTTATGGGTAACCTGCCTACCTACTTCTTATCCTTATTCCGAGCTCCTGTGGGTGTAATTGAAGAAATGGAGAAGATAAGACGTACCTTCCTGTGGGGTGGTTGTGATGATAAAAGGAAAATTCACTGGGTTTCCTGGGACAAGGTCCTTGCAGCCAAAGAAGATGGGGGACTTGGAGTGGGATCCATACAGGCTTTAAACATTGGACTGCTCGTGAAATGGTGGTGGAGGCTGAACAATGAAACACATTCTTTGTGGGCTAGAGTAATATCCGGTATACATAATTTGGCGAATAAACCGATCGATTATTTATCCTCACAAAGGTACGGTGGAGTATGGAATAATATCGCCAACTCCAAAAAGTCTCTATGTGAGCTTGGAATTGAGATCCATGATCTTTTTAATATTAAGATCATGTCAGGGAACAATACCATGTTTTGGTATGACCATTGGCTTGGTCCCAGCAGCCTCAAATCAAAATGCCCCAACTTATTTGAACTGGAATCAAAGAAAAGGTGCACTGTATCAGATAGGATTGGCGGATTGAATCAAAACTGGATGTGGAAAGCTAGGCCTGCTGTTCGGGGGCTTGATTCAGAAGTTAAAGACCTAATTAAAGATGTCTGTAACGTTCACCTAAACTTGGGAAAAGACCAGTGGAGATGTAAACTTTCGGCGGATGGTAGGTTCTCGGTGGGCATTATTCGACAGCTTGTAGACAAGCTGAAAACCATTAACCCAGTTTCCCCTTTGATTATATGGAGTAAAGTCATACCGATTAAGGTGATTTCTTTTATGTGGAGAGCTGTACAACAACATATACCAACTGCTACTGCATTGGAAAGGAGGGGTATTCCAGTCAAATCAACATTATGCAGCTCATGTATTGGAAGTTCTGAATGTGCCGACCATGTGCTAATCAATTGCCCGCTTGCCAACATGATCAGGAGCTGCATTTGGAGATGGTGTGGTATTACAAGTGAACACGAGTCGACAAAAACCATAAGTGATCTTATACACTTTGCTAGCGCATGGGGAAGGAATAAAAAGAAACGGAAACGACTTGTTGTGATCTGCTATGGCATGCTGTGGAACTTATGGCGTTTTAGAAACAAAAGATTATTCCAAATGGAGGGTATTTCAGTCCATAATGTCACGGAATGTATTAAGGCCATGACCTTCTATTGGGTTAAACATAGGGGAAATAAGGGTATATGTAGTTGGGAGGAATGGTTATCATCTCCATTTCATGGCTTGTAATTTTGCATTTACTTGTATGTTTTTCTTATTTTGGTCCCTCTTCTAGTTCCTTGCTAGGGGAGGGTTCCTTTCTATAATAAAATTTGCCGTTTCCAAAAAAAATTTGGCGCGTTTGATACATCATGTGAACGGTTAAGGAATGAACCATTAAGAGGTTGGATCATTTAAGAAGTTGAATCATTTATTAGTAAATTGTTCAATTGTATCAAACATACTTTAGTTTAGTAAGATGATATGGACATTTTTTTTCAAAACTTTCCTTCACTTCTATGTATAATTCTTACAATTTAAAAAAATATATATATTCTTGCACAACCTGATTTTTTTTTAACTTTTTATATACTTGTGCATAGATACATCCATGCATATGTACTAATATATATAGATGGTTAAGTTATTTTGAAAACTCAAAGGTAAAAGTTATTTTGAAAGCTCAAAGGTATGCGAGAACTTGATAATTTTTTTCTAGCCAAATATTTTCAAAGCCAATACCACAACACCATCCCTAGGAGCTCATCTAGGCTAGTTGTAGGTCAAAAAAAAAAAGCAATGAAAACTATAAATTTGCATATCTACAAGTATATATGCAATCTAACGTCATCTCCAACCGTAACATAAAAATAACAATTTTCCCTTGCCAAAACTAAAACTAAAGAAGCCAAAGATAAGCAACCATATATCCAACCCAACCACTAATTACCAAAACCCATAAGCAACACACTCAACAAATACCATCCATTAGAATCATATGCCTTTTTATAATCAAACTTAAAACTACCATTTAATTTTTTATTAATTCATGATGTTAGACATATTAGATGTTGTACTAGTTTAGTGTTAAACATGGCTTCCATATTGGTTGCTATGACACAAAGTTTACTAGATCATGATGTTCTTACATGCTAACAATTTTTCTGATGTAATATTTTTGATGGGTTTTGGTCATAAGACATCCTATGTGCTCATACAAACCCTAAAGCTTGGATCTAGGTTTCTCTATTGTACATACTTTGAATCCAAGACTTTGAACCCTAATTCTAGCATATGGAAATCAGAATTCACATGTAATTAGGTTTATGAACATACCTTGATTGTTATATAGCAATAACAATCCAATTCCTCCTTGAATTGACCTTGGAAAGCTGAGAGTCACAAGTGTCACTCCTCTAATGGCTTACAAACACCATAAGCAAGTGGAGAAGGTATAAAGAGAGAGGAGGGAGGTAGGAATTCGTCCTTAGGACCTCTTGGGAAGGGTTAGACGAATTCCTAAGCCCTAGGGGGTTTATATAGGTGTAAAGATTAAGGTTTTAGTCCTTATCCTTATCTACTTGCTTGTCCACCAAGCAACCATAAGATAAGTCCTAGAAACCCTTATCCTAGTCGAATTCTAAGGGATTTACACCTCAAATTCGTTCACCATATATATATAAGATAATCCTTACCTTATTTTGTAACTATCACATAATTACAATTCAGCCCCTCTAGTTTAATTAATTACACTTGATCACAAAATTAATTCTTAATTAATTATTGACCAATATTAATTAAACAAATATGATTTCTCCTTTAATATATTATTCTTATAACATATTAATAAATCATAATAACCTCTCTCTCTTTATTTATTTCTCCAATCAAGTTGCTTTGGTGAAGGCAACCCAAAAGGACCATGCACCATCGGGTCAAGTACATACCAAAATAGTTATGGACTTAGACACTAATCCAACCGTAACATAAAAATAACAATTTTCCCTTGCCAAAACTAAAACTAAAGAAGCCAAAGATAAGCAACCATATATCCAACCCAACCACTAATTACCAAAACCCATAAGCAACACACTCAACAAATACCATCCATTAGAATCATATGCCTTTTTATAATCAAACTTAAAACTACCATTTAATTTTTTATTAATTCATGATGTTAGACATATTAGATGTTGTACTAGTTTAGTGTTAAACATGGCTTCCATATTGGTTGCTATGACACAAAGTTTACTAGATCATGATGTTCTTACATGCTAACAATTTTTCTGATGTAATATTTTATCATAAGTTTTGAACAAATATGAGTAGTTAATATTTTTTCTTAACAAATAGAAGCATTTAAAACATACTAGCAAGAAACTAGTCAAAGCTATTAAAATTAATCCTTAGATAGGCAATACAACAAAATTCTAACAACTAGAGTCTTTTCTTAAACAATGGCATACTATTATGTTTGGCAGGCTAAACTAGTTAATAGTTAGCTAAAAAGTTAATTGGTAGCTGATAAGTCCAACTGATAAAAAACAACGTTTTGTAAATGATTGATATGAGAAAATTTTAAAAAAACCTCTATAAGTTAGCTGACAGCTAAAGCTAACTTATAAGCTACTTTTTAACTTATCAAATAGACAACTTAAAAAAGTTAATTTTTTTTAGCTTACCAAATAAACTACTTAAAAAGTTTAAAGAATAAGTTAGTTGTAACTGTAACGTGACAAATTTGTAACGTGACAAATTGAATTGAACAATAGAATAAAATTTGACAATATCAACCAAAAATAGTTCAAATATATTTTTTGAATGGTCTCTATATTGTTTGTATTGAGCCTACAATTTGCTTAAACCGATTCGAACCGAACCGAACCGAATTAGGCCCGAATAAGCAATTCAATTCAGGTATCTATATTATGCTTATTCGGTTCTTAGGTTATTCGGTTCAGGTTACCCAAATAAGAGATTATTCGGTTCTAAATATCTGACCCGAATAAGCATTCCTCATCTCCTTTCTTTTATCGACAAAAATCAAAATCACGATTCACACTTCTGTCATCATCGTTCATAACAGAAAAAAATAATACGCTCGTTCTTGTGGTTTCAAAATCGACCAATCTTCACAACTATTTTCAAACTTGAAATCACTTTTGTCGATCATTCCTTTTGTTTCGGACTTTCAAAATTTGACATTTCCTGTTGTCTCTAAGGATTCACGGATTCCTACTTTATTTAGTCATGAAAAATTAGGCACCAACTCAAAAAAACTCAAGTAAGAAGTTAATTTTCATTATGTTAATCTACAATGTAAATGTTATTCTTTCAATGTGTTATTATGTTATGTTAGTCTTTGAATGTTTTACGTTGATGTATAAAAATACATTGTTATTCTGTTATTGAGGTTATTTGGGTTATAGAATCTTAATATGGTTTATTTGGCTTTTTTCGATTATATTGTTGGAATTCTAAGTCACGTAGGACTTGGAGTCCAAGAATCTTGGGGCTTAAGCAAGTCCCTTTTAGTCTCCTAATCTTATTCTACAAGTTGGTAGACTAGGAATGTTATATATATATATATATATATATATATATATATATATGTGTGTGTGTGTGTGTGTGTGTGTAGATACTGAGTTATGGTTTGTACAGAAAAACAATATTGGTTTTGAGTTATTTTCCAATTAATTAAAGAGTTAGTTTGATTACTTGTGTTTTCTAATACTTGAATTGGTATCAGAGCTCGGAAGAAAGAAGCTGTGAGATCAATTCTTACCTGTTGACGAGTCAGGTCAACATGAAAGATACAGGGGGAGAAGGAGAAGCTCTGGTGAGGGTAAAGGAGGTTAGTACAACCTCAGTCTCCTGTCCGATGCTTACATCCACCAATTACACCGTGTGGGCAATGCGTATGAAAGTTGTCCTACATATCCACAAAGCCTGAACTGTGATTGATCCAGGAACCGAGGTTAATGAAGAAAAAGATTGTCTCGTCTTGGGTCTACTATACCAAGCCCTACCAGAAAACCTCATAATGCAAATCGGAGATCAGGATTCGGCTAAGAAGTTGTGGGAAACGATTAGAACACGTAATATGGGTGCTGATAGAGTCAAAGAAGCAAGATTACAAACCTTAATGTTGGAATTCGACCGATTGAAGATGCTGGAATCAGAGACAATCGACAGCTTTGCCGGAAAGCTGTCCGGAATCGCATCAAAATCAGCGGCTTTGGGAGAATTGATTGAGGAATCCAAGTTAGTCAAGAAATTTCTGAAATCGGTCCCAAGGAACTTCATCCATATTGTCGCTTCCTTGGAACAAGTACTTGACTTGAAGACAATCGGGTTCGAGGATGTTGTGGGAAGACTTAAGGCATATGAGGAGCGGATTAGGGAGGACGAGACCGGAGGTGAAGGTCAGACGAGGGCCCTGTTCGTCAACCATGGCGGAAACTCGAATCGGAAGAATACAACGACGAAGGGCAAATGGAAAGGGGCTGGTGGATCAGGTGGGTATAATCAGCAAGAAGGATCTGGGCCTGGGACTGTTGGATCAAAAAATTCAAATGGGCCCAAATCCAATAAAACCCCACACGGAAATAAACAAAGCAATTCATCGCAAGCCCAAGGAGGAAAGCCCAATTCTAATTCTGATATGAACCGCAAACCTAAAAGGACCGGTCAAAAATTATTTGTTACCGGTGCGATAAACCGGGCCACTTTGCGTCTCAATGCCCAGACCGAATTAAAAGATTACAAGAGAGTAATTTTGCCGAATATGACGATATCAACGAAACCGTATTCTTACACGAGACTGTATTTTTAAATGAAGAAATGGTGATACTGTCCCAATACGACTCACAAGAAAATGATGTGTGGTATTTGGATAATGGGGCGAGTAATCACATGACGGGGAACCGGTCATTTTTCTCCGAGCTTGACAAAGGCATAACCGGGAGGGTTAAATTTGGAGATAATTCGTGTGTAAAAATCAAGGAAAAGGTGCTATACTTTTCCAAGGAAAGAAAGGTCAACAAAGGTTGATGACGGAGATTTACTACATACCGGATCTCAAGAACAACATTATAAGTCTCGGACACGCAACTAAAGCCGGGTGTGATATTCGAATGAAAGACAACTATTTAACCATGCACGATGCCGATAATTTCTTATTAATGAGAATTTGAAAAAAAGTGTAAGTTCGTTGGGTTTTTTTAAACAAACAAAACATGATTGAGGTTTTTTGAACGATTTTGAAACTTCGTTGGTCTTACAAGTCATTTTCCGATATTTAATTACACGTCATAAGCCATGTCATTCGTTGACTTTCATTAGCTAGTTGACCCTAAATGAGAAGTGAACGAAAGTGTAAGTTAGTTGGGTTTTTGTAGACAAAATGTTAGTTCGTTGGGTTTTCTTGAACAGACAAAACATAATTGGGTTTTTTGAACGTTTTAAGAACTTTATTGGGCTTATAAGTCATTTTCCCTTATTGCTTAGTGTCTTCATTTCGTCGTAAAAAATGTGTCCTTGAAGAGACTTTGAAATAATGCATGTAATCTTAACCCATCCAGAAATGTTGATTTATTCTAACATGATCTGTGATCATTTAAGTCTCTAGGAGTCTGGATATGGTCTCACATTAAGAAAAATAGAATAAGTTCATATTTGAACACCCACAATATTTGACTTCATCATGCATACACTTAATGGAAGACTCTTTTTTTGATTTAGTAATAAATTGATACTGAATACTTCTTCTTATTATTTCACCAACGAAAGATTACAAAGAGATATATATATATATATATATATATATATATATATATATATATATATATATATATATATATATATATATATATATATATATATATATATATATATATATATATATATATATATATATATATATATAGTTCAAGTTTATTTGAGACCATTCTAATTTTGTGAGACCGTGAGACCAAATCTAAAAATAATTTTAAAATACAAAATAAATGGAAAAATCTAAATTTTTTTTTTAAAATATTATTTTCAGAACTTGAAGTAACTAAAAAAAATAAAAATAAAATTAAAAAAATCCAATTTTTTTTAAAAATACGTGAAATATTCTAATAGAATATTACACTGACATATTCTAAAAAATAATTTTAAAATGCAAAATAAATGGAAAAATATAAAATTCTTTTTTTAAATATTATTTTCGGAACTTGAATTAACTAAAAAAAATATAAATAAATAAAAAAAATCCCATTTTTTTGAAAAATACGTGAAATATTCTAATAGATTATTACACTGTACATATTCTAAAAAATAATTTTAAAATGCAAAATAAATGGAAAAATCTAAAAAAAAAAATTTTAAATATTATTTTCGGAACTTGAATTAACTAAAAAAAATAAAAAAGTAAAAAAAATATCTTGTTTTTTTTTTTAAAATACGTGAAATATTCTAATAGAATATTACACTGTACATATTCTAAAAAATAATTTTAAAATGCAAAATAAATGGAAAAATCCAAAAATTCTTTTTTTAAATATTATTTTCGGAACTTGAATTAACTAAAATAAATAAAAATAAATAAAAAAATGCGTCTCACGGTCTCACAAAATATAGGTGGTCTCAAATGAACCTAACCCTATATATATATATATATATATATATATATATATATATATATATATATATATATATATATATATATTCAAATTTTCTAGTTTATCTAGTATTCTTAGTTTATCTTATTTTCCAATATATATATATATATATATATATATATATATATATATATATATATATATTGGAAAATAAGATAAACTAAGAATACTAGATAAACTAGAAAATTTGAAATAAAGATAAAAATGTGATCCTAAATAAACTCCAACACTCCCTCTCAAGTTGGACTGTGAAGATTTCGAACACCCAACTTGCAACGCAAACTTTGAAAGCGTTTTGCACCAAGGGCCTTTGTAAAAATATCTGCTGGTTGTAGCTCTAAACTAATAACATAGGTCTTTATTTCTCCACTATTGACTCGTTCACGGACGAAATAGCAATCCATCTCAACATGCTTAGTCCTTTAATGATAAACGGGGTTAGCAGTTATGTGTCTTGCTACCTCATTATCACACATTAAAGGAGTAGCTTCACTTTGAACTGCATCCAAGTCAAGAAGTAACCATCTCAACCATAAAACTGTTGGGTTTTGAGCAATCTAACACTTCCTAAGTGTGCATGCAACCCTAATAAACCTTGGATCTATGTTTGTCTAAATACATGCAAAATAATAATTTTCCAAGGTTTATAACCTATCTAACATGGCATGGGGAACATTTCAACATAAAAGAGTTAGAAGAGATTACATACCTTTGTTGTGTTGGGTTCTTAGGAGTTTGAGGGCCAAGCACCAATAGTGTGAATGCCTCAAATGGAATCACAAACACCACAAACTCTTGGAAAACTTTAGAGAGTATACACACTCTTGTATTTTCGGCCACACACATGCACACACACACTAGAACACTAGCTTTCTCTTAGGCTATCTTAGGCTCTCTTTCATGCTCCATAAGCATGCTTATATAGTATGCATGGTTAGGGTGAAACCCTAATAACCCATGTCTTTTCCTATTCCAAGGATCCATGGGTTAAAAGCTCCATGGATCATCCATGGACTTCCACATAAGCCTAGCCCATTAACAAATGAGTATTAGCCCACACTATATAAAACAAATAGCCCATAATTTAATTAGTATTCCTTTTAATCTCTAAATTAATCCATAATTAATTTAAGACTAAAACTAATTAAATAACGTAACTTCATATTAATATATTATAACTCATAATATATTAATAAACATATGTGTATAACTCTCATAAAATTATCCATAATAGTTTGGATGAGATGTAACCCAAATGGACCATGCCGGTCGGGTCAAGTATATACCAAATAAGTTATGGACTTAGACACCTTATCCAACAGACTCCCACTTGGATAAGTCTAATAACTATATTTGCCTATAACTTCAGGAACCAACCAACAATCGTAGCTCTCGAAAACTCCCTCGAACAATGAAGACTCTGTCGAACTATGAAGCGCCATTTTAGATAAATGATCACATAATCCTCTGTTCTCATGATATCAGCCGGACAAACACATGGAACTATGTCTTGCTTATTGTCTAGCAGTTGTTTCTCGATTATCCGATTTGTTTGACGAAGAACTTCACTGAACACATCGGTTTAGTTCTGACCAGGCCTGGTATATGGGTCAACACAAAATCATCGAGGGGCCCGGATATCGCTTCTATTTCTAGAAGGAACAGATAAACTTCGACTGATATGCTTGTTCTACTACTTATTGAATTGTACACAAAGGCACGTTTTATAACATCAAGTTACTGATGCGTTTACGTGCAATCAATGCACAACCAACTCATAGGTAACAACTCATATCTCTAGGTTTAAAGATTTATATGATGTTATCGTCTCACGATCACTCGAGATAAATTCCATGAAGTGATACAAGTGAGCGTGGGTTTATACCAATACTCATAACTTATGAGTACTCATGAATGTTGCAGCAACCATTGCCATGCCTAAACACCTTTAAGGCATCTACAAACCCAATTCATGACAATCTTGATTCATACCTACTTCCGACGTATGATCGATTGTGGAGGTTTGAACAAATTAATTATTCTGGAAGTCAAAACATGCAAAACTGAAACAATAGTAAATAATTGACAATGATAGTAACACTTTACTCATAAATAAATCACAAATTTTATTCATCATCAAACGTCGATTACATTTTACAAGTTTCAGGAAAACTATCTAATCTGTAAAACTAATATCGTCCCTCAGCCCGATGCGTCTCGCATGCTGAAAATGCTTAACCCTCGTCAGTCCCTTCGTAAGGGGATCTGCAGGATTCTCATCTGACGATATCCTCCTTGTCACAAGGAGTCCTTCTTCAATCTTGTGTCTTATGAAGTGATATTTTCTGTCAATGTGTCGAGATCTGCCATGATCTCTTGGTTCCTTGGCTAAGGTAACCGCACTATTGTTGTCACAGAAAATCTCTATAGGTTCCTTAATAGCTGGTACAACTCCAAGGTCTCCGATGAAGTTCTTTAGCCATATCGCCTCCTTCGCTGCTTCACTCGCTGCTATATACTCTGATTCACAAGTCGAATCAGCCACCGTCTCCTGCTTGGAACTCTTCCAAGAAATTGCCCCTCCATTTAAGGTAAAGATCCAGCCCGACTGAGAGCGGAAATTATCCCTATCAGTCTGAAAACCAGCATCACTATACCCTAATATTCTCAAGTCATCACTGCCACCAAGGGTAAGGACCCAATCCTTAGTCCTCCGCAGGTACTTGAGAATGTTCTTTACCGCGGTCCAATGAGCCTTGCCAGGGTTCCCCTGATACCTGCTGACCATGCTCAAAGCAAATGCCACATCAGGACGGGTACAAGTCATAGCATACATGATCGAGCCAACTGCGGAAGCATATGGTAATTGGCTCATCTCAACTATCTCAGCCTCTGTACTCGGACTCTGAGTCTTACTCAGTTTGGTATTGCTTTGGATCGGTAAATCTCCTTTCTTGGAATTCTCCATGTTGAACCTTTTCAACACCTTATCCAAGTAGATACTCTGACTAAGTCCAATTAGTCTTCTACTCCTTTCTCTTAATATCCTTATCCCTAGGATATAGGTAGCCTCCCCTAGGTCCTTCATAGCAAAGCACTTCCCAAGCCAGGACTTAACCTCCTGCAAGGTTGGGATGTCATTTCCTATGAGTAGTATGTCATCTACATACAGTACCAAGAAGCTAACTATACTCCCACTAGCTCTGACATACACGCAAGACTCATCTTCGCTTCTCAAGAAGCCAAACTCTTTTACCTTCTCATCAAAACAAAGATTCCAGCTACGAGATGCTTGTTTTAACCCATAAATGGATTTCTTAAGCTTGCATACTCTATTAGGGTGCTCTGCATTGACAAAACCCTCTGGCTGATTCATGTACACATCCTCAGCCAACTTTCCATTAAGGAAAGCGGTTTTGACATCCATTTGCCATATTTCATAATCATGAAATGCTGCAATGGCTAACATAACCCTAATAGACTTAATCTTGGCCACCGGCGAGAAGGTTTCATCATAATCAATACCTTGAGTTTGAGTAAAACCCTTCGCAACCAGTCGAGCCTTATAAGTATGCACTTTTCCTTCCATGTCGGTCTTCTTTTTGAAGATCCATTTGCACCCGACTGTTTTACGGCCTGGTACATTGTCAACCAAGTTCCAAACTTGATTGTCATACATGGACTGTATCTCGCTGTCCATAGCCTCCTTCCATTTAGCAGACTCCGGGCCTGCCATGGCTTCCTTAACACTGCTAGGTTCATCCAAATTTACTAGTGTACTATCACTAATAAACGTATCACCTTCCGTAGTAATATGAAAACCATAATAAAACGAAGGTGTGTTCCTAACCCGTGTGGAACGTCTCGGAGGTACAGACTCGTCAGCTGGATCAACAGGAGTTTCTTCCTCAGGTTGATTGCTAGTGTCTGAGGTTCCTTCACCAATTGATTCTTGAATTTCTTCAAGATCAATCTACCTCCCACTGTCTCCTTGGCTTATAAATTCTTTCTCGCGAAAGATCCCTCTTCGTGCTACAAAGACCACATTCTCACTGGGTCTGTAGAAAAGGTAACCGAAGGATTTCTGTGGGTAGCCGATGAAAATACACCTTTCACTTCGGGGTTCAAGCTTATCATGAGTTTCACGCCTCACGAAGGCTTCGCAACCCCAAATTTTGATGTGGTCCAAATTGGGAACCTTCCCAGTCCACATTTCATGAGGTGTTTTGGTAACCTTCTTTGTAGAGACTAGATTAAGGATATGGGCGGCAGTCTCTAAGGCATACCCCCAAAAAGAGATTGGTAACGAAACTCGACTCATCATAGAGCGAACCATGTCCAACAAGGTACGATTACGCCTCTCAGCTACACCATTCAGCTGTGGTGTCCTGGGAGGAGTCAATTGTGAGACAATCCCACACTCCTTAAGATAGTCAAGGAACTCGGTACTAAGATACTCACCACCTCGATCGGATCGAAGCATCTTAATGTTCCTACCCAATTGATTTTCTACTTCCTGTTTGAATTCCTTAAACCTTTCAAAGGTTTCGGACTTGTGTTTGATCAAGTAGACATACCCATATCTACTATAATCATCAATAAAAGTCACATAATACCGATTAGCGTCCCTTGTGGCGGTTTTGAATGGCCCACATACATCAGTATGTATTAGGTCCAACAAACCTTCACCCCTCTCACAAGTTCCAGTGAAGGGTGATTTTGTCATTTTTCCAAGTAGACAAGATTCACAACTATCATCTGATTTGAGGTCAAATGATTCCAAGACTCCACTCTTTTGGAGTTGGTCTATGCGTTTCTTGTTTACATGTCCAAGACGACAATGCCACAATGATGCTTTATCTAGGCTAGTAGAAGAATCAATATACAACACATTATTTCCTAAGTTGTCTACAATCGACACAGTTTCATACACGCCATCACAAGGTAATGCTTTAAAATAAAACACATTATTAAAGAAAGCATTAATACCACCACATTCATTATCAAACGAAAAGGTAAAACCTTGTTGGTACAAAGCATGAAAAGAAATAATATTCCTCGCCATTTCAGACGAGTATACACATTTATTCAAATCTAATTTTAACCCATTATTAAGCAACAAAGTATAAACTCCAATCTTGGAAACAGGTGAAGCCTTCCTATTCCCCATGATTAAGTTTATCTTCCCGTGCTCCACATTCTCACTTCTTCTTAGGCCCTGCAAATCAGAACATATGTGAATACCACATCCTGTATCAAGCACCCAAGAGTTAGAATATGTTGAGTAATTAGACAATATAGTGTAAATACCTGCATAGGTGGGTTTTACTTTCCCATCCTTTAGATCCTGCAAGTACTTAGGGCAGTTTCGCTTCCAGTGTGCCTTTTCATGGCAATAAAAGCATTCAGCATCCTTTGGAATGGCAGAAGGAGTGACAGAACCGTTCTTAGTCTTGGATGAGGAGCCTTCAAGAGACTTTCCCTTGGTACCCTTCGAAGGGTGCTTCCTCTTTTTCCCTTTGCCTTGCCCAATAGCTAAAACAGGGGTAGAAGTTGGAGTAGGAGTAGTAGAGGTAACAACCGCTTTACCCTTAAGACCGGTTTCAGCGGTCTTCAAGAGTCCTTGAAGCTTGCTGAGGGTAACTTCCTCCTTGTTCATATGATATGTCATTCGAAAATGATCATAACAAGAAGGCAAGGAGTGCAAAATGATGTCAATTGCTAACTCCTCGGGGATGTTAACATTCAGCTTCAGCAAACGGTCCACATACCTTTGCATCTTTTGCATGTGGCCCGTGACGGATTCACCGTCCTTCATGCGGGTAGTAATTATGGAGGAGATTATTTCATACCGCTCCTGACGAGCACTCTGATGGTACCTTTCCATCAAGTCTTGGTGCATCTCAAAAGGGTAGAAATCTTCATATGACTTTTGGAGCTCGGCTGTCATCGTGGCCATCATGATACATGCCACCTTAGTAGCATCTCTCTCATGAGTCCTGAATTCAGCGATCTCCTCAGGAGTAGCAGTAGACTCATCAAGTTCTTTTAACTCCTTATCGAGGACATATTCCTTGTCCTCGTAACGAGTAACCATCCTGATGTTCCTAATCCAATCCATGAAGTTGGAACCATCAAAGATGACCCTCCCACAAAGATTCATGAGAGAGAAAGAACCAGTTGGGTTAGAGCCTGAAGCATTAGTGTTGGAAGACATCTGAAAGAAGAAAGTAAGTTTAGATTAGATATTTAGGATCCTTAATAAGACACCCAAATGTAATATTAAGGCTAGGATCCAATCACAATATATTACACTTAGAAGAGGGATGCCGTAATCTAAGTAATAATATATTTGAAAGGTAGGCGAATGACGATTCACCAATTTCCACCATGAAAACGAAATGATTAATTAGGTTTAATTGGATTTGAAATTCCTAGATTCTTTTGAGATTCATTGAACTTTTCAATGGCATGTTTCAATCTCGATTGTGCCCTTCAAGTTTTGTGACTGGGATGCCGAGGATCACAAAACAAGGTGTGAATAACCATGCTAACTCACTTGGTACTCCTAATATTATCACCTAATCAATGTGCCGGTTAACCACACACGCTCCATTGATCTATGACAACATTAAGTTACCCTTCGTGATCCTTACTAGTCTAATTAGTGTGCCGGTTAACCACACACGCTCCACTAACGACTTGGTAAGGTACAAAGTGTGAATTCCATGGATTAGCACCATGTTCACATTTTCCTAAAATAACTAAGATTGGGAATTAAAAGAGTTTAGTTATTTTATAAGATTCATTATACTTTTAATGAGGATTTAAAGTCGTTGTTCTACCCGTTCGGCTAACGACCCTCCACCGATCAAGCAAGCGGTGGGTGAGAGTATACACCCATTAAGTCGCCATTTTATAGGCAACAACCTTATACCCACCTTATAGACCGGCTTCGTGAATGAGGCCTACTAACGGTAAAACGACTTATTCTTATACATATATATAATAATTAACCATTAATGTTATAAATAGTATAAGGGTTGAATTTTAACTATTAAAACTCTAAGGTTTGGAATTAAAGTTTATTAAAGTGTGTGAAACTTTACAAATTCCAAAACTTGAGGACAAGTTTTGTAACTTTGCAAAACTCTTCATTTCATAACTTATGAATTAAAGGTTCATAAAAATGAAGACTCTTCATTTTCATGTAACTTATGTGTTTTAAGTGTGTGTTAAATGAAAGTGACATTTGGTAATCCATAACTTGAGGACAAATTATGGACTCCATTAAAACACATAAATGATTAAGAATTAATTCTAAACAATTCAGCAAATAATTCCTATCATTTTCTAAATTCATAAGAACATGAACATGATCATCAAAAATTCAAGAATTATATGAACACATAAAATCATGGATTTTTGATATATGCTATTGTAAATGGATTAGAACAACCATTACACCAACTAAAATAAGTTTTACAACACCAAAACAATTTAGGGTAATGTTTCCAGTCCATTTCCAGCAGCAAAAGTCGAGATTCTGCATTCTTTCGATCCTACTCGCCGAGTGCACGAACGGACTCGTCGAGTAGGTTGAAGTTTGCCTTGGACTCGGCGAGTCCCCCCAATGGACTCGGCGAGTCTAGCATGCAGACAGCAACGATTTCGACTTTTTTCACTATTTTGCATCAAGTATCAAACAAGCAAGCCTAGGCTCTGATACCACTGTTGGGTTTTGAGCAATCTAACACTTCCTAAGTGTGCATGCAACCCTAATAAACCTTGGATCTATGTTTGTCTAAATACATGCAAAATAATAATTTTCCAAGGTTTATAACCTATCTAACATGGCATGGGGAACATTTCAACATAAAAGAGTTAGAAGAGATTACATACCTTTGTTGTGTTGGGTTCTTAGGAGTTTGAGGGCCAAGCACCAATAGTGTGAATGCCTCAAATGGAATCACAAACACCACAAACTCTTGGAAAACTTTAGAGAGTATACACACTCTTGTATTTTCGGCCACACACATGCACACACACACTAGAACACTAGCTTTCTCTTAGGCTATCTTAGGCTCTCTTTCATGCTCCATAAGCATGCTTATATAGTATGCATGGTTAGGGTGAAACCCTAATAACCCATGTCTTTTCCTATTCCAAGGATCCATGGGTTAAAAGCTCCATGGATCATCCATGGACTTCCACATAAGCCTAGCCCATTAACAAATGAGTATTAGCCCACACTATATAAAACAAATAGCCCATAATTTAATTAGTATTCCTTTTAATCTCTAAATTAATCCATAATTAATTTAAGACTAAAACTAATTAAATAACGTAACTTCATATTAATATATTATAACTCATAATATATTAATAAACATATGTGTATAACTCTCATAAAATTATCCATAATAGTTTGGATGAGATGCAACCCAAATGGACCATGCCGGTCGGGTCAAGTATATACCAAATAAGTTATGGACTTAGACACCTTATCCAACAAAAACATCACAAATGGTAGTAGTCATGGCTCTATATTCCGCTTCAGCAGAAGAACGAGACACCACACTTTGCTTCTTTGTTCTCCATGAAACTGGAGCACCTCTAAGACTGATGTAGTAACCGGTACATGAATGCCTAGTAGAGGGACAACTCATCCAATTGGCATCACAATAGGCTTCAAGATTCAAACCTTTAGACGAAGGCAAGAATAAACCTTGTCCAGGAGTGGACTTCAAGTAACGCAAAACTCTCATGGCAACATTCATATGAGACTATCGAGGATTGCTTAAGAATTGACTAAGCTGATTTACACTAAAAGATATGTCTGGTCTGGTCACAACAAGATACAATAACCTCCCAACTAACCTTCGATATTATGAAGCGTCAACCTCAGGGTTGTGATCGTTTTTAGTGAGTTTCAAATGTTGTTCCATAGGAAAATCACTTGGTCTGCACGCTTGAACACCACAATCTTCAAGTATATCAAGTGTGTACTTTCTTTGACTTATAACAAAACCTTCTGTGGAACGTGCAACCTCAATCCCCAGGAAGTATTAGAGATCCAAGATCTTTAATACTGAACTGAATCTGCAACTGGTTCTTAACTTCTTTGATCTTGTCAAACTTATTTCCCATTAACAAGACATCATCAACATATATCAAAGCAATTATGTGTGTATCCTTTTCTTTGTAAACAAACATCGAATGGTCAGCCTTGGACTGTAAGAAACCATAACCAGTAAGAGCTTTACTAAATTTTTTATACCAATTTCTGGAAGCTTGCTTTAGTCCATAAATGGACTTCTCTAATTTGCATACATGAGTTTCTTCTACGTTCTTGAATCCTTGAGGTATCTTCATGTACACTTCTTCTTCAAGATCACCATGCAAAAATGCATTATTTACATCAAGTTGGTGCACTTCCCATCCTTTCTTCGCAGCAACGGTCAAAGCACACCTTATTGTCACCAACTTTGCAACTGGAGCAAACGTTTCGTGAAAACCAACACCTTCTATTTACGTATATCCTTTTGCAACCATACGCGCTTTAGATCGCTCCACTTCTCCATTGGGTTTGTGTTTTATCTTATATGCCCATTTAGATTCTATAGCTTTCTTTCCCGGAGGAAGTTTGGTAATGGTCCACGTCTTGTTCTCTTCCAATGCTTTTATTTCTTTCATCATAGCTTCCTTCCATTTTGGATCTTTACTAGCCTATGCAAAACTCTTAGGCTCATCAAGTGAAGTGGTGGCTGTCAATAAAGCTCGATGATTATTATAAAAATTATTATATGAAATGTATTGAGAGAGAAGATATATCGTCTAAGAACTTGATTCGGGAGTGGGTAAGGAATCTTGAGGAGATGGAGGTAAGTCTGTGTAACGCCCGTAGATCCGGGCTAGTCAATTTAGAGATAATAGGGGTCGAAAACGACTTTTCGACAAAAGATTATTTATAATAAATAATCTTAACCAAGTTTTAGAATATGTATCAAGGGTTCCGTACATATAAAGAACGTCGAAATCCGAGTTATAACGAAGAAGTTATGGCCCGTCGAAGTTTTTCAGCAAAACCGGCACGGCACCGGGAGACGTAAATAGTGAATTTAAGATAGAGGACTTTTTAGCCTTAGGGATCTAAATGAAAGTTGTAGAAAACGTCTCCAACTAAGCGTGGATATAAAGAACGTCAAAAACGGAGTTCGTTTGCAAATGTTATGGCATTCCGAAGATTTAGCTTTTAAAAACCCGAAACTAGCTAATTCACAACGTGAGAATTATGACGCTCACGACATTCTGTCATAATTCGGAATCTAGAAGCTGGAGAGGATAAGATCCAATTCACGACATGAGAATTATGACGCTCGGGATACTCTGTCATAATTTGGAATCTAGAAGCTGCGAGAGGATAAGATCCAGTTCACGACGTGATCTTTATGACACTCACGACGTGAGGTGTCATGGCCACCATCCGAAGCTACGGACACAACTGGCAAGTCTACGGAGTGAATCATGAGATTCACGACGTGAGTCTTATGACACTCACAACGTGAGTCTTATGACACTCACAACGTGAGTGTCATAAAAACTTACTATAAATAGCAAGATCGACCCATTCACTTCCTTACACCATTTCTCACTTCTCTCTCTAACTTCTTTCTCTCTCTAGCTCTCGTAAACCCCCCCTAAACCCTAAGTAAACCCCCTAGCTCCCGAAGGAAGCCCTGAGGCTCCCGGTGTCCCGAGAAAAGAGTCTTTCGGCTCGGGAACGCTGCTCCAGCGAAGCCCGGTTTTCGAGAAAATCCGCTGTAAGTGAGTTGTACCTATCCTATCTTTAGTATAACTTATGTTTCAATATAGTAATGTTATTAGGACCTTATAAGGAGTATTTGGGCTATTATTATGGGTTATATAAGTATTGTTTAACGCTTATATAATAGTGATAATAGCTAGACTATTAAATTAGTCCCCTCAAGTGTTAGACTAAACTCTAGCGGTAATGATACTAGGTTTTATCGAAGGAATTTTTTTTTGAGAGTATCGAAGCGTTGTCCGAGTGCTGAGTCACCACCTACTCAAGTGAGTGCATAGTTACTTTCATCTTACACATAGATATGAAGTATTTTATATAAATTACGTGCTATGTGTGCATATTATCTGAGTACTTGCTGTCTATGCTAGATGAACGATTTTATACATGTTTTAAATGATTTAAACTGTATATGTATTTATATCTACGATAATGTTGGGGTAAAACATGGGTAGATGTAATAGATGGAATATGAGTTGGATGATGAGTTGAGAGGTGTTATAGACCACGAGGTGAGGGTGAAAGGTGGACGATGTGAGAAGCCTTTCCCAAATGATGGCCCCGTCATTCAGCAGAGTATGGATGACAACCACAGACTATTCTAGACAATCCAGTGGAACACTAGCAGGCTCGCAATCTGTAGGTGTTGTGAACAATGTGTTCACCCGGTGTACTCTAAACCCTGGCGTCCATGCAGACTTGGTGCCTAAACCTTGGTGATCATGCAGACTTGATGCCTAAACCTTGGTGATAATGCAGACTTGATACCTAAACCTTGGTGATCATGCAGACTTGATGCCTAAACCCTGGCGACTATGCAGACTTAGTGCCTAAGCCCTGGCGACTATGCAGATTTAGTGCCCGTTGTGTAAGCCGTGGCAACGATGGAATTCATGCCGATTCCTTAGGATGATCCTTAGGAATGAATGAACGAGGAATAGCTGATTCTTAGGGTAGATCCTTAAGACTAAAGATGATAATGGGGATGGGTAATTAGGTTGATTGTTTGATTGTTTAAACATAATAATTATATTATTGTGGGTTGAAAACCCTATTTAGTCACTAGGTTTCCCAACCTGACCCACTCAGTTTATTTATATCACAGGTGTCGATATGAAGTGACATTACACTGAGAGATTAAGGAGATATAAATCACTAGTGTAAATGAATGTAAGTTATGTTTATGCTTCTGTTTCTGTATTAATGATGACATCCCAAATGTTTTAAAATGAATAAAATACGTTTCTTCGGAAATCCTTTGATAACGTATTTATCGTGTTTTTCTGGGAATAAATTCCGCAACATTTTTATTAAAAGAGGTACTCTGATTTTCATAAAGCATAAGCAAAAATCGGTCTGTTCTAGCTGTGAAAATGGGGATGTCACAATTTGTGACATATTCTTTCAAATGCTTGGGCTAAAATCTAATCCGGGTATGATGTCGAAGTGATTGACCCTGATTATTGGACCTATCATTAGTTACTGGTGATTTTGGAGTATTATTATCGGGTTCTTCATCATTTTCCATGGTTTTTGAATCATTGCTGCCTGATTGTTGTGTCTCATCATCAACTTCTATTTTATAATCCCAATTTTCACTGGTCTCTTTATTTGTGTTGCTTTCAATAGTATCTCTTCGTTGGTATTCGTCACCAAAATTTGGTATTAGTTTCTTCCAAAGTGTCAACCAAATACCCCTTATTAATTGTTTTGTGACCTTCATAATCTTCTCTAAATGGAAATTTGTCTCCAGAAAAGTCACATCTCGAGTGGTATAAACCTTTTGATTTTTAAGATAAAATAACCTGTAACCCTTTTGCCTCATTGGATAACCAATAAAAACACATAGTCGTCCTCATTCATCAAACTTATCACCTGTTTTCATGTTATCGTGAGAATAGGCAAGACATCCAAAAACCTTAAAATGATCATAGGATGGTACCATTTTAAGAAGAATCTCATGTGGAGTCTTGTTTTCAAGAACCAGAGTTGGTAGTTTGTTTATAATATATGATGTTGTCATTACACATTCTCCCCAAAATTCAATGGGTAGTGATGCTTGGAATCGCAAGGCTCTAGCCATTTCTAACAAGTGCCTGTGTTTTCTTTCCACCACACCATTTTTCTGTGGTGTATAAGCACATGAAGTTTCAAACATAATTCCTTTTCTTTATAAAACTCAATCATGTGTCGAGATTGAAACTCAAACCCA
This sequence comes from Lactuca sativa, assembly GCF_002870075.4. Lineage (NCBI taxonomy): Eukaryota > Viridiplantae > Streptophyta > Magnoliopsida > Asterales > Asteraceae > Lactuca > Lactuca sativa. Next base: position 40,525,290 of record NC_056625.2, read on the forward strand.
TAGTCTGTTCTTATACGCTTGATTTGGTTTTCAAACTAAGTTTCAATCATTTTATAAAATGTTATCAAATGCTATGAAGCTTTGATTTGTTTTTGATAAGGTATACCCATACCCCATGACTATAATCATCAACGATAGAAAGGAAATAATGAGAACCATCAAGTGAAGCATGCTTGTAACGACCCCAAATATCAACATGAATTAACTCAAAACTTTTACTTGTTTTTGAAAAACTAGTAGGAAAAGGTAATCTACTTTGTTTTTCCCTAATACATGAATCAAAAATTTTGTTTGGTGTACCTAATTTTCTTAATTGTTGTATTTTCTTGAGAACTCCCACTGACGTGTGACCCAACCTTCTATGCCAGATCTCGTGCTTCGTCAATACCATCATCGCCACCCCTTGTCTTTTGAATGGTTGAAGATAGTACAGTCCATCTTTTTCCTTACCCATCCCAGTCAGTTTCCTCGTACGTAAGTCCAATATGAAACAAGTTTTGGGCAAAAAGGTTAGTAAACATTGTAAGTCATTTGCGAGTTTACTAACATATAATAAATTGCACTTGAATCTGGGCACATTTAACACACTTTTCAAACCAAAACCATTTGGTATATGTATGTTACCAACTCCTTTGATGTTGACTGTATCCCTATTAGGTATTGTAACAGATGTGTTGTTTATATCTTCTTTTATTGTTTTGAATAATGCCTTGTTGTGAGCAACATGTTCACTAGCACTAGAATCTATAATCCATTCATCATGAGTTTTGGTTTTACCTGTCATGTTTACAATGAGAGTTGTGTTGTTTGTTTTAGTGTCACAGATCATCTTTATCAGCTTCTCATATTCACCTTTTGTAAGGCTAAGGCCTTGAATTTGTGGATCTTCAGCAATACTGGTTGCTGCACATGGCTGCACCTGTGGTTGCACCTTTGCTTTTCCAACGGAAGTCTTTGTGATTGGTGTTCTTGGTGTCCACCATTCTGGGTATCCAATTATCAGCTCGAAGCATCCTTCCATGTTGTGTCCCGCCTTTTGACAATGAGTACACCAACGATCACCATTCCTTTTCTTGTTGGTTGTTTGATTGGTGTTTCCTTTATTCTGATTCTTAGAGTAATTCTTTGATGTTTGAAATGCAGCAGAATCATTAGTAATTACACGTGAGTTTCTAATTTGCTTTTTCTGTTCATCTTGACTGATAAGGTGGAATGCAACTCCTAAGGTGGGTAGAGGATCAATGCTTAGTATTTGAGTTCTTATCACACTATACTCCTCACTTAGCCCCATCAAGAAATCGTATAGCCTTTCCTTTACACGCATCACATTAATCTCTTTTGTAATATTGCAGGTACAATGTTGACACGAACAAGTTGGTGTTGGATTGATCGATCGTATCTCATCCCATATTCGGATATTCCTCTGAGTTTTGTGTAATAAGCAGACACCTTTATGTTTCCTTGTTGAATCATAGTAGTAGATCTTCTGAGTTCGTATGCTCTTGGAGCATTCTTCTTCCCAAATCTTTCTTTCAAATCTTCCCATATTTCTCGAGCAGTAACAACAAATTTCACATTGTTCTTGATTTCCTTTTCCATGGAACTAACAAGCCATCCACGAACCATAGCATTACACCTCGTCCAAGCAAACCATCAATGAACACGAACTTGTTCTTGGCGTGAAGAGCATTCGTCATCTCATTCACCCAATTGTTGTAGTTCCATCACTTAATAGATTATCACCAACGAAGTTTAAGCCTAGATGATCAGCCGATGAGAGAAAATATGGAGATGATATGTCGATAGGTTTGTCGGTCGATGATGACGACGTAGAGGTTTCTCCTTCCGTCATGTTACGCGAATCTTCAGTTTATCAGAGATCTCTGCTCTAATACCATAATAAATTGATACTGAATATTTCTTCTTATTATTTCACCAACAAAAGATTATATATATATATATATATATATATATATATATATATATATATATATATATATATATATATATATATATATATATATATATATATATATATATATATATAGATTGGAAAATAAGATAAACTAAGAATACTAGATAAACTAGAAAATTTGAATAAAGATAAAAACGTAATCCTAAATAAACTCCAACATTTAGAAAATTTTCTTTTTCCTAGATAACCAACGATTCTATTGTTATTAGAAGCATTACCACCATTGGTCCCGACCCTGGGATCCATCTCAAAGTTTCCTCTGGTTTGACAGTAAAAATGGTTCTGGCTGAGAAGAAAACGAGAAGGGATAAAACATAAGTGGTGTCAGGGTGTGAAGGAGAGTCGCTTTTGTGTTTATCTTTTTTAAATTAAGAAAATTAAATTTACAATCTTTTGGTAAATACTGTTAAAACTACCCTCATTTAGTAAATATTTTTTACTAATACCACCTTCCAGCTAAAAACTCAGTAGATCAGCCCATGATACGTACCAAATCTAATAAATTTTACCAAATTATTGTCTAAATATATATTCTGCGCTTTTTCGCGTTGTTCCGTGTTCTACTGTTCCTAGAAAAATCGTGTTGTTCGGTGTTGGTGTTAGGTCTAGAAAACTTTCATACAGTCATCCTTTAAAGTCGTCCACATGCCATGCCAAGCGTACACCTTTCAGATTTCAACGTCAATTTCCACAAAGAGCAGCTCTTCTTCGAAAAGGCAACCACAGCAATCGAGATAAACTACCTGTACATACTAGGTAAGAATGCACACATTTCTGCTACCTATTTCAATAATGAGTATGATGATTTTGTTGATCTATTTGAATCGAATTGATTTTTACAACATTGACTATTAGTTGTTTGATTCTTTTGATCACTAGTCAGTTCGCGTAAGCTTGCTAATTGTGAACTTCAAAATTGATAGAAGTTATTTGATTATAATAGAATAACAACATAAAGTTGCCATTGCAGTGGCGGCTGAGAGCAGTGAATATTTGTTATAAAATCGATAACTTGTTTTCGAATATCAGAGGATAAATAAGAGTCTATAGTGTCATGTATACATATATGATTACATCTGTATATATATGTAGATTGTAAATGTGTGGTCATATTAAATTATAGAAGAATTTAGTGACAATATTTTCAGTGTTTGAAAATTGACCTTTGGTCCGCCAATGATAACTGTAAAGCAGTCTCTTTCCTATGAAATGTGTTAATATTAGTTGCGAATGCTTGTAATCAGTTGTTCATATTAAAATATCTTTTGTTTCATTATCTTGAAAAATCTTAGTCACTAGTATCACCAACGGCAATATATATGTAAACTCTTTGCAGTATCTATGTGTTCAATCATCATGTTTTACGACTTTGTTTTCTTACAAGTCATGATTATGTTTTAGTTAAGCAAAATAGAGGCTCTCTCTCTCTGGATGAATTCAATCATATAATGATTAGTATTACCATTTTTTTAATCTTTGTGTCTGTAGACCAGGGATATGTGGCGAAGTGATAATTCATGTTGAACGGCTCTCTTAACTACCAGAACAAAAACACCTCAATCATTCGATCAAGACAAATTAGCCTTATAAAGATGAAAGGATCAGTACAGATAACATTATCTGCTATCATGATAATTTTACTTGTAGTAGTAGATAGATCAGAGGGGGATCCCAGATCGCAAGTCCTTAACTTAACATGTTCTCAACAGCGTGCAACCTCTGCAAACTTCATTCCAAACTTTGTGCGCGTGATGGAGGAAATCAGCACCCGAATCCAAACATCACACAGAGCAACAGCAGTTATGGGCACAGGACCTGATCTTATCTACGCACTTGCTGAATGCTATGGTGATCTTTCAGCAGATGACTGTATGATATGTTATGCTGCAGCACGTACAGCTATTCCTGTTTGCTTGCCTGGTGTTGGCAGCCAAGTGTTTCTTGATGGTTGCTTCATACGAACACAAAACTACAACTTCTTTGAGGAGAATGCAGGATCAAATGACATAGTAATTTGTGGGAATACAACAAGGTATGGTGTATCTTTGGATTCAGCTATACACTCCATCTCAGATGCTGCAAGGGATGCACCAAGAAACAGGGACTACTTTGCAAGAAAGGTGGTGGGGACAGCAAATGAGTCTACCTATGTGTTGGCGGATTGTTGGGGGACTTTGAATGAGAGTTGTTGTAAAGAATGTTTGGAGAGAGCATCTTCTTCTATCTTGCAATGCTTGCCTTGGTCTGAGGGACGTGCATTACATACTGGATGTTTTATGAGGTATTCTAATATCGATTTTCTTAATGCTGACTCAACTCGGGGTAATAATGGAGGTAATTGTTCAAAACATGTTTCTTTAGGAGTTCATTTTGCTGTATAGCCATTTATGCAAATCCTTTCATTCATCTCATCATAATCATAACAAATGGATCAACAGGAAATGCCAAAAGCCAGCTCATTCAAAGGAATTGTGAACATCAGCAATTGAACACCAGAACCGATTTCAGTCTGAATTTTGGGCAGGCAATGGCTGACATCAGCACCAAAATGGAAACTTCACATTTTGGGACAGCAGTTAAAGGGACAAAAGCTGATAAGGTGTATGGACTTGCTCAGTGTTATGGTGGTGTTTCTACCCGTGAATGCAACTTATGCTCTGCTGAAGCACTTACTACTCTTCCTGGTTGTTTGCCTAGTACAGGTGGTCGGGTTTATCTCACTGGTTGCTTTATGAGGTATGAGAATTATAGCTTTTTCGGGGAGCATATAGGGGAAGAAGACAGAGTTATATGTGTGAATAAAACAAGGAGAAACAATGCCTTTGAACAATCAGCCTCAAAGGCTGTGTTTCAAACAGTGGAAACAGCACCTAAAAGTAAAGAGTACCATGCTGGAAAACAGGCTCTTATTTCTGGAACAGCTAATAAATCAGTGTATGCAATGGCTGATTGCTGGCGTACATTAGATACAGATTCTTGTACGTATTGTTTGCAAAAAGCAGCTAGGTCCATGTTAGGCTGCTTGCCTGAGTCGGAGGGGTATGCATTGTATGCTGGTTGCTTCATGAAGTATTCTGACTCCAATTTCTTATATCCTGATCATCACAACACACTATCTAAAGGTAAGTGATCCTTTCTAGTTTCTATTCTTGGCAGGGGTTGTATTTGTATAAATGCTCTGTTAAAGATATATTGGAGGTTTTTTTGGTTGATTCATCATTTCTACTGTTTATGGTATTGCAGGGAAAACAATAGCTATTGTAATGGCTGTTACTTCTGCTCTAGTATTCTTAATTGCGAGTATTATTGCTTTTTATGCATGGAAGCGCAGAAATAAATCAAAAAGAAGACGACAAGGTATGACTTGTCTCTCATTCTTTGACTATTGTTAGGTTCTCTACGAAAGCAAAACACGATGTTTGATACAAGTTGTGGAATGTTTTGATTTCGTTAAACATTGATTTTAGGTTCTGATGACACTCAATTGTTGATGATGGTGAACAATAGTAGCTTGAACTTCAAATACTCCACCATCGAGAAAGCCACGGGTTGTTTTGATGAGGCGAACAAGCTTGGACAAGGGGGATTTGGAGCAGTATACAAGGTATATATATATATATATATATATATATATATATATATATATATTTGATCATAAAACATACTTATTCATATCTTTTTGTATATGATTTAGATTCTTGGTTTATGTTGTTTTAGAGATACCAAATGATTGGAATGAATGCAATTTGTGACAGGGAATCCTTCCAGATGGAAGAGAGATTGCTGCCAAGAGACTTTTCATCAATCACCGACATAGAGCAGGGGACTTTTATCATGAAGTCAACATCATTAGTAGTGTTGACCACAAAAATCTGGTCAAACTGATAGGATTCAGCTGTTTGGGGCCTGAAAGTATTCTCATTTATGAATATCTACCCAACAAGAGTCTCGATCATTTCATCTTCGGTGAGCTTCATGATTTCCCAAATTCTCCAAATTTTCTGCCACTCGATCATGATGAGTTGATGAGAATGGGATTTAATTCTTTATGAACTTGTTGTACAGATGCAGTTAGAGGTAAGGAACTAAACTGGGCGAAAAGAATTGATATTATTGTGGGAATAGCAGAGGGTTTAGCCTACCTTCATGAAAACAGTAAAACCAGAATCATTCACAGGGATATAAAAGCTGCTAATATCTTGTTGGATTCAAGACTTGGTGCTAAGATTGCTGATTTTGGATTAGCCAGGTCCTTTCAAGAAGATAAAAATCATATCAGCACTGGGATTGCAGGAACACTGTAAGCACTTTTATTTTTGATTTTCTTCTTCTTCTGATGTTCAACTTCCGTTGAATGAGAATGATCTTGAATAAGAAATTGAACATTGCACAACTAGTCCTATGCATGCAGGCTAAGTTAAGATTTAAGAAGAAGCTTTAATTAATTTCTCCCTTGTATTCCAATTTAAACTTATAATCTAGATGAGGAGGGGTTTTCTCAGTTAAATTTGTTTACTGTTTGCAGTGGATATATGGCTCCAGAGTACATACTGAATGGTAAATTAACAGAAAAGGTGGATGTGTACAGCTTTGGTGTGGTTTTGCTTGAGGTTGTTACTGGAATCCCAAACAGAAGAATACAGACATCAGAGGACACTCACAGCTTGCTTTGGATTGTAAGTAGAAATTTCCCACCAAACAAAACATATCACACTTTGAATACTTAATCCTTAACGCTGTTACATTGACTCATTAACGTTCTCAGCAAACTGTAATCCATAACATTCATTCTCATATAAGTAATGTTAGAAAATGAATATACTTAGCCCGGCCCATGACATGCTAGGTTTCAAATGTATATGTAGTACAATTATTTTATATAGCATTTTGAGTAGCTGTTGATGAAATCCTAACATTCAGGCATGGAGGAATTTTCAGCAAGGAACATTGGAGGAGCTTTTTGATCCAAACTTACTGTTGAAGGATGACACCAGTAGCAACATGAAGAAGGAAATAAAAAGTGTGATACACATAGGGCTTCTTTGCATACAACAAGTTCCATCACTTAGACCAACCATGTCTATGGCTCTACAAATGTTATCTAAAAATATTGTGCCCTTACCTTCACCTTCTAACCCCCCTTGTATACCTCAAAGTGACACAGAAACAAATGAGTTTGCTCAAATCACTGCTTTTAGGCATAGATTAAACAATCCTGCTTCACTTCCTACTGTTACACATACTTCTTTTAGTCCAAGGTAGATATATATATATATATATATATATATATATATATATATATATATATATATATATATATATATATATATATATATATATATATATGTTTGAGCAAATTTTAGAGAAAGAATCATCACTTTTGTAATGATGAGCAACTTCGTGTAGATTGTATAAATATTAATATCCTAACTTCATCGTTTTGCCATTTCTGGAAAAGAGAGAATATGATTGGAAGTAGACATGTTCTAGCTCAATCACATGTTCTTATTTTTTTGTAACAAGTTGCGGGCTGTTTATAATCTATAAATGAAACCATCAGGAATAGGTCGGCATTTGGCGCGTTTGATACATCATGTGAACGGTTAAGGAATGAACCATTAAGAGGTTGGATCATTTAAGAAGTTGAATCATTTATTACTAAATTGTTCAATTGTATCAAACATACTTTAGTTTAGTAAGATGATATGGACATTTTTTTTTGCAAAACTTACCTTCACTTCTATGTATAATTCTTACAATTTAAAAAAAAAATTATATTCTTGCACAAGCTGACCTTTTTTTTATAACTTTTTATATACTTGTGCATAGATACATATAGATGGTTAAGTTATTTTGAAAACTCAAAGGTATGCGAGAACTTGATAATTTTTTTCTAGCCAAATTTTTTCAAAGCCAATACCACAACACCATCCCTAGGAGCTCATCTAGGCTAGTTGTAGGTCAAAAAAAAAAGCAATGAAAACTATAAATTTGCATATCTACAATTATATATGCAATCTAACGTCATCTCCAACCGTAACATAAAAATAACAATTTTCCCTTGCCAAAACTAAAACTAAAGAAGCCAAAGATAAGCAACCATATATCCAACCCAACCACTAATTACCAAAACCCATAAGCAACACACTCAACAAAGGGAAAATGATTTAAAAGCCCAATTAAGTTTTCAAACCGTTCAAAAAACTTCAATTATGTTTTGTCTGTTCAAAAAAACCCAACAAACTTAACATTTTGTCTAAAAAGCCCAACTAAGTTACACTTTCCTGGAAGTCAAATAAGAGAAACATATGACGTGACTTATTACCGTATCGGAAAAATGACTTGTTAGACCAACAAAGTTTCCAAAACGTTTAAAAAACTCCAATCATGTTTTGACTGTTAAAAAAAACCCAACGAACTTAAGCAAAACAAAATTGGGATTTTCTGAACGGTTTGGAACTTTGTTGGACTTTTTAAACAAAATGTTAAGTTCGTTGAGTTTTTATGAACAAACAAAACTTGATTGGGGTTTTTTGAATGGTTTAAAAACTTCGTTGGACTTTTAAGTCATTTTCCCCTCAACAAATACCATCCATTAGAATCATATGCCTTTTTATAATCAAACTTAAAACTACCATTTAATTTTTTATTAATTCATGATGTTAGACATATTAGATGTTGTACTAGTTTAACGTTAGATATGGCTTCCATATTGGTTGCTATGACACGAAGTTTACTAGATCATGATGTTCTTACATGCTAACATTTATTCTAATGTAATATTTTATCATAAGTTTTGAACAAATATGAGTAGTTAATATTGTTTCTTAACAAATAGAAGCATTTTAAAAATACTAGCAAGAAACTAGTCAAAGCTTTCAAAATTAATCCGTAGATAGGCAATACAACAAAATTCTAACAATTAAAGTCTTTTCTTAAACAATGGCATACTATTATGTTTGGCAGGCTAAACTAGTTAATAGTTAGCTAAAAAAGTTAATTGGTAGCTGATCAGTTGGCTGATAAAAAACGACGTTTTATAAATAATTGATATAAGAAAATTAAAAAAAAAAAAAAAACATCTATAAGTTAGCTGACAGCTACTTGGAGTAGCTTTTTAAAAAACTAATTTATAAACTACTTTTTAACCTATCAAATAAACAACTTAAAAAAGTTTAAAAAAATAATTTTTTTTTTGAAAACCGACTTATAAACTATTTTTTAGTTTACCAAATAGACTACTTAAAAAAGTTTAAAAAATAAGTTAGTTGTAACTGTAACGTGACAAATTGAGTTGAACAATAGAATAAAACTTGATAATATCAACCAAAAATAGTTTAAATATATTTTTTGAATGGTCTCTATATTGTTTTTGTCTTGAGCCTACAATATGCTTAGACCGATCCGACCCTAAACCGAACCGAACCGAACCGAAATAGACCCGAATAAGCAATTTGATTCGGATATCTATATGATGCTTATTCGGTTCTTAGGTTATTTGGTTCAGGTTACTCAAATAAGAGTTTATTCGGTTCTAAATATCCGACCCGAATAAGCATTCCTCATCTCCTTTCGTTTATCGACATAAATCAAAATCACGATTCACACTTCTGTCATCGTCGTTCATAACAGAAAAAAGTCATATGCTCGTTCTCTTCGTTTCAAAATCGACAAATCTTCACAACTATTTCCAAACTCGAAATCACTTTTGTCGATCCTTCCTTTTGTTTCGGACTTTCAAAAATCTACATTTTCTATTGTCTCTAAGGATTCACGAGTTCCTATTTTGTTTAGTCATGAAAAATTAGGCACCAACTCAAGAAACTCAAGTAAAAAGTTAATTCTCATTATGTTAATCTACTATATAAATGTAATTCTTTCAATGTGTTATTATGTTATGTTAGTCTTTGAATATTTTATGTTGATATATAAAAATACATTGTTATTCTATTATTAAGGTTATTTGGATTATAGAATATTAATACGGTTTATTTGGTTTTTTTCGATTATATTAGGTTCTTAATCATCTTATACATGTTACTCGGTTAATAACTGAACCAAACGGATTAATACCCGAATCAAACCGAACCCGTAATTGGTTAATCGGTTCGGTTTTCAGTTCATGCAATTACCCTTATTCGGTTTTCAGGTAATTTAGCTTTGAATCGGTTTGGTTCGTTTTCGACCCGTAGCCAGAAAAGTTATAATTTGGGATTGTGTCGATAAAACAAAGAAATAGAATGTATATCTGATGACATTTCTAAACCCCCCTACACGTGGATCCCTCCCATGATCCCCGGGTTCCAAACTTCCACTTTGCAACGCTTTCCGTGAAATTACAAAGAATACCCCTCAATTATCTACCGATATGCATATCTCCCCTTTTTTTATCATCCAAGTTCTAACTCTGCATATATTTTCTTTATAAAATTTACCTTCTGGTCGGTCACATTGTCATAATTTAATTGAAGTTAATACTTCTACCAACACAAAGCAGTACGTGGCGACATTCAGATTACTAGTGTATTGTCATCAACAAAGTATATTAGAATAATACAAATTATAATCTATAAATCTTTTCAATTAAATGGGTAGCAAGAAATTGCAGTAACATTTTTATCGTTCTGTAAACACCTTCATGGAGAATGGACAGCAGCAGCCACTTCTCTCCGGTGACAATTGTCCCAATAACTACACAATCCTAAGCAGGTTACCGGCGGCGCCCTTGACATGTCAAGCAGATGAAGATGGCGTGCAGATCAATGGAGTTGGAGATTTTTGTAAGGAGTTTTATGTGGAATCTAAAAGACTATGGTATTTGGCCGGACCAGCCATCTTCACATCCCTTTGCCAGTACACCCTCGGCGCCACCACCCAACTCTTCGCTGGACAACTTGGCACCATCCAACTCGCCGCCGTCTCCGTCGAGAACTCCGTCATTGGCGGCTTCTCTTTGTCCATCTTGGTATGCTGAAATCCAGTAATTAATACCAACGCATGCAAATTTCGTAGCTTTTTAAATTAATTCATCTTGTTAAACGTTTATAAACTATTTTATTTATGGGGTGTAGTGTGGGATGGGAAGTGCTTTAGAGACACTATGTGGCCAAGCCTACGGCGCCGGAAAAATCGAGATGCTCGGAGTCTACCTGCAAAGATCATGGATAGTCCTTAACACCGCCGCCATGGTCCTCATGTTTACTTTCATATTCGGCGTCTCAGTCCTCCGCCTGCTCGGCCAGACAACAACTATATCAATGGCGGCCGGAAGCTTTGCCGTTTGGATGATTCCACAGCTATTCGCTTACGCCACGGTGATCCCAATAGCTAAATTCTTACAAGCACAAAGCAACATTATGCCTATGGCAGTGATTTCTGTGGTGGCAGCTCTCAGCCATGTGTGTTTGAGCTGGTTGTTCATGGTGAAGCTCGGGTGGGGTCTAGCCGGAGCGGCGGTGGTTCTTGATGGGTCCTGGTGGTTCATAACCTTGGCTCAGATCGCATACGTTATGTGGGGTTGTTGTGGTGAAGCGTGGTCTGGTTTTTCCTGGAAAGCTTTTCGTAATCTGAAGGGGTTTCTTCACGTTTCGTTTACCACGGCCGTAATGTTTTGGTAAGATTCCAAGGAAAACTTAAAATCAGAATAATTAAACAATTTTAAAAAAAAAAAACTTAGATTTTCCAATTTCAACGATTTAAAGACCTTAAAAAAGTCAATACTTTTTCCGAAGACTCATCGTAGAACACTAGAACTTGCACTTACAGTTACACCTTAAAAATCTGTCATGAATCAGTCCAAAAGTTTGGTCTGGTCAAAGCCCAGAACGGATTAAAAAGCCGGTCCAATCTAATTACTTCACGGCCCGGTCCAAGCTCCAACCAAGTCTGAGTCACTAAAGCCCAACAAAACTCAGGCTATTATTGAAGGGAGAATGAATATAAACATTGTAACATTTGTAAGTGACGTCTTTGCAGCTTGGAGACTTGGTACATGATGTCGCTGGTTCTTTTTGCGGGGTACTTTGAAAATCCAGAAACCTCTGTTGATGCATTATCTGTGTGGTGAGAGTTCACGGACCCACCTTTGCAGCCAACCTTGAAACCATATTTATAACGCTTTTGTAGCATATAAAATTAAAAAAAAATTGTTATTCTAATACATAATCCACAAAAGAAAAACAACATGTATGATGAAACGGTAAATCTAACCTTGTTTCTTAAATTGCAGCCTCAACATATTAGGATGGGTGTGCACAATTTCTTTAGGTCTCAATATAGCCGTAAGGTTTGTACCTAACCCGGATCAAAAATTTCCATTTGGCAATTAGCACTAACAATTTTTAACGAATTTGATTTTTGTAATTGTTTTTTCATAGTGTAAGGGTGTCAAACGAGCTTGGGTTCAAAAGGCCAAGAACCGCCCGATTCGCGGTGGTAGTCGTAGCCCTAACTTCACTTCTAGTTGGACTTCTTTGCATAACAATTCTTATGGTGTACAAAAGAAGATACCCTATGTTTTTCACTAGCAGTCCAGAAGTAATGCGACTTGTAGAAGAACTCACATCCTTACTTGGAGTCAGTATAATCATCACCAACATTCGGTTCGCTCTTTCGGGTATGCCAAATCACAATAAGGACACATTTTCACAATAGCGACACATGTCATACCTTAGTGGATGTTGAATTGGTGTTGCATATTGCAGGGGTTGTCATTGGAGCAGGGTGGCAGACCACGGTAGCCTATATGAATTTTGGGTCGTATTTCTTTTTTGGCATACCGTTGGGTCTTTTTCTAGGGTTCATACTTGATATGGGTGTCAAGGTCATATCTCCTTTATGGTACCTTGAAATTATTACAAGTGAAATGGTTTGATCTTACTAACCATGATACTTTGATCTTTGAATCTCAGGGAATATGGTCTGGAATGGTTTTGGGAGCAAGCATGCAATGTTTCCTCTTGCTTATGATGGTTTCTCGAACTAATTGGAATGATGAGGTACGAACAAAATAATATATGTCATAAATGTAGGATATAGACATGCAAGTGGTTGTGGCAACAACAATACTAAAAGAAATGATCATTTTCAATACATAAGGCTCTGTTTGTTATGCATGAGTAAACATAGTGTTTTGCGTCTCGTATATATACTAAAAGTGTATCAATAGGCAAAAAGTTGAAACTTAGAAACTTTTTATCCCTTCGGAAAGAGTGGAATGCAAAAGATTTCAATGTGTTTCTCATCCTCACCATAATCAAATTTAACCTAGAAAGCTTGGTCATTGATGTCTAGTGTTTTTCTATCCCATTTGATAATGTAAGCTCCATGTCTTTTTGGGATATGCATTCACATATTCAGATTTTCACACTTGTATAATATGGAAAGAAAATCTAAATGAACAACATTTGGTCTCTTATGAAAACACAGGCAAACATTGCAGGAGATAGAATCATACATTGGGGTGGTGACATTCTTAACAAAGATCATGACGAAGAAAGACCGAAAGAGCAATTCAAAAGGCCATCATGACAAATGATTATTCCAGTATCGTATACTTGAGTTGATCAAAATCCAAATGACACTAATGTATAGTAGTAATACAAGTGTTTTAGTGGTGCTAGTATAGCTCACTTACCTTATAAGATTTTAAGGTCAGATGGGTCCTAGACTCCTAGTACTTTAGTTTTTGTTATTAATATTTTAGAATGGTCCCTTTATCTTAAGAGAAAATGACAAATCTCTCGTTTGGGTAGTCATAAAACTTATTTACCAAATCATACTGATTTGAAAATTAATTACCAAAAGACAGTAATATAATTTTGACCCCACTTTTTAATAAAAGAAAGAAAAATAAAGAGTAAATCACACGAATGGTCCCTATAGTTTGGGATAATTTGCATGTTTGCTCTCTAATTTATTTTTTTAACTCGGAAAGTCCATATTATTTGTTTTTGTTACGTGTTTGGTCCCTACTGTTTGTTTTTATTACGTCTTTAGTCCTTGTCTTACCTAAAAAAAACTATTAATTAAATAGGAGAAAATGGTTGGGTGTTTATTTAAATAAATTAAAAAGTTTATAAATTTGGTCCCTGTCTTACCTAAAAAAACTATTATTTAAATAGGAGAAAATGGTTGGATAGGTGTGTTTATTTAAATAAATTAAAAAGTTTATAAAAAAAACAGTTTTTTTAGGTAAGACAGGGACCAAACGCGTAACAAAAACAAATAGTAGAAAACTTTCGAGTTAAAAAAAAATAAATAAATAAGTTAAAGACAAAACACGTAAATTATCCTAAACCATAGGAACCATTCATGTGATTTACTCAAAAATAAAATTCAAATGAACCTTCTTCTCGGGTTCTTCCCATTCCATTCTACCAGGCCATCACCACCGACCATCTCACGTTGCTTCAACCAGGGACCTTTTCTTCCATGCTAAAGTATACCTTCTGCACCAGTAGAAACACAAGTTTTTTGTGTTTCAGTTACTAGGTCAATTGTAACCCAACAACATTCTGATGGACATAAACGTTCTCCTTGCAAAAAAAAATCGCTTGAACTACAAACATGAATCAAACATTCAAACCTGTAACCCCGTGAGAAATATCTACCTGTAAGACATTATCATCCATTTTTTTCCTTCCTACCCTGGATCTTTTTTCAAGTTTTCAGATATGGAGAATTAGGACTTTAATGGCAGATCTATGGGAAAAAGGACAAAAGAAAAACATTATAAATTCTTATTTCGAACTGAATCCTTAAAAAAAATTCCTTGATTCTATGGATTTTTTTCTTATACTTTCATGAAATTATGAAAATTTTGGGGTAAAACTAACCCCATTACCCATATATGGGTTTTTGGAAAGACAACCAATAACGAGACAATAAGGATCAAAGGCGACACAATACCGCAACTGAGGCAACAGTACAAACGACAAGGAAATTATGGTCGACAACAAAGATACAATTTTGTTCCCGAGTTTAACAAAAGAACAGAAGAGAAGAGAAAAGAAAGTCACGAGATAAAAGAAGAGAAAGGAAAAGAAAACAAATTTTTTTTGTGTTCCCGAGTTGGAAAGAAGTGGAAAGAAAATGAATCATTTTGTTATTTCTTTCCAAATCCTCCCAAATCCGAAGGAAAGTTAGGAGGGAAAGTGATCATCCTATTTCCCTCCATTTCCCTCCTTTAATGAAACTCGGGAACACCAATTTCTTTTCCTTTCTTCTCATTTCCACCAATTTCTTTTCCTTTCTCTCGTTAAGTTGAACTCGGGAACGGGGTTAGAGACGAAGAAGGCCTTTAAGGAAAACAGGGGAGAAGGTCACCGAAGACTATTGTTGTTTTGGGATTTTTTTTTTTGGGGGGAAATTGAGTAATCTAACCCTCATAAATAATCTTTTTGACAAAAATGACCTTTTTTTTGTAAAGTAACCATATTCTCCGAAAGTCATTGTTCGGAATTCTGGAGTACGATCCGGACCATGGTTCCAAAACACATTTTACCTTTTTTTCGTGTAACATGTGGTCTTTCTTTTAGTACAAATTTTGGTTTTATATAATGTATAAGTTTTGCTTTTAAAAAATGTATAACTTTTGATTCTATAAAATATAAATGTAATTAAAATCAACAAACAACTAATAAATACATAAACTAAATAAAGATGTGTCTATAGGTTATAATACGAATAAGATGTTCAAATCATCTTTGTCCTTGTACTATAAAAAAATTCCACTAGTCATTTTCGATAACCCATAGCCCATGGACTGGTTTTACCCTCTATAGAAATTGGTTTTCCCGTGATCAACGCCTCCAGGAACCAACACAAAAAACACCCCACAATCCCCTCCGTTGTGGTATGTCTGTGGCCTTTTCGAGGGTTATCTTGAAGCTCTCAAGTGGGATTTAATCATTCGGTACCCTAGTAGTTGACTCCCATTAGCAGTTTATAGATGTGTGCTCTCATACCTATAAACAATTCTTCATTTTCCGAATAGTAGTCGCCCTTCCAATGACTATCGTATATAGTCATTTTGAATGTCTTCAAATCCAAAGCACCAAAAACCAATGAGCATATGGTATATTGATTGACGAGTGCCCCTTTAGTAAAATTGTCCAGGCATGAACATACACTTCGACATGACTGTTAGACAAAAATTGGTTTTTGAAAGTCTACGAGTATCACATGTTCACGATTTTCTTTTGGCCATCCATATATAGGGTCTTGGCAAACATGTGCCATCCGTTGAGTATTGTACTATCCTTAAGTATAACCACATGATTCCTATATTTTCGATTGATGAGATATGCCTAGTCTATCGGAAGACATGCTTAAAGTCTTTTGCGGAGCATGCAGTACATTGTAGAGAGCTCCAATGTTTTCAAGTATCAACATGATATGGTAAGGAACGTTCTCTTTGATGTTTTTAGGCATGCCAAAGTTTCAGTCAAGAAAGAAGCACTCGTGAACTTTTTAGCTGATCTATTGAAAGGAAGATCAACACTTAGATTGGTTGACATTTTGGTTTTTAGATAGGTGAGAAAGAAACACACTTGTGTAGATCTAACTGAGATTTCTCCTCTTGTGGGCCTAGGGAGTGAGGGTTTCACGATGATGCAAACAACTTTTAAAGTTGCCTACTGCACAGTGACGAACCACAAAAAAATGTGCATGTATAATCAACATGTGTTTACATCACATTTGATACTTTTGGTTTTCTTGCGCCTGAGACATACAATTCCTCAATACAGTCAAATCTGTAATGCATAGTAATGTTATGACCTCAAGATCTATAGATGTTTTTAAAAGAATTAGTTTTGAATCCTAAGAAGAAGTAGTGGCTCAGCTTTGTACAACTCAATGTAAACTCTTCTATCTCGAAAGGAAAATTTAAAAACATTGAACACAAATATAAAGACATGAAATATACTCAGTTTCATCATTGTTATTTAATAATGGTTGATCAACAAAATCTGTAAGATAAATTTGTGGAATATATATGACATTACATAGTTGGACAGCGTTATGAACGGTTGCCCTATTGCTTTTCTTCTTCTTTCATTTGTCTTATGTATATGTCGTAGTCACCAAAAATCACCAATAAATGCAGTCTAAAAGACCTAGTATAGTGAAATACAAGCAAACCATTGTACAGGTTTCAACTGTTTTTAATACTACTACATTCAATCCATTTAATATAAAACTAATAATAATTTGTAGACGTACTCATGAAACGACAGAAAAGCACGACATTATACCATTTCTTTTTTTCAAGTTACATAATGACTATGGTTAACATCAAAATTAAACATTCCAACTCCTTTACCAAAAGGATATAATTGATAATGTAACCTTACATCCTTTAAGTTTATGGTTTTTTTTCTTAACATTAATTTATCACCAAGTCATTCACAAACATGAGCAAACTTCCAACTAACGTTAAGCTAAGCTTAGAGTGTAAAAGAGCATAATGTCACAACATGTATCTCATATCACTACAACTTTATAAACCTCAAAATACAATCATTTAAAATGGCAACAAATATAACCAGGAAATCAATACTTTAAACTAAACAATTAACCATTCTCGAGGAGAGCATGTGCAATTACTAAATCTTAAAACATTTACTTGATACAAGTGTTTAATAATATGAAGAAAGTAAATAAAGCTATCCTTTTACAATTGTCAAGACAATGATTGCAACCTTTTGGAATAACACGCACACATTGCTAGTAACAAAAAGAAAGAATCTATTATAAGTGAGCTTCCAGAGTTAACTTTTTGAGATACAAATTATTATAAACATATATTTCTCTGGATTTCACGATTCTGATTCTACAATGAACAAAAGGATTGTACCCAAAAACTATATTGATATAAGAATACATGATAAAGGGCTAAATGTAAGAAATAGCAATGCACCTTCATTTATCTGTTTATTATAGCACCCTACTTTCATTTTCTATAACAATATTGTATTTTCATTTTACTTTCTAATTAAGGCATTGTACTTTGAAAAATCTACCCAATTACTTTTTTTTTTTTTTTTTTTTTTTTTACAAATCTACACAATCATAGCAATGAAAATTGCTTGGTATTTAGATGGCAATTCTAGGACAGGGTAGATTTTTTCAAAATATAATGTAGTAATCATTAAAAGTGACAAGAGATGGGACAAAAAATTGCAACTTTTGTCCTATTCACATCTGTCTGAGTCCAATGCATGTCAAATACAGTACAACCACAACCTGTTCTGTTCTGTTCTGTTATATACCATGTGTAACAAACGTACCCCAAAACAATTTAACAACAACTTACAACAGAGCCCTCATGACGTGGCCCACTCATCAAGAAAAGGAGGGGTGTCACGAGAGTTGTTTATGCAGTGAATTTTTTTTTAAGTAAAAAGGATGGGTGGATGTAGTATTTAACCTGAAGTGTTTTACATTGAGTAGGTAATGTTAGCTGTTTAATCTCCAATCATAAGGCTGATATACCACTTTTAACTGACTCTTATTAAGCAATTCCAAAAGGGTTCGTGTCTTTTCCACTTCCAAGTAATTTGCAGCGTGTTTCAGTACCTCCACTGCATTCTTCCCAAAATCCACACTGTACCTATCATATTTTACAATCTCATCTTCTTTGTGAGGAGAAAAACAGATTATATAAAGATGTTT
Source organism: Lactuca sativa (assembly GCF_002870075.4). Lineage (NCBI taxonomy): Eukaryota > Viridiplantae > Streptophyta > Magnoliopsida > Asterales > Asteraceae > Lactuca > Lactuca sativa. The sequence continues at coordinate 40,543,942 of NC_056625.2, forward strand.
TCATTGTAACTTACTTACCATTTGAGTATTTTAGTAACTGATATTGTCATGGAGTCCACATGAAGTACAAATGCCCCACTTTGTAAGAAGTCATGAGCAGCCTCCACCAATTCCACATCAATGTTTTTAGGAGAATAGCATCGAAGAGCAGGGGCAGATCGATTTCCAGAAACTAGTGCAAAGTGTATAAGAGGCTCAGCATAGGGAAGAGACACCTGAAAAACATTTATATATACATTTTCTAAGGAACAGTTGAGATATATATATATACACCTGAAATATATATATATATATATATATATATATATATATATATATATATATATATATATATATATATATATATATATATATATATATATATATATATACACACAGACCTTAAAGCGTCTATCATAGATACCAAAGGGCTTTATGAGAGTATATGGTGGTCTTTGGTTGCCTCTTAATATGCCATTATAGATGTCTGAAAGGGAATATGCACACCCACCAATAACATATTTGAACTCATTAAACAATTTCCTTCTATCCAATGCTCCTTCAGGATGACCCCACACAAGTATTGCATGAATTGCCATCAAATTGTATAGATTGATAAAGAAAGCAAGTCTTTCCTCCTTCGCTGTTCTACTTAGCTCAACTCTTTGAAGTTCTTCTGCAATCCTTAAGAACCTTTTTTTTTTTAAAGAAAAAAAAATGAATCGCTTTTACTCAAAAAAATCGATTGAGAGTTAAGAGAGAGTATATGAACTAACCTTGCAAACTCCTCACTCCCATGGATAGTTCTATAAGCAACATGCCTTCCATCTTCTGATATATAGGCTTCAAGGATGGCATATAGTAAAAATCTCAACCTATGTGAAACTTCTACAAGAGGTTGTCTCTTAGACTGAATGATACCCCTTGGGATGTTTTGACACTGACTTATTACAGGATCTTGATCCAAAAATCGGTAAAGGTGATTGCCATCTTCAAAAGTATTTTCTCTAGGTTTATGCACACACAACCAGATATCAAATCAGAAACAGAGTAAAAGGAAGGGCAACACAAACTTTAGCTCAAAAAGTTATAAAACTACTCAGTACTCACTCAAGAACATGCCGGAAGAAAAGCTCCTTAGCAAGCTTCCGGGCGAATTCAATAGCCTATTTGTATGTGAAATGACATTAGAGCCCTTAATCACAATCAAACAACTACAATAATAGACTAAGCTGAGTTGAATATAACCACTCTCACAATCAACTAAAATTTGTAGCAATCGATGAAGATACTGAAAGAAGAAAGTATGGTATTGGTACCTCTTCTCGTTCCAAGAGTTGATCTTCTGACAAGAAATCTACAGCTTCTGAACCCAGAAAACAATTGGTCACCCTCCGAAATTTATAAAAACGATCCTTAACAACAATTGATTCCTTCATCTTCCGGACTATAACTGCTAATTCATCTACAATACCCCTACTTGACACGTCATCTTCCCCTGAAAATGGTGGTAGAGGACCTTTTGGCGATGGCCCTTGGGAAGTTACATACTCTATTTTCTCCTGTAGCTTACCAGACTCATCCAAACCTTTTAACTCATTCAACCCTCCAATTGGGAACTGATTGAAAAACACTCTAGGCACATCTGAGGAGCCAGTCATCTTTTCTAGCTCCAATTTTCTACCTGGGTACACATCTACATTTATTTCCAAATACCTGAGCCTTCTCTTACGTAGAAATAGCCTTGCCTCTTTGCAATCTGCGCACCATAACCTTGTATATAGTACAACCCTTCCTTTCATTGCTATTGATTTTGGTGACTCAAGACTCAGACTCGCCTCCTTTTTGTTCTTTCCCTCATCCTGATCCTTCTCCAGTGTTGTCTCTTGGCTTTCTCTTTCATCTGTCTTTACCTCCTTTATGTTTTTGTTATTTTCATCAGAATCATTCTGCACATCAGTTTTTCTGGAAAGACGGTGGAATACATTAGAGACTGCATATAAGCTCTTCAACTTTACAAACTTTGTGAGAACTGAAGCCTTTCCGGGATTGGCTTCCATTATAGGTTCCCAAGTTCCATCAACTACAAGCCCTTCTTCCTTATTACTGCAAGTGTTATCTTTAGGGTCGGTTTGATTGTCCTCTGTTTTTTCAGATAATGAACTTTTACTGATATCCTCATGATTATTCAAGTCATCACCTATCTTTTCACCATCCTCTGCAGAAGTGACATGGCTAACATCCTTTGAAGATTCTTCCTGAATATGATGGGCCTCCGTTTCCAATTTTTCAGTAGGTTGATGGTCGACTTTGACCGTTTCAGAAGAGTATTCCCGATCCTCCTCCTCTTCGGTGTCTTTAATGCAATCCAATATCTCCCCCTCCCCCTCTTTGGTAATGGAATTTAGTGTTGTATCATTTATCGAATTATCCTTCTCCTTGTCTTCCATAGTTACCTAAATCGCTCAATGCCCACGATCTACGTTCTGAACGCGCTGTACCCAAAAGCGGTACGGAGTCGTACCAAAACGCAGTCGGTATGCGAATCGGATCGACAGTAAAGGCGCGCCAAATCGAGAACGTAATAGGTCCGATCGATAAGGGAATCGACTATTGGATCGGATTTTTCCATGTTCAGCCTCAATTGCAAACGTCGACCTGGACGCCGACTCCTAATTTGGCGGGAATTTCAGCGACGTTTCTCAATTTCGGATTTATTGGACACAATTGTTGATTTGGTGTGTGCGATAGTAAGAATGAAGGAAGGCAGAAAGACGTGAGAAACTGAGAATGACAGCAATCAATCCAATCTAGGAAAGCATGGCGACATGAAGAAAGTTTGTGTTAAAGAGCGTTTGAGGGGTCACTTTAACATTAAAATCAACATGACAACATGAAGAAGGTTCGTATAACGGACAGGCCCTAATTGTGATAACATAAAATTTGTAAATGGTGTTGTGTTTTAGTGTTGATAGTGTAAGAAAATTAAAATGATTTATAGAACTTTACCAATACAATATTAGGGGTGTTTGGGAAAAAATTTTAAGCCTCAAAGTTCTTTTGAGGAGACATAAGCCAAAAGTGGGTTTTAAAAAATGATTGGGTAATATTTTTTGACTTTTAAATGTGATTTAGCTTTAAAAGTTTAAAAGTTACAAAAAGTCACATTTTCTTGACTTTTGAAAACCTATCATTTTCTTCTTTACCAAAAGTTATTTTGAAAAGAACTTTTGCATCTTCCAAACATCTTTATAACTTTTTAGAAAAGTTAAAAGGCAAAAGTCATTTAAAAAGTTTTCCCAAACACCCTCTTATTATTGATGGGCATCCTTTGGGGGTGAAACTTCTTTTGGGGAGTTGTTAGTAGAGATGCTAGTTTCATTCGCAACCTAGCCATAAAGAGAGCCGAAAACGCTGTGAATTTGATGCGCCTTCTTCCACAATTGTCTGACCCCCAGAGTGAGCTCCTTCTTCTTCGGTCTTGTATGAGTATTGCTAAGCTTTTCTTTGGGTTGAGGACGTGTCAACCCGTTCACATGGAGGAGGCAACAATATTCTTTGACAATGGATTACGCGAGACGATTGAGGACATTGTGGTTTGTGGAGGCCCTTTCTTTGGTGACATACAATGGCGAATTGCTTCCTTACCTATTAGATTTGGGGGTTTGGGTTTATACTCGGCAGTAGAGGCTACCTCCTATGCTTTTGTTGCCTCAAGGGCCCAATCTTGGGTATTGCAAGACCACATCTTACGGGATAGCAGTATACATGGTATGGATTCTAACTATGATTGTGTCTTGGCATCCCTTCGCAACGAGCTTCCAGATTTTGACCTTAACAATTTTACTACTAAAGACACCGCCCCCCCTAAATCCCAGAATACACTGGCGAGTGTCTTTTTTCATAAAATTGTCCAAGACATGGAAGTGCATTTCGACATGACGGCTCGGCAGAAAGTGGTTTTCCAGTGCTTACGTGCACCACGTGCTCAAGATTTCTTCTGGCTATCCCTATAGATGGGCTTGGTCAACACATGTCTCCCGTGGAGTATCATACTATTCTCAAATATCGACTCATGATTCTCATTTTTCCAGCTGACGAGATATGTCATGTGTGTCGCAAGGCATGTTTGGACTCTTTTGGGGAGCATGCAGTTCACTGTAAAGAACTATCGGGGTTCAAATACAAGCACGATATGGTTAGGGATGTCGTGTTTGACATATTTAAACGTGTCGGGGTTTCCGCAAAGAAAGAGACACCTGTTAATTTCTTGACTGACCCGACAGAAGGAAGGTCAACCCTCAGACCGGCTGACATTTTGATTTTTGGATGGGTCGGAGGGAAACATGCATGTGTGGATCTTATAGGGGTATCCCCTCTCGTGGGCCTGAGGGTTGGGGGTTTCACAGCAGGACATGCTGCTTTAAAAGCAACCACATGCAAAGTCACCAAACATGAGAGATCGTGCCTGGAAAATCAACACGTGTTCATATCATTTGCATTTGATACGTTTGGTTTCCTCGCACCGGATGCGGTAGAGCTTCTTAAAAGAGTACAACAAATCATGCATAGTAATGTTATATCTCCTAGATCTTCGGATGTAGTCTTTAAAATAATTAGTTTTACCATTCAAAAAGGCGTAGCGGCACAGCTTGTTGCCCGTTTGTCATCTCACTCATTGTACGATGACAATTAAAAAGTTGTCACAACTTCAGATCAAAAAAAAATCAACCTTTAAAAGTCAAAAAAAAATGTTTTACCTAAAGATAGGAGTTAAAATATGTAGTTTTGAATTTCAACTGTTTTTTTAGGGGTGTTCGTTTGGATGGATCGGTTTGATCCGATCCAATCAAGTAAATCCAAATTGATTTCGGTTTTCAAAACATGGATCCGAATTGTCCAAACTAATTTCAAATCCAATCTGATCCGATCCAATTACAATTCGGTTGGATCGGTTTTTATAATTCGGTTTTCAAAAACCGAAACATTTTAAAACGACATATAATTATAATATTATCCAACTTTAAACAAGAAGCAAATTGTCCAATTGGATAAGTCGGTTTTATCCGAATAATGAACAACCCTGGGTTTTTTTAAATTATATTTATAACTTGAATTTTCTAAACAGTTTATATATATTTTTAATCATTTTTCCTACGATATTTGAAATTTTGAAGCGACAAAGAAATATTTCTCTTCTAAAACGCGTTTTCTTATTCCATAAAGACGTATTGCGTTTTGCAACACATTCATCACTTCATGGGTAAGAAAAAGAATATGCCTGATAAAATATTTATAATTATATTATATTATATTGTAGTTTCAGTATTAACTAATTGATTTTTTTGTACATACCAATTTAGTGATTTTGTAAACAAAAATTTATAATAAGTTAAAAAATATTAAAACCCAAACGATAAAAGCAAATGCTATTTAAATATTAGTATTACTTTGCATCTTAACTGATAATCCAATCAAGTGAGCATATAAATGTATTTGTATTGTGGATAATCCTCTCTAATAAATGAAAATCATTTTGGCATTTGTTATCTTCTTATGCATTATGATACATGTCATTTTATGGTAATTAAGATTAAATTATATACATGTGTCATTTTTTGTAGTTTTTTTTTTCATTTTATTACATTTTATATAACCTTTAAATGTAATAAATGCAATGATAAATATATATCTAATTTATTAATGCAACTTTCCTTATAATTTCTAAATTGAATCCAATTAGTTTAGTTGTTTATATGTTTGTTTATTATTATTTTTTTTAAAATAAATCAATGTAATAAATGAGTCTCACAACTAATAGACATGATAAAAAAATCAAATCAACACTAAAACAACATGGAAATTAGAAATTTCAAAGAAATTATAACGTGAGTCACGCTGATAGTGCCTTGGAAACGAGACACGTGTTATGTAGATCTCTCGACAAAAGAAAACGTCACCTACCCAAGGTAGTTTACACATGTCTTGTTGTGAGTATGTCACGTGTCTTGTTGAAAGATAATAAATTTGATTTTCCAGCTATTGGTTACCTGGATCTTATAAGTCGAGTAATTATTAGTGTTTTTAATAAAATAAGATTTTGTTTTATATTTTTAATCAACTTTCAACCTCTCAAGAGAAGCTAAATATGTGTTTGAAAGGGGGTGATACCTGCAATTGCCCATTTGTTTCCAAATGTTGAGCACTGATATTGATTGAGGCATATACATAAGAACATGAGACTTCAGTGGAAGGGTGATGACATCGAGGATCAAGTGTGGATTTGTGGCATGACAACGACATAAGTACATTTCAATAAGGTCATGGCGGATTTGCAGAAAATGAACAATGAAGTTCATGCATGGTTGAGTAAGATTTCACCAAAACATTGGTCTTTAAGCCATTTTTATGGTATGCGTACTCTAATATTTAGTTGGTGCATATTATATTATTATGGATGAATGATCATTTTTTTTTAATATTTTCATTGTAATAAATTTATAAGAAGGGCACATACATATGTATTATTGAATAACATTTATAAGGCTTTCAATTCAAAGTTGGAAGAGGGAAGAGACAAGCCTATTATCACACATGCAGAGTTTATAAGGGATTACTTGATGAAGAGGTTGAAAATTGTACAAAAAGCAATTGACAAATATGAGGGAGCATTGACACCATATGCCGCCATAATTTTAGAACAAGCAAAAACGGATGTTGATTAATACAGGTGCATATTTGATGGCAATGACAAGTATCAGGTTAGTGGTACTCCTATGGATCAGTTTATGGTAAATATGAGGGAAAATGGTGTTGGATTAAGGTGTCTAAGCTCATAACTAAATTGGTATAAACTTGTAATTAGAAGCAAAGTCCTTTTTGGGTTGCCCTCATAATAAGAAACTGATTATAATGATATTTATAGAGAAATGAAATTTATTAGTTTATTATATGATCAACAAAATTAATCAAAAATAGATTAAATTAATTAAGAATTGATCAGAATTAATTTGGGATCAGTTGAAATTAATTAGAAGTGCAAGGGTTACTTTGTAATTTCTTAATAGTTGAGCAAAGAAGAGATTCTAGAAACCTCCTAGTATAGACGATTTTGAGATGCCTTTTAAGGCAATCAAGAATGCTTCATTTGATATAAGGAAAGTAGATAATCACTAAGATTTGAAATAATATTATTTTATATTCAAATATAGGGTTTCTAAGGTTTCCTAGCAATTATATAAAGGGTCACAACCCTCAGAATTTTCACCCATCATTCTATGTGAAACCCTAGCCGAAAATCTCCCCCTTCTCCTCTCTCCTCTTTTTTTTCTAGTTTCTAAATTTAGGTATGATCCATTAGAGGCATCATACTTTTGGTGCTTTCTTTATGAAGATCTACAAGGAAGGATTCAAGGAATTGTTTGCTATAACAATCCAAAAGATATATAACCCTAAATCTAGTGATTTTGATTTTACTAGGGTCCTTGTAGGGTTTACAGTTCATTGCATGTTGCTTTTAATGTGAAGACATAGATCCTTATAGGTTTCATATATCCTTAATTGTTAAGTGTTTTTTTTTTTTTTGTATGTACATAATTTCCGTAACCTATAAAAACCATCAAAAGGTTATACATGTAGGTTATGGAAGGTAAATTCTATATGATGAAAGCATAGAGTAACTATAATATTTGACATGGTATATAATGGAGTGGAAGTTGGAGTTCCTGAAACCTGGGTACATCCTTGTTATTGGTTAATAACATGGAAAGATGTGTATAGTTAAAAGATTGGTCAACATGGACAATGTGAGAATAAAAGGAAATGGATGAAATGCCAAGAAGAAGGTGTGACATTCCCTAATTTCTCGGCCAGAAAAGACCGATTTAATTTATGCTTTTTAAAATAAAATCAGAGAAATCTTTTTAAAAGATGTTGCGGAATTGGTCCCCAAACAAAATATGATAAAAGTTTATCAAAACCCTTCATTAAGAAGGTATATGTTTTCCATATATATATCAAAACCTCGGGATGTCATGTTCCGATACAGATCAAAAGCATAAACAAGACATTATAAGCCTTTCAACAGTTATTTACAACTACTGGCCTATAATCCAAAAATCTCTCGTCATCCTCCGACTATGCTCGGGGTCCACTACCTGTAACATAAAAAGCTGATTGGGTCAGGCTTGGGAGCCTGGTGAGCATATAGGGTTTTCAACCCACAATAATATACTTATTAAGTTCACCAATCAACAATAACATTGATTACCCATTCCCGTTGTCCTCACTTTACGTCCCTAAACACCTATCACAAGGGACCTAGCCTAAGGATTATCATCGGGATGGACACTACTGCTAAGGGGTTTCCTCAGCCATACATGTCCTTAAGGCAACCATGAGGGGGATGGAGTACGCCAATGAACATTTAATTCATCAACACCTACAAGTTGCGAACCTGCTAGTGTTCCACTGGACTATCTAGAAAGTCTGTGGTCGTCATCTATACTCTGCTAGATGAATACAACAACAACAACAACAACAACAACAACAACAACATCGAGGCCTCTCACCTTTTTAACACACATCAACTATTTCATCTACCCATGTTCTACTTAACATATTTTGTAGATAAAAAGCATATACAGTTTAAAACTTCTATAAAACATCAATTCAACAGTTACCTCAATTAAACAATTAATATATTTACACATAACACGTATTTCAAGGTAAATACTTCATATCTATGTGTAAATTGAGAGTAACTACACACTCACATATTTTGATGAAAATCAGGCAACAATTCATTTCCTAAAACGATTATTTCTAATAAAACCGGGAGTTTTATTGAGAAACCGGGCTCTGCAAAAGTCGGGCTTCGAAACCGAAAAGATAAATTTTCCGGGCTTCACGGGCACTTCGTGGAGTATTCCGGGATTTACAATCGATACCGGGGCTTCGCGGAAGGTTAAGGTGAAGAAAATATGAAGAAAGGGGCTAAATATGACAATTTCTTAAAAATATCCGAGAAGGCTCGCAGCCTTCTATTTATAGGGTGAAGCTTCTGATCGGACGGTCAGGAGGAAGCCACGCCTCACAGATCCGAGGGCTCGCAGGGAAGGCTCGCACGAGGGTTGCGCGTGCGAAGGGGCTGCTGGCGGTCTGTGAATGGGCCGAGATCTAGGGTCCGAAGTAGGGGGGTTCGTGACATGCTGTGAGGGTTCGGACATGTGCTAGGAGGGTACGTGTCGCACCGCTATTGGACCACTTCGGATTAGGCCATGTGCTCGGATGAGTCAGCAGCTCGGATGACTCAGCAGGTTGGTGACTCAGCAGGACACGTGGCACTTCTTCAGCGAGGGTGATGTGGCAAAGTGTGACTATGCGGATTTTCTCGATTTTCGCGCCAAAACTTCTAAAATCCATAACTTTCGCATACGAGCTCCGTTTTTGACGTTCTTTATATGCACGCGTAGCTAAAATTACGCTCTACAACTTCCATTTAGACTTCGTCGGCTAATTTTGACTTTAAATTTTATATTATTATTTTTAACAGACCGGGACAGGAAATTCGTTAAAAAATGATAACTTTTTCATCTGACGTCCATTTTCGTCAGACTTTTTACCGTTGTGCTCCTAATGACGAGACCTTCAATTCTCGTTTAGGTTGTGTCGGCTAAAAATCACTCGATCTAAAATTCGAGTTTTTAGCTGTCTATTGTTAAGCTGAAACTTCGAAAAATCATAACTTCCTCATACGAAGTCAGATTTGGGCATTCTTTTAATCGAACTTCTCGGTTTAATGAATACTACGACTTTCATTTAGATTACTAAGGCTAAAAAGTAGTTTATCAAAAACTCACTTTTTAGGACATTCAGCACCGTGCCGGTTTTGTCGCGAAACTTCGACAGGTCATAACTTCTTCGTTATAACTCGGATTTTGGTATTCTTTATATCCACGAAATCCTTGTTTCGACCACTAAAACTTTATGTAAAGATATCAGGCTTATCTCACACTTTAATTTTGGCGCTTATTTTTATTCTTAATTAATTAAGCCCTAATAATTAAGCATAAAACACATAATTCACATAATATTCACATAATTCCTTTTCATTTCTTCAAAATGAGTTACAAAGGTTAACCTAGACTATCAACTCAATATAAATGCCTAGGCTAGAAACACGAGTGTTACAATCCTCTCCCCCTTAGGATGATTCCGTCCCCGGAATCACATATCACCAAACAACTACGTGTAGCGACTCATCATGTCACTCTCCATTTCCCAAGTGAGATTTGGTCCATTCGTATGTTTCCAGCGCACAAGCACTAAATCGACCATCTTGTGTCGTAACTTCATAGTCTTCGATCAACCTCTTGTTTTCATCCAATCTTAACTCGGAAATCGGAATTATGTCGGGCACATCTCCCGTGAACTTTCTCAAGTAACACACATGAAAGGTGTTATGAATACCCTCAAGTTCTTCCGGTAACTCTAGCTTGTAAGCTTGATTCCCGATCCTCTGGAGAACTTTAAATGGTCCAATAAACCTTGGACTCAACTTCCCTCTTTTACCAAATCTTATAAGTCCCTTCCACGGCAAGACTTTAAGTAAAACCAAATCTCCAACTTCAAAGGTTATCGGTTGTCTTTTCTTGTCAGCATAACTCTTTTGTTGATCTTGAGCAGCTAACATCCTTTCCCTTATCACTTTCAACTTTTCAGCAGTCTCATGGACTATTTCAGGTCCCATAAACTGCTTTTCCCCAGCTTCCAGCCAACATGATGGCGTTCGACACTTTTCCCCATACAAAGCATGATAAGGTGTCATCTTAATGCTTGAGTGGAAACTATTATTACTAGAGGTAAGTGTTCATCCCAGTTACCTTGGAATTCTAGGGTACATGCTCTCAGCATATCCTCCAATGTTTGAATCGTTCGTTCTCTCTGACCATCAGTTTGCGGATGGTAAGTTGTACTCAAACATAACTTGGTACCCAATTCCTCTTGTAGAATCCTCCAAAATCTCGAGGTAAAACGGCTATCACGATCGGACACAATCGTTAACGGAACACCGTGAAGCCTCACAATTTCCTTCACGTAAGAATTCGCAAGTTTATCCATATACCACTTCTCTTTGGCTACTATGAAATGCGCACTCTTAGTGAAGCGATCAACGACCACCCAAATCATGTCGTGACTGTTCCTTGTTCTGGGCAGTTTAGTCACAAAATCCATGGTGATGTCTTCCCATTTACCCATGGGTATGGGTAAAGGTTCTAAACTCCCATATGGTTTCTGATGTTGTGCCTTAACCCTAGCACAAGTCACACAATCGGCCACATACTTAGCAACATCGAGCTTCATTGTCGGCCACCAATAATAGGGCTTTAAATCCTTATACATTTTTGTACTGCCGGGATGAATCGAGTACATGGTCTTGTGAGCTTCTTCCATCAGAAGATCTCTTACTCCGCCCGTCTTAGGTACCCAAATCCTATCTTGGAATACCTTCAACCCTTGGTTGTTTGTACCGAACACTAACGTTTTGCCCAAACGTTCTTCCTTTCGGTCATTTTTCTCCAAAGCTTCCTCTTGAGCTTTCTTTATACTTTCCACAATTGTCGAGACAACTTCAATTCTCAACGCTCTTGGCCTTTTCTTTTCAAGGTTTACCTTCCGACTGAGAGCATCAACAACAACATTTGCTTTACCAGGGTGGTAAAGTATCTCACAGTCGTAGTCCTTGAGTAACTCTAGCCAGCGTCGTTGCCTCATGTTCAATTCCTTCTGATTAAAGAGATATTGGAGACTCTTATGATCGGTGAAAAGCTTACACTTTGTGCCATAAAGATAATGCCTCCATATCTTTAAGGCGAATACTACCGCTGCCAACTCCAGATCATGAGTGGGGTAGTTCTTTTCATGTTCCTTCAATTGCCTCGATGCATACGCTATCACTTTATCCCTTTGGGTCAGAACACAACCTAACCCAACTCCAGATGCATCGCTATAAACTGCGAAGTCATCAACTCCTTCAGGCAACGAAAGAATCGGTGCTTCACACAATCTCTTCTTCAACTTCTCAAAGGCTTCCTTATGCTTCTCATTCCAAGCATAAGTAGCTCCTTTGTGGGTCAAAGCTGTTAATGGAGTAGCAATCGAAGAAAAGCCTTGGATAAACCTTCGGAAATATCCAGCTAATCCTAAAAAGCTTCGAATCTCCGTAGGACTTTTTGGTTGTTCCCACTTCATTACAACTTCAATCTTTGCTGGGTCAACCATTATTCCTTCTTGGTTAACCACATGACCTAAAAATTGGACTTCTCTAATCCAAAATTCACATTTGGAGAACTTTGCATACGACTTCTCCTTTTTCAGGACTTCTAGCACTTCACGCAGATGCTTTTCATGCTCCTGCTTGCTCTTCGAATAAATCAAGATGTCGTCTATGAATACTATCACGGATTTATCTAGGAATGGTTTACAAACCCTATTCATCAAATCCATGAAAGCTGCTAGGGCATTGGTTAGTCCGAACGACATAACCAAAAATTCATAGTGTCCATATCTTGTTCTAAACGCAGTCTTTTCGATATCCTGTCTCTCACCTTTAGTTGATGGTATCCCGACCTAAGATCGATCTTCGAGAAATAGCTCGAACCCTACAACTGGTCGAACAAGTCGTCGATCCTTGGCAATGGGTACTTGTTCTTTATCGTCACTTTGTTCAGCTCTCTATAATCGATGCACATTCTCATGCTTCCGTCTTTCTTCTTTACAAATAACACAGGGGCTCCACAGGGCGATGAACTAGGTCGAATGAAACCTTTGTCCAATAACTCCTAAAGTTGTGTCATAAGTTCTTCCATCTCTATTGGTGCTAATCGATATGGTGCTTTTGCTATCGGCGTCGTTCCTGGTAACAAGTCGATACGAAATTCTACTTGTCGATCAGGGGGCAATCCGGGAAGATCTTCGGGAAAGATTTCCGGATAATCACACACCACCGGAATATTTTGCACCTCCTTCTTTTCCATCTTAGCATCGATCACGAACGCTAGATATGATGTACATCCTTTGGCCAAACACTTTCTGGCTTTCATTAGGGAAATGATTCCAGAATTTACTCTGCGTTTGTCTCCATACACCATAAACGACTATTTCCCTGGCGGGTTTACTTTTACTATATTCTTTCTACATAATATTTCTGCATCGTTGGCGCTAAGCCAATCCATTCCTAAAACTATGTCGAATCCATTTAACTCGATAGACAATAATTCCTCGTGGAACTTATTCTTATCCAAGTCAATGAGGATGTTTTTCATACGATGGCTAACAGGTACAAACTTTCCACTAGCAATCTCGACTAATAAGGCATTAACTAGCCTATCTACAGGCAAAGCTAGCTTTCTACCAAATTCATGCGATATAAAGGAGTAATTGGCTCCAGAATCAAACAAAATTTGGGCAGGCAATTCGTTTACGAGAAAGGTACCTGAAGCGACATCGACTTCTTCTTTTGCAGCTTCAAGTGTCATCTGAAAGGCTCTCGCCTTCGGCTTTGGTGGTAGATTGGGCTTTGCGACATCCTTCCTCTTTGGACAGTCTTTAAGAACATGCCCTACTTCATGGCACTCAAAACATACCCTCTTTTCGGACGAACACACGTTGGCATAATGCCCAATATTTCCACATTTAAAGCAAGTCACCTCCTCACTACATCTCCCAGAGTGCTTTTTCTTGCACTTCTCACACCATTTCACTTCACCTCCTCCTCCTCCTCCAAACTTCTTGGACTTAGAAAATTTGCTTTTCTTGTTGGAACCTGAAGTTCCTTCAATTTTTCTCTTTTCACCAACTTCTGCCCTCTCCAGACCCTTCTCTTTGATCTGAACCTCAACATTCTTAGCAGCCCAGATGGCGGCTTTCAAAGTGGTTGCTTGCTTAACCATCGGACCAAAGTCCGCTGGTAATCCGAGGGCAAACTTGTTGACCTTAGAGAGTTCAGTTGGAACTAGATGAGGAACTAGCTTCATCTTTTCCATAAAACTAGCAGCGTATTCAGTAACGCTCATCTTTCCTTTCTTTAAATTATGGAACTCATTGTTGATTTCCAGAAGATCCTGCTCAGAGCAGTACTGCAATTTCAGTTGTACCACAAATTCTTCCCAAGACATCTTACTAGCTTCACCCTTGGGCATCAAATCAGCTAGTAACTTCCACCAGCTCAACACACCAGACTTTAACAGAGGAATCGCAAGTGCGGTCTTTTGTTTGTTGCTGTACTCGCAACTTTCAAACATCGTCTCCATTTCGGAGATCCAATTCATGACTTCCACCGGTGTCGGACTTCCAGATAGACATGGCGGTTTAGATGCCATGAAATCTTTATATTTGCATCTGCGTCCATCAAATCCTCCATCCTGGTTGTTTTGTCTAACTATCGGTGGGTTGGCTTGACCAAGAGTCCCACTGTAGTTCCCTGCTACTGATTTCCCTTCATTCAATACAGGTTGTTCAACAGGCATCGTAGTCTCTTCTCTATGTTGTTGTAGTAATCGCCTTGTCTCCTCCATCTGGCGATCTAACATCATTTGCATCATTGCTTGTACCCCAACCATCGTCATTGGCTCAGGTGCAACTCCTATAACAGGTACTTGCTCAACTACTTGAGGTTGAGGCTGTTGATCCCTGTTTCCGTTTGCATTTGCAGCTCCACTACGAGTTCTTGCCATTACAATCTATATAACGAATAAGGCAAATTTAGGTCTTTATATTTGTTAGACATGTCAATTCCCTTATCACTCCGAAACGTTTACATGTTAGTTATAATCTCGTAATCATACACTTAGAATCCTACACACATAAGGTTTCCAGATCCAGCAGGCAATAGACCATAGATCCGAACAAATAATGGCACACATGGCAAACACATAGCATTTAGCACATAAGGGCATTTTAGACATCTTTCCTAAAATAAACTAGTGCTCATCTCTAAAATATGGTAGACACTCATCTCACAATCATCACTTAGCATTCTAAGTTTAAGTTTAGAAATTATACAATTTCTTAGTTCGCTTAAAATAATGCTCTGATACCAACTGTGACATCCCCTAATTTCTCGGCCAGAAAAGACCGATTTAATTTATGCTTTTTAAAATAAAATCAGAGAAATCTTTTTAAAAGATGTTGCGGAATTGGTCCCCAAACAAAATATGATAAAAGTTTATCAAAACCCTTCATTAAGAAGGTATATGTTTTCCATATATATATCAAAACCTCGGGATGTCATGTTCCGATACAGATCAAAAGCATAAACAAGACATTATAAGCCTTTCAACAGTTATTTACAACTACTGGCCTATAATCCAAAAATCTCTCGTCGTCCTCCGACTATGCTCGGGGGTCCACTACCTGTAACATAAAAAGCTGATTGGGTCAGGCTTGGGAGCCTGGTGAGCATATAGGGTTTTCAACCCACAATAATATACTTATTAAGTTCACCAATCAACAATAACCTTGATTACCCATTCCCGTTGTCCTCACTTTACGTCCCTAAACACCTATCACAAAGGACCTAGCCTAAGGATTATCATCGGGATGGACACTACTGCTAAGGGGTTTCCTCAGCCATACATGTCCTTAAGGCAACCATGAGGGGGATGGAGTACGCCAATGAACATTTAATTCATCAACACCTACAAGTTGCGAACCTGCTAGTGTTCCACTGGATTATCTAGAAAGTCCGTGGTCGTCATCTATACTCCGCTAGATGAATACAACAACAACAACAACAACAACAACATCGAGGCCTCTCACCTTTTTAACACACATCAACTATTTCATCTACCCATGTTCTACCCAACATATTTTGTAGATAAAAAGCATATACAGTTTAAAACTTCTATAAAACATCAATTCAACAGTCACCTCAATTAAACAATTAATATATTTACACATAACACGTACTTCAAGGTAAATACTTCATATCTATGTGTAAATTGAGAGTAACTACACACTCACATATTTTGATGAAAATCGGGCAGCAATTCATTTCCTAAAACGATCGTTTCTAATAAAACCGAGAGTTTTATTGAGAAACCGGGCTCTACAAAAATCAGGCTTCGAAACCGAAAAGATAAATTTTCCGGGCTTCACGGGCACTTCGTGGAGTATTCCGGGCTTTACAATCGATACCGGGGCTTCGCGGAAGGTTAAGGTGAAGAAAATATGAAGAAAGGGGCTAAATATGGCAATTTCTTAAAAAATCCGAGAAGGCTCGCAGCCTTCTATTTATAGGGTGAAGCTTCTGATCGGACGGTCAGGAGGAAGCCACGCCTCGCAGATCCGAGGGATCGCAGGGAAGGCTCGCATGAGGGCTGCGCGTGCGAAGGGGCTGCTGGCGGTCTGTGATTGGACCGAGGTCTAGGGTCCGAAGTAGGGGTTCGTGGCATGCTGCGAGGGTTCGGACAGTGCTAAGAGGGTACGTGTCGCACCGCTATTGGACCATTTCGGATTAGGCCATGTGCTCGGATGACTCGGAAGCTTGTTGACTCAGCAGGTTGGTGACTCAGCAGGACACGTGGCACTTTTTCAGCGAGGGTGACGTGGCAAAGTGTGACTATGCGAATTTTCTCGATTTCCGCGCCAAAACTTCTAAAATCCATAACTTTCGCATACGAGCTTCGTTTGTGACGTTCTTTATATGCACGCGTAGCTAAATATACGCTCTACAACTTCCGTTTAGACTTCGTCGACTAATTTTGACTTTAAATTTTATATTATTATTTTTAACAGACCGGGACAGGAAATCCGTTAAAAATTCATAACTTTTTCATCCGACGTCCATTTTCGTCAGACTTTTTACCGTTGTGCTCCTAATGACGAGACCTTCAATTCTCGTTTAGGTTGTGTCGGCTAAAAATCACTCGATCTAAAATTCGAGTTTTTAGCTGTCTACTGCTAAGGTGAAACTTCGAAAAATCATAACTTCGTCATACGAAGTCAGATTTGGGCATTCTTTTAATCGAACTTCTCGGTTTAACGAATACTACGACTTTCATTTATATTACTAAGGCTAAAAAGTATTTTATCGAAAACTCACTTTTTAGGACATTCAGCACCGTGCCAGTTTTGTCACGAAACTTCGACAGGTCATAACTTCTTCGTTATAACTCGGATTTTGGTATTCTTTATATCCCCGAAATCCTTGTTTCGACCACTACAACTTTATGTAAAGATATCGGGCTTATATCACACTTTAATTTTGGCGCTTATTTTTATTCTTAATTAATTAAGCCCTAATAATCAAGTATAAAACACATAATTCACATAATATTCACATAATTCTTTTTCATTTCTTCAAAATGAGTTACAAAGGTTAACCTAGACTATCAACTCAATATAAATGTCTAGGCTAGAAACACGAGTGTTACAGAAGGGCAATGAGAAAGTTAAGGAGGAGGGACCAATGGCCTAAGGGGTTGTTTGGTAAGATCTGAATTTTTAAGATCTGAATTTTTAAGAGGTCTGAATTTCTAAGAGGGTCTGAATTTTTAAGATCTAAATTCTTAATATGCTGTTTGGTTGGATAATCTGAATTGTTGTGCTAAATAATAAAAAAAAGACCATTTTACCCTTTTGTATTATCTATTGCTAAATTCAATATTTTTATTTAAAAAAAACATAAACACCATATAAAATCCAAACAAAAAATAAAACAAAATTAAACACATATCCAATTCAATATTGCACTTCGGTTGATTTCTTTGGATGAAAGTATAATGGCACCTCTTTTCATTTTGTGAATCTATAATTAAACATACAGTGAAATGAAAAACTGAATGAAATCATACTTGTATAGCTGGATGCACAATCATAATTTCTTTGAACTCATGAATTCATAATGTAAAAACTATAACTAAGTTAACATGGTGATTATCAAGAAATTCTTGAAATTGCAAAGAACTATTAATTATTTTGCATCATTTACCATCTAGAAATCCCATGAGTTTCTTCAAACCATTAAACAATAATGAAGAAAAAGAATCCTGAGATGAATTATTCATTGTTATTACCAACTGTTAACTGACCAACTTTTTAACAAATTTAACAAATAATGTATGATAATTGAAGCTCCAATATGAAACAATTTCTTCAGCCAAAACCCATTTGTCATCTTCATCCATTCGATCCCATTTTCTCCTTAATTCCTTTTTCCCAAATCCAAGGTATAAGCACAGTTCTGCATACAAGAGCTTCCTGCTCCTTTTCATGGCTTACAGAGTTTGTACCATTCGGGTTTTCATCATTTCAAGCATTAAAATCGAATTACAGGAGAAAAAGAAAATGTTATTTGTAGAAGATGTCGGAGGCAAAGGCAGCATAGGCGAAGCAACGGAAGACGGAGGCGAAGCAGCGGAAGACGGAGGCGAAGATGACGACGACGACGGCATTGCAGACATGATCGGAGCTAGAGGAGAAAGGGGCGGAAGAGAACCGGCGTCGATGAGAAAGCCGGAGGGCTTCGCTACCGGCGGCGATGGTGGAGGTGATGTCTCTGGCGGAGGCAGTGTCCGAATGGGATGACCAAAGGGGATGAGGAAGGGGTGCAATCGGAGTTTTAGTGGGAAGGAGCAAGAAGAGCGAAATTTATGAAGAAGAAAGGGAAGAGAAAAGAGAATAGGGGATGAAGTATTTGGGCAAAAGGGGAACACAGATTCTTTTTATTTTTTTCAGACATGTATTTACATCTGAAAGTTTAAGAGGTATCTTAAAAATTAAGAGGCATAAATTCATATGCAACCAAACAGTCTAAATATGAAAAATTAAGAGTCTGCCTCTTAATTTTTCAATTAAGAGGCTACCAAACGGGGCCTAAGTGTTATCAAATGAAATCTTATTTGTGTTTGAATATGTTAGAAAATGTTTGTTTTTGTTGGTTTGCTTTATGTTGTGAAAGCACTTATATGTAATTTGTAGTGCTTATTAAATAGTCAACACCATGGATGTGTTTAAGACAATTATGTGTAACTTTTGTATGTGGTTTCATACCACGATACTTTATGTGCCTATTATGGTAACAAAGTTTGCCACTAATTCTAGTTGTATATGTAATGATCATTTTTGCTTACTAAATTACTAGTAAGTGAACCATTATGTCACTGAAATGAAAGTACATTTGCACCATTGCACAAAAAAAACACATTTCCATTACGTAAACCATAAACTTGTCCATTATACAAATAGATTTCCATTACACCAAAGACACATCTATTACAACAAAAGATAAAACAAAAAACGATTACAACCCCCAAACTAGGATCATAACACCACCTGCTACACATTTAACATCTTTAACCAAATAAAAAGAAAATTTAAAACCCAATTAAATATGCATAAAAACTCGAACATTTTAATATGTTGAAGAGCTTCTTTGTGCTTCTTTCATCACCTCAACAAGTCGGAATGATATGTATGGATCTAGGACATATTGGTAGATTGACCCATCCAATGAATATGCACTTCGATCCAGAGTTCGACCATGCCCAAACCTTCGACCTAGGTTGTTTTCGGTCCATAATGTCATGATCACAACTCCTCAACCACAGAAGAAAACGGTCATTTTCATCTTTGTGTGTAATGTATTGGAGAAGAAAGAGAGAGATGGAGATGACATATAGATGTGAAAGAGAGAGATCGACAATACAAAACACTGATATAAGGGCAACTGAAGAAACTAGGTAAAAAGACGAAATTACCCTCACACTCTACGCACGTAATGGGCATTAGTAGGGATGTCAAAAACTCCCGCGAGACTGTGTCCCCGTGGGACCCCGATATCGTACTGGACTAATTTTAAAAAAAAATTTGGGAGCGGGAGCGGGAGCGGGGGCGATATTAACTCCCGTTTATTTTCGGGACCGGGGGCGGGAGTGAGTATTTCCGTCCCGTACTCCCATAGGGGCCCCGTTTATTTTTTATAATATATATATATATATATATATATATATATATATATATATATATAATGGAAATTACAAATGAAAAATTAGGGCTTCATCTTTCTTCCGTCCGTTTTCAATCGTCACTCATGAATGGGGGGCAAATAGGAAGGGCGACTTTCTAGTTTCGAGGAGTCGACGTCGAGTCGTCGAGGACTTCTTCTTCCTTCTCTTTCCCGTTCCCTTAGTCGGCGACCTGTACTCCCATTCTTTGACCGACGAGTGGCGAGTGAGTAGTGACGAATGCCTACGCAACTTCTCCAATCTCCAACTCCCACGGGCTACCTATGAGGCTGCGACTTCGGCTTTCTTTCGTCACCGGCTCACCGCTGCCGAAGCCTTCCATAATTGACGGTAAATACCACCTGTTGCTGCTATCAATTTCTGCTTCTAAATTCTCACTCTCACCGATTTCTGCTTCTCACTCTCACCGATTTCTGTTTATCACTCCCACTGATTTCTGTTGCTTACAATTAATCTTTTCCAGGTTTTGTAATTTCATATATTGTATGTTATCAATGAATTAAGTATAAGTTTGTAGAGTACTGTTATAGAACTCGATGCTTGCAATTAATCTTTTCCAGGTTTCTTAATTTCATATATTGTATCTTAATCATTTATATTGTTGCTATCAATCAAGGTTGTAAAAATCGCTCGACGTTAGCTAGTCGGTGGACTGGGGTTAAGGGATTAATCGGCTAGACGGAGATTAATCAGGGGATTAATCGGAGACTATTAATTGCTACTTTGTTAGATTTTAAAAAATTAAATATGACTAATATCATATAAAAGTTCTTAAATTCGACTAATATCATAGCAAAATAGGTTAATATGATAAATACAACACTAATCAAACCTCAAATAGTTTTTATTGAGATATAAATTCTTCAAAGTGTTAAAATTTCATCAGGTTCTACTATTTCAGTCAATGCCTATGCATGGATTAATCGCTAGGAGCTCTCTAATCGGTCGAGTAGCGCCTAAGGATTAATCGGAGATTAATCGGAACCTAATCGGGATTTTTACAACATTGCTATCAGTTAATTAGCTACAAGTAAGAATGCTTGATCAAATTTTGTAGAAAGCTTGATGTTTGCAACCTCTAGTGAGAATGTTTAATCATTTTATTGCTGCTTGCTGTTTGCCTAAATAAATAGATAGCTTTGCCATAAACAAAGCAGTTTTTTAGCAAAAAAAAACTAATTTTAAGCCGGGGGAGCGGGGGCGATGGAGGTAACCGGGGGCGGGACCGGGGGCTGTGTAAACGGGGGAACCGGGGGCGGGAGCGGGAGCGGGGGCAAAAGTTGATTTCGGGGGCGGGGGCAGGGGCACCTCTTTCCGCTCCCATTTGCCCCCGTTGACATCCCTAGGCATTAGATGACAAGTGACTGACGCCGTCTGACGGAGGGACCAAGTTTGTAATATCAAAATACCACAGGAACCAAGTTTGTCTATTATATTGAAGTTGGACTATATGCACCTATTACGTCATACCACATGGATCATTTTTGTAATTTTCTCTAATTTTATTAGCTACATTTTTATCAAAATATCATGGACTAATTTATAATTTAAGTTTATGGTATTCCAAATTGAAATTAGGGTTGTTCATTATTTTGATAAAACTGAATTATCCAACTGTATAAATTGGATTAAACTATTTGGTTCATATATTTGAATTTTTGTATTGGTTTTCAGTAAAACCAAATTATTATTTTGGATTTTAAATTGATTTGAGTGTCCAAAAAACGAATAACGATTATATATATATATATATATATATATATATATATATATATATATATATATATATATATATATTCAATTATATTTTTTCTATTTTTAATATATACTTTAAATCATTTATTAATTTATTACACAATTATTTTAGATTAGTAAGTTTTACCTAATAAAAAACATTAATGTCTTTCTTATCAAAAGTTTTTTATCAGTAAAATATTAAACTATAATGCACTTTTTTAGAACGGATAACACACACACTCACTATCATGTTCTTAAATATGCGCATTTTTTTCATCAATGAGACTTGAACTCTCAACCTTTAGCTGATGGACACAATTCTATCAACTTATAATACCGCTAGACTATAAGTTATTTACTTATATTGCATTTCTCTTAGTAGTTGTAAACTAAACAATTTGTTTTTTTTCTTTTATAAAGTTGGTTGATGCTTAAGTTATATATATTTTTAAATATATCGGCTCCTGAAAATCAAATGTAAAAAACCGATCTAACTGAATTGTAATTTTGCTGGATATGATCGGATTTAAATTTAGTTTGTACTATCTAAATCAATGTTTTTAATAATTGAAATCAATTTAAATTTACTACATTGATTCGATCCGGATCAAAACTAACAACGACATGTTTTAGTCTCATGGATATAAAAGTGAACCTAACAACGACATTTTTATATTGAGCACGAGAATCTGCTACAAAATTAAAAGAAACATGACATGTTATGTTAGGATCCTACGACACCTAAAAAGTGATTAGATTGGGATGACTTGCCATGAACATGTGGATGTAACAATTTGAATATATATATATATATATATATATATATATATATATATATATATATATATATATATATATATATATATATATATATATATATATATAGAGAGAGAGAGAGAGAGAGAGAGAGAGGTGGGTTCAATTGAGAAAATAAAAAAGGTTGAGAATGGGGGAATCATTTTCAGCCACTCATTTTCTTCAAGCATAAAAAGACACGGTGGCAAACTTGTAAATATGAGAACAACCTTCAATCTCAAATACGTATCTGTAGTTCAAACTCATTCATCGTTCATCATCCAAATTTCTTCTCCAACTTTCAACAATCATCCAGATTTCTTCAATTAAACCATCATCAACATCATCCAGTGCTAATCAATCATCGATCTTCGTCAATAATCAACACGATTCAACAGTTAACAACAAAAATTCGTTTTTGGTTCTTTTAATTCAACCTTCAATTGTGTTTGAATACGATCAGATCTTCAACATCTATGATTAATTATACTCCCAACGTTATTAGATCAACATCATCGATAATCAACAAAAATCCACTTCATATCATTCATTCAACATCGATTATCAAATAAAACTTGAAAATTGAGGTTAGAAAAATATCAAATCGTTTTTTTTTTTGAAAAATTTCATATAATTCTCTATCAATCTACTCTTTTGTAAGATTTAAATAGTCAAAATATCATGTTTTTAAGATTTTTAAAAAAAGTTAAATTGTATGCACTCCAACTGTTTGATGAAATGCATTAACTAAATTATCACGTTATATTCATATATGAATATGTTTTCTCAGTATATGATTATTAAAACAAAAAACAAATATGCAAGTCTGTATGTTATTCATATGTGAATAACATATAAAAATTATATATATTTGTGAAAATACATTGTAATATTCATATGTGAATATATTGTGTAATATTCATATGTGAATATACTGTGTAATATTGATAAGTGAATATATCATCTAATATTCACAAATGAATATACTATGTAATATTCATATGTGATATACCATGTAATACTATGTAATATTTAGATATGAAAATATTATCTAATATTCATAAGTGAATATACCATCTAATATTCACAAGTGAATATATTATGTAATATTCATAAGTGAATGCATCGTCTAATATTTAAATATGAATATACTATGTTTATTATATGCTATATTCATATATGAATAATACTTAAATTGTAAAAAAAAAATTAATCATAGTTTTTATTCATAACTGAATAACGAATGTATTGTAGTAAAAACCTGATTCATTTTTATTCACTTATGAATAACGATAGCTGAAAATATAAAAAAAATAAATTTTTTGTTTTATCTTAAAACTATATCAATATGGATGTCTATTTGTAGAGAATAAAAAATCATGAATTTTGGTATATTTAAAATCATTTTTCGATAAAAATAGCTTTTTAAAAATAAAAATAAAAACGAAAAAACTATGTTTTTATATATATTAAGGTAATGATTAGCATAGTTTAAGGAAACACGTTTTGTTGGAAAACATATGTCTATTCCTTTCCCATTTCTGCTGGTACGACGGAGGTTTTTGCGGCAAAAATAAATGAGTGACTAAGAATGATTCCCCCATTCTCAACCTTTTTTTTTCTCAATTGAACCCTCATATATATATATATATATATATATATATATATATATATATATATATATATATATATATATATATATATATATAGGGAAAGGTTATATGGAAAATAAAGAATTAGGGCAACACATGTTGGAACCAATAAAAGCATGACAACACATAACTTTGGAATAACTACATAAATAACTTCCATAGTACATTGCTTATGAATAAAGAAATAGACACGTGTCACTTGATCATTGGTTCCAGCATATGTTGCCCTAATTAATCATTTTTCATTGAACCTAAACCTATATATATATATATATATATATATATATATATATATATATATATATATATATATATATATATATACACACACACACTACAACGAGTTGTGTTGCTGAAATAATACCATATATCTAACTAAACAAAAGAAATGTTTCATGCTTTTTTTCTTTTTTTTTATTGAAAATTTTAGTAGATGTATGATATTATTAATTACAGGATATAGTTTGATATATAGATTATCGGTAAGAGCTAAGATGTAAGTAAAGAATTTTGTTATTGTATTGTTGTTGTTCGCCGTTGTCGTAGTCGCCGCCATCGTCGTTATTGTTGTTGTCAACTGCTGTTATTTTTGTTTCTATTACTGTTGTTGTTGTTGTTGTTGTTGTTTTTGTTATTATTATTATTCCTGCTTAAATTCACCCTTAACAATTAGTTGTCAATTTCTGTTTCACTTTTTGTATTAGAAGCCATGTCCTTACAATTTTACATAATTCTTTTGTATATACTTTCGTTGTGTTTTAGATTGCTTAAAAATGTTTGATCCCATATATTTCCAACATTATCCACAATTATCTTCCATTTTTCCACTAGAGACATACTACTTTTAATAGATAAGTCAATATAAGTGTTGTTTGATAGTTGTTAATTGAGTCAGATCTAAATGAGTCTGAAATTTGACCAAGTATGAAGTAGAGGTGGCAATCGTGTCGTGTCGTGTCGAAACACTAAACGGGTTGAAAGTGTTTGACCCTAACCCTCTTTTAATTAACATGTCTTGTCGTGTCAACCCATTTATTTTCATGTCGAGTTTGTGTCGGGATTCAGGTTAGGGCTATACATTGAAATATGTCGTTTCATGTGAGGTTAAAAGATTGAGCATATTGAAAGAATAGGAGGTGGGTAGGCGGAAAGGAAAAAACTAATAGTTTGGAGGCATAATAGATGAAGTCATAGCAAGTTCAGATGAAAAAATTAAAAGAGTGGGAGTTAGAGAGGTGGATGACATGGTCATAAGGATGAGAGAGTGGTGAAAGGATAAGAGAGTGGTGAAAGAGACTGTGTAGTTTGGGAGAGGATGAAAAAATTGAAATGAAGTCTTGATCTAGTCGGTTAAGTCATCTCAACATTACAAAACGATTTAATTCGAAGGTTTTCTTTTACTTATGGTTTTGGTTTTGTATCTTTCTAGTTTATTTAAATAATTCAAAAAACTTGCATATAAATGAACGGGTCATTTTCGAGTCATATCCGAGTTGAAATTCTCAACCCTAACCTAACTCGTTTAATTTTCATGTCGTGTAGTATCAACCCGTTTATTTAAACGGATTGAAATATCTTACCCATACCCGTTTATTTCGTGTTGAGTTCATGTCGTGTTTCGTGTCGTGTCAATTTTTTTCACTTCTAGTCTGAAGTCTAAGTGAATCTACATCTGACTGAAACCATGTTATTTGATTATGCGTCTAAATGTGTTAAATGATAAAAATGACCATTTTACCCTTCTATTTTGTTTATAACAAAACATAAATCTATTCATAACAATTAAAGTTTGTTTTCTACTCCATTGGGGTCACCCCATTGGACTATGAACTCCACTTTAGTCACCTCTAAATTGCTTAAATTCTCAAAACTACACGACTTTATAATATATTTAATCACACATGCTTTCACTTCTTTGATTGTAAAGGGATACCCAATAAACTTAGCCAGCCTCTTCATGTTTCTTTAGAATCTTTCTTCATATCTTCATATTTCATAAGAACATCTTGAGTTCTTTCCAAGCTTGGTTTCCAGTAACCCAACTTTAAGAATCTAATATCCTGTAAAGTTAAAAAAAATCAGGCAATTCCATAAACATTTGGAGTGCATAAGAATATGTCTAACTACAAGAAGGTGTCAAAAGGCACAAATGGTTATGTTGATAAGATTAAGAGCATACAATATAATCCATATTGAATTGATAAACCGATCACTTGTTAAGATGAAAGGAGGGAATTACTATATAGTTTTAAGCCAACAAATCCCAAAAATCGCATTAATGAGTGACATGTAGGTTATTACTCTTGATGTTGCCCCAAACTTTCTTCACAAAGTTGGTTCAAGAAACTCTCCAAGAGGTTGAGATATTAGAACAACTTTGAGAATACCCACGGGGGCGGTCATGCTTGGGTGTAACGGTGGTGGCGGAGCTATTGGCAGCTGCCATCAAAACTCTGTAACCTTGATGTGAAGCCCGAACCGACCATGCCATTTTTCAACTTTACCTCCTTGCAGAACTTCTTAAGTTTCACAATACTCCAGTAAATCCTTAGACCTTGACGTAAAAGAAAATAGAGGGAAGGCGATACTTTAGGGGGCGGCAATGGAGGTGGTGTCAAATGAAAAAGTATGGAGAAGGGTGTGAGAAATTGTTGGGGCAAGGAGAAGAGAAAGGGGAAATATGGGAGAATGAGCTTTTGGTTTTGGTCAGTGATGATTTTAACAGATCCATTCATATGTATATGGGCCGAGTCAACAACATTAAGTGGTGTAACAAACAAGCTGACCAAACCAAATCAAATGAAAAATTCTAACCGGACTCGATCAGACTCAAATCAAACAATCCCTAAGTAAAATGAAGCTTAGTCAGGAAACACCAAGATAAAAAAGCAACATGGTTCATTATGTCATAATCGACCCTAACCCGTATAGGGTTGTTTTTGCAAATTAATTTGCAATCCAAACACTATATAGAAGCCCCTTAAAATAATAATAATATTTCTTATGTTTGGTTACACTAGTACAAAACCTATTTTTTGGTGCAATTAGTTTTTTCGGTATTATTGGTTATTTTGGTACAATGGTGGTCCAAAACCACACCATTAAAATAAGACAAAATTGCAAGAATGGTCCATATGGTTAGGTCGAAATTACTACTTTGGGCCAAATAGGTTTGGACTAACACTTATGGTCCAAAGGTTTTCATTTTCTTGCCACTTTGGTCCACTTTACTTTAAACTTTTTGTAATGACAATTTTTCCCTTGGATTTTGTTTTTTCAGTTTTTTATTTATTTAGATACTTTTATAATTAAAATAAAAATATAAAAATTGTAACATCCCGAAATTCAGGTACATCTATTTTACCCTTATTCTTTACCAAATTGTCAAGTTTAGCCCCTAAGTGAAAAATGTTGCAAACGAGTACGTTGCGCGTACTCATGCGCTTATTATGGACGCAGACTCAGTTAGGTACGCTGGGCGTAACTGGCTCAAATGCAAAACCCTAAATGAGACTTGAGGACTATAAAAGGAATGATATGGTCCTTACACCAACCACCATTTTGCAGAGAGTGAAACGCTAACAGAGCAATACCATCGTTCTAAGCTTATGTGTGTTTTTGAGCTTGATATTGTCCTTGTGTGATTGAAAAGAAGAAGAGGAGGTCATTAAGGAGGCTAGAATTTGGAGTACAAGTTTAGATCTGAGTTCTACAGAGGTTGGAGCTTCACTTGGAGGTAAAAAGCTCAAAGCTTTCCTTGTCATCTATGATTTGTGCTTTATGGACCCATTTTTAGGGTTTTTGGTCCCAAGGAGGAGACTTTATGAGCAAATGATCTCCATAAGCTTAGATCTGCCCTATTTACATGTAATATGTGTTGTATGTTCATAAAAATCCAATCTTGGAAGTTGATATTAAGTCATGCATGAGATGAGGGCTTAATGAGGAAAGAGGAAAGGTGTTTGGAGTGATTGGTGACCTTTACAGCCATGCAAAGGCTTAAAGGTTTCGACTTTATGGATTAAGTGGCCTTAGAATAGTCAGATTTGGAATTTGAGCTTATGTCTTAACCGTTTAAGACCAAAAATCAAAAAGAGTATGAGACTGGGACTTACGTTGGGCATAATCCTAGTATGTTCAACGTAGGGGTGGAGCTCCCTGATTCTGTGAAGCATCGGAGTATGCCCAACGTATAAAGTAGTTACGCACCATGTACTCCGGAGAGTTGACTTTTACGGCTTAGTCAATATTTGATCGGTTGAACCATTAGAGGGGTAAAATGGTCTTTTACCCTTCTAAGAGAATTTAGAGAAGGGTTAGGCTAGTATCTTGTTTGCTATTTATATGATGTGATACACTGCATTTTCTTATGTGATTTGTGCTATGTATGATTCAGAGTTCACAGAGTTAGGAGTTAGGACCAGAGGGTCCATAGAGTTATGGGACTGGAAGGTCCCACTGAGACACACTAACCAGAGGGTCATACAGAGTTATAGCCTCAAGTGGCTAATATGTGTTGTATGTGGTATTTTGGGGAACTCACTATGTGACATCCCCAAAATCACGGCCACAAAAGACCGGTTTGTTTATGCTTTGTTTAAAAATCAGAGTTACATTTTAAATGAAAGTGTTGCGGAATTTGTCCCAAAACAAAAATATGATAAAGATTTATCAAAAGCATTTCCATAGAAATGTATTTCATTAAAAGACTCGGGATGTCATGTTCGTACATATCAAAAGCATAAACAGTACAATATAAGCCTTACTACATTATTTCATATCTACAGGCCTATATCCGTAATCCCTCGTCCAAAACATCACACCTATGCTCATGCGCCACTACCTGTAATACATAAAACTGAGTGGGTCAGGCTTGGGAGCCTGGTGAGCACATAGGGTTTTCAACCCACAATAAATAAGTTTATTAATTTCATCGATCAACAATAACCCGATTACCCGTTCCCGTTATCCTCACTTTACGTCCCTAAACACCTATCATAAGGGACCTAGCCTAAGGATCATCATCGGGACGGACACTACTGCTAAGGGGATTCCTCAGCAATAAATGTCCTAAAGGCAACCATGTGGGGGATGGAGTACACCGGTGAACATATCGTTCACAAACACCTACAGGTTGCGAGCCTGCTAGTGTTCCACTAGACTGTCTAGAAGAGTCCGTGGTCGTCATCCATACTCCGCTAGATGACAGAATCAACAACATCAACATCGAGGCCTCTCATCATTTTATCACACATCACCTATTGCATCTACCCATGTTTTACCCCAACATTTTCATAGATATAAAATACATATACAGTTTAAATTGTTGAAAACATGTATAACAACGTTCATCTAGCATAGATAGCAAGTATTCAGATAATATGCACACATAGCACATAATTTATATAAAATACTTCATATCTATGTGTAAGTTGAAAGTAACTATGCACTCACTTGTTAAGGTGATGATTCCAAAATCGAGCAGCGCTTGCTTCTAACGATTCTATTTTCCTTCGAAGAAACCTAGCATTATTATCGCTAAATTTTAGTCTAATATTTACCGTGACCAACTATTAGTCTTAGTATTATTATTATTATATAAGCGTTAAACAATATTTCCCAACCACTATGTACAGACAGGGGCCAGACATAAAACACCGGAGGGCAGGACCATTTTGGCATATAGCACTTCTGAAATCCAACAACCCTATGCGGCCCTTTAAACCAGATTCCCCGTACCGCGAGTAGTTAAAAAAAAAATATTATAACGACACTTATATAAGTTATAATAATAGCTCAAATATTTATTATAAGTTCATAATAACAATACTAATTTTAAATATAAGCTATATTAAAATAAGGTAAGCATAACTTACTTACAAGGGGGTTTTAGCTAGGAGTCGGGCTCTGCAAGGGCAGAACTTCGTCGCTGAATCTTTCTAAGAAAGATTCGTGCAGCGCTTCAGCGCTCACCTTACTATACTAAGCTACAGAAAGAGAAGTCGAATCACGAGGGACCGAAATGCTCGGGGGATAAGGAGAGAAAGACTCTTGAATCAAGAGAATGGTGCAAGAAATATGAGAGCCCAAGGCTCTTATTTATACTAATTGAATTTTCAAAAACTACCCTCCATAATTACTTAATGACCTTTTAGTTATATAAACAACTAAACACCCCTCTATAATACTATTATAAATGGATTTAATGATATTTGTACTAAACTAATGTCAAAAGAACTCAACATTAGTCTTATAATGACCGCATCGTCGATACCTTTCTAATGATATATACATATGTATATATATGTGTACGTATACATGATTTATACTTTATTTTAATACGTAAATATGTTATTATAATTTGTAACTCGTTCATACGAACTCCGTTTTTGACGTTCTTTATATCCACGCGTAGGTGAAGACGTACTCTACAACTTTCGTTTAGACTCCGTCAGCTAATTCTTGACCGATCTCAAATTTAACAGTAGGAGGCCTTTAGACTGTTAAATGACCGCGAAGAATTCGTAACTCCTTCATACGAACTCCGTTTTCGTCCATCTTTTTACCGTTGAGTTCCTATTAATGAGATATTCAACTCTCATTTAGGTTGCGTAGGCCAAAAATCGCTCGGACTAAAATTCGAGTTTCGGGTCGTGCACTGCTAAGCCGAATCTTAGAAAAATCATAACTTCCTCATACGAAGTCAGATTTGGGCGTTCTTTTTATCGACGCTCTTAGTTTAACATATTCTACAACTTTTGTTTAGATTGCTAAGGCTAAATCTCGCTCTATCATAAATTCACTATTTACGCTTCCCGGTGCCGTGCCGGTTTTGCCGTAAAACTTCGACGGGTCATAACTTCTTCGTTATAACTCGGATTTCGGCATTCTTTATATGTACGAAAACCTTGAGACATATTCTACAACTTTATGTAGAGATATCGGGATTATCTTATACTTTAATTTTGACGCTTATTTTTATTATTTATTAATTATACATTTATAATTAAATTATAAGCACATAAATACACATAATTCACATAATACTCAAATATTTCATTTTATTACTTCAAAAAAAAAGAGTTACAAGAGTTGACCTAGACTATTACATTGACAAAAATGCTTAGCCCTGAAACCCGGGCGTTACAATTCTCTCCCCCTTAGGATGATTCCGTCCCGGAATCATGCATCAGCAAACAGATGTGGATAGCGACTCATCATGTCATCCTCTGTTTCCCAAGTGAGATTCGGCCCATTCGAATGTTTCCATCGGACTAGCACCAAGTCGACCATCTTGCGTCGTAACTTCTTAGTCTTACGGTCAACAATTGCCTCAGGCTCTTCGATCAGCCTTTTATTCTCATCCATCCTTAACTCTGAGATTGGAATTATGTCGGGAACATCTCCCGTGAATTTCCTCAAATAACACACATGGAAAGTGTTATGAATACCATTGAGTTCTTCGGGCAAATCCAGCTTGTAAGCTTGGTTCCCAATCTTCTGAAGAACTTTGAACGGTCCAATAAACCTTGGACTCAACTTTCCTCGTTTCCCGAATCTTATAAGTCCCTTCCACGGTGAGACTTTAAGCAAAACGGAATCCCCATCTTCGAAGGTTATCGGTCGTCTTTTCTTGTCAGCATAGCTCTTCTGACGATCCTGGGCTGCTATAATTCTTTCCCTAATCACCTTCAACTTATCAGCAGTCTCATGGACTATCTCGGGGCCCATAAACTGCTTCTCTCCGGCTTCAAGCCAACAAGACGGCGTACGACACTTCTGTCCATACAAGGCTTGGTAAGGTGCCATCTTGATGCTCGAGTGAAAACTATTGTTGTAGGAAAATTCTACCAGAGGTAAGTGCTCGTCCCAATTTCCTTGGAATTCGAGGGTACATGCTCTTAGCATATCTTCCAATGTCTGAATCGTTCTTTCGCTCTGACCATCAGTTTGCGGATGATAAGCAGTACTCAAACACAACTTTGTACCTAACTCCTCTTGTAGACTCCTCCAAAACCTTGACGTGAAACGACTATCACGATCTGATACAATCGTAAGTGGAACACTGTGAAGTCTTACAATTTCCTTCACGTAAGCATTTGCGAGCTTATCCATAGACCACTTCTCGTTGGCTGCTATGAAGTGTGCACTCTTGGTGAAACGATCCACGACTACCCAAATCATGTCGTGACCGCTCTTCGTCCTGGGCAGTTTAGTCACAAAATCCATGGTGATGTCTTCCCATTTACCCATGGGTACAGGTAAAGGTTCTAAACTCCCATACGGTTTCTGATGTTGTGCCTTAACCCTCGCACATGTTACGCACTCGGCCACATACTTCGCAACATCGAGCTTCATCGTCGGCCACCAGTAGTAGGGTTTTAGGTCCCTATACATTTTAGTGCTACCGAGAAGAATCGAGTACATGGTCTTGTGTGCTTCTTCCATCAGAAGATCTCTTATTCCTCCCGTCTTAGGTACCCAAATTCGATCTTGGAATACCTTCAGTCCACGACTGTTTGTACCGAACACTAACGTTCTTCCCAAACGTTCTTCCTTTCGATCATTTTTCTCTAAAGCTTCTTCTTGAGCTTTCCTGATGCTTTCGACAATCGTCGAGACGACTTCAATTCTTAACGCTCTTGGCCTTTTCCTTTCCAGATTGACTTTCCGACTGAGAGCATCAGCAACAATATTTGCTTTACCTGGGTGGTAAAGTATCTCACAGTCGTAGTCCTTGAGAAGTTCTAGCCAGCGTCGTTGCCTCATGTTCAACTCCTTCTGATTAAAGAGATACTGGAGACTCTTATGATCAGTGAAGAGTTTGCACTTCGTGCCGTAGAGGTAATGCCTCCATATCTTTAAGGCAAAAACTACTGCTGCCAACTCCAGATCATGAGTGGGGTAGTTCTTTTCGTGCTCTTTCAATTGTCGAGATGCGTATGCTATCACCTTTTCTCTTTGGTTCAGAACACAACCCAACCCGACTCCAGAAGCATCACTATAAACTGCGAAATCTTCGACTCCATCGGGTAGAGAAAGTATCGGTGCTTCACATAACTTCTTCTTTAGCTTCTCGAATGCCTCATCGTGTTTCTCACTCCACGTATATGTAGCTCCTTTATGAGTCAAAGCTGTTAATGGAGCAGCTATCGAAGAAAAGCCTTGGATAAATCGTCGATAATATCCGGCTAATCCTAGAAAGCTTCGAATTTCATGGGACTTTTCGGACGTTCTCACTTCATCACAGCCTCGATCTTTGCGGGGTCAACCATTATTCCCTCCTGGTTAACAACATGACCCAAGAATTGGACTTCCCGTATCCAAAAGTCGCATTTGGAGAACTTTGTAAAAAGCTTCTCCTTCTTCAACACTTCTAATACTTCCCGTAGATGCTTTCCATGCTCCTCTTGGCTTTTTGAGTAGATGAGAATGTCGTCGATGAACACTATCACGGATTTATCGAGGAATGGTTTACAAACCCTATTCATCAAATCCATGAATGCTGCGGGAGCATTGGTTAGCCCGGATGACATAACCAAGAACTCGTAGTGTCCATATCTCGTTCTGAATGCAGTCTTCTCAATATCCTGCTTTCTCACCTTTAGCTGATGATATCCTGACCTAAGATCGATCTTTGAGAAGTAGCTCGAACCTTGCAGCTGATCGAATAGGTCATCAATCCTCGGCAATGGATACTTGTTCTTCACCGTTGCCTTATTCAGCTCTCGGTAGTCTATACACATTCTCATACTTCCGTCTTTCTTCTTCACGAATAACACCGGAGCTCCCCAGGGTGATGAACTAGGTCGAATAAAACCGTTGTCCAACAGCTCCTGAAGTTGCGTCATGAGCTCCTTCATCTCCGTCGGTGCTAATCGGTAAGGTGCCTTTGCTATCGGTGTTGTTCCTGGTAACAAGTCTATACGAAACTCCACTTGCCTATCAGGTGGTAATCCGGGAAGATCTTCGGGAAAGACTTCCGGATAATCACACACAACCGGTATATTCTGCACCTCTTTCTTCTCCTTCTTGGCATCGATTACGAATGCCAAGTATGATGCACATCCTTTGGACAAACATTTCCTGGCTTTCATCAGGGAGATGATTCCAGAATTCACTTTGCGTTTGTCCCCATACACCATAAATGATTCTTTTCCGGGTGGGTTTACCTTTACTATCTTCTTTCGGCATTGAATCTCAGCATCGTTGGCGCTAAGCCAATCCATACCCAAAACGATGTCGAAACCGTTCAACTCTATGGGTAATAGCTCTTCGTGGAATTCATTTCCGTTTAGGTCAATGACGATGTTCCTAATACGATTACTAACAGGTACGAATTTGCCACTGGCAACTTCTACAATCAGGGCATTATCTAGTTTTTCTACAGGCAATGCTAATTTCCCACCAAATTTATGTGATACAAAGGAGTAGTTGGCTCCGGAATCAAATAGTATATTTGCAGGCAAACCATTTACAAGAAAGGTACCTGAAGCGACGTCTGTTGCCTCCTTTGCAGCCTCGAGCGTCATCTGGAAGGCTCTCGCCTTCGGCTTCGGTGGTATGTTGGGTCTTCCTGTCTCCTTCTTCTTCGGGCAATCCCTTGAAATGTGCCCCTCCTCGTTGCACTCATAACAGACCTTCTTAGTGAACGTGCATTCATTGGCATAGTGCCCAGGCTTTCCGCATTTGTAACAAGTGACCCCTCCGTCACACTTCCCAGAGTGCTTTTTCTTGCACTTGTCACACCACTTCGCTTCTGATCCTCCTCCTCTCGAACCAGACTTCGAGAATCTACCCTTCTTACTGGACCTTGAGGATCCGTCAAATTTCTTTTTCTCGCCAACCTCGACTTTGCTGGCAGCTCTTCCCTTAATCATATCCTCCACAGACTTGGCAGCCCAGATAGCTGCCTCCAAAGTAGGTGTCTGACGCACTGGCACCGCGTACTCCCATGGTAATCCATTTGCGTACTTATCAATTTTCGTCAGCTCATCCGAAACAAGACACAAGGCAAATTCCATCTTTTGTGTGAAGTTCGTGTATTCATCGATTGACATGCTCCCCTTCTTTAGGGTTAGAAACTGGTTCTCTAGCTCGAGCAGGTTTTGAGCTGAGCAGTACTTTCGTTTGAATTGTACCAGAAATTCTGCCCATGTCAGTTCCAGGGGTTTGTTGGGGCTTAAAGTCTTCCCCAAAGTATTCCACCAACGTACAGCGCCTCCTCGAAACTGACGCACTGCAAACGTGGTCTATAGTTTCCCTCTGCAACCGCATGTCATGAAAGCTAACTCCATCTCCGAGATCCAATCCATGACTCCGATTGGATCTTCCTTTCCCGTGAAAGTCGATGGCTTGCAAGTCTGAAAATCCTTGTACTTGCATCCATTTCTCTCGAATCCGTCATCTTGGTTATTTTCTTGAACTATTGGTTGGTTGACTTGACCAACAGTTCCACTGTAGTCTCCTTCCTCAGTCTGCCCTTCGTTCAACTCGGGCTGTTCGATTTGAATAGTGCCTTCCTCTTGATTTTGCTGGAGCAAACGTCTAGTTTCCTCCATTTGACGATCCAACATAGCCTGGATCATCGCTTGCACTCCGGCCATCGTGACTGGTTCAGGTGCAACTTCTTCTACAACAGGTATTTGTTGAACCACTGGGGGTTGGTTCCTATCTCCATTCGCGTTCACGTTTCCGCTACGGGTCCTTGCCATCTTGATCTATACACCGAATAAGGTGAATTTAGATCTTTATTTAGGATAGACGTTTAAATCGTCCTTATCACTCCGAAACGTTTACATGCTAGTTCTAATATCGTAGTCGTACGTTTAGAATTCTAAACACATAAGGTTTCCAGATCCGGTCGGCAACAGACCATAGATCCGAACAATTAACAGCATATTATGCACAAAGCCTTTAGCACATAAAAGCATTTTAGGCACAATTCCTAAAATAAGCTAGTGCTCACACCTCACAATCATCGCTTAGCATTCTAAGTTTAAGTCTAGAAATCCTACAAATTCCTAGTTCGCTTAAACTAATGCTCTGATACCAACTGTGACATCCCCAAAATCACGGCCACGAAAGACCGGTTTGTTTATGCTTTGTTTAAAAATCAGAGTTACATTTTAAATGAAAGTGTTGCGGAATTTGTCCCAAAACAAAAATATGATAAAGATTTATCAAAAGCATTTCCATAGAAATGTATTTCATTAAAAGACTCGGGATGTCATGTTCGTACAGATCAATAGCATAAACAGTACAATATAAGCCTTACTACATTATTTCATATCTACAGGCCTATATCCGTAATCCCTCGTCCAAAACATCACACCTATGCTCATGCACCACTACCTGTAATACATAAAACTGAGTGGGTCAGGCTTGGGAGCCTGGTGAGCACATAGGGTTTTCAACCCACAATAAATAAGTTTATTAATTTCATCGATCAACAATAACCCGATTACCCGTTCCCGTTATCCTCACTTTACGTCCCTAAACACCTATCATAAGGGACCTAGCCTAAGGATCATCATCGGGACGGACACTACTGCTAAGGGGATTCCTCAGCAATAAATGTCCGAAAGGCAACCATGTGGGGGATGGAGTACACCGGTGAACATATCGTTCACAAACACCTACAGGTTGCGAGCCTGCTAGTGTTCCACTAGACTGTCTAGAAGAGTCCGTGGTCGTCATCCATACTCCGCTAGATGACAGAATCAACAACATCAACATCGAGGCCTCTCATCATTTTATCACACATCACCTATTGCATCTACCCATGTTTTACCCCAACATTTTCATAGATATAAAATACATATACAGTTTAAATTGTTGAAAACATGTATAACAACGTTCATCTAGCATAGATAGCAAGTATTCAGATAATATGCACACATAGCACATAATTTATATAAAATACTTCATATCTATGTGTAAGTTGAAAGTAACTATGCACTCACTTGTTAAGGTGATGATTCCAAAATCGGGCAGCGCTTGCTTCTAACGATTCTATTTTCCTTCGAAGAAACCTAGCATTATTATCGCTAAATTTTAGTCTAATATTTACCGTGACCAACTATTAGTCTTAGTATTATTATTATTATATAAGCGTTAAACAATATTTCCCAACCACTATGTACAGACAGGGGCCAGACATAAAACACCGGAGGGCAGGACCATTTTGGCATATAGCACTTCTGAAATCCAACAACCCTATGCGGCCCTTTAAACCAGATTCCCCGTACCGCGAGTAGTTAAAAAAAATATTATAACGACACTTATATAAGTTATAATAATAGCTCAAATATTTATTATAAGTTCATAATAACAATACTAATTTTAAATATAAGCTATATTAAAATAAGGTAAGCATAACTTACTTACAAGGGGGTTTTAGCTAGGAGTCGGGCTCTGCAAGGGCAGAACTTCGTCGCTGAATCTTTCTAAGAAAGATTCGTGCAGCGCTTCAGCGCTCACCTTACTATACTAAGCTACAGAAAGAGAAGTCGAATCACGAGGGACCGAAATGCTCGGGGGATAAGGAGAGAAAGACTCTTGAATCAAGAGAATGGTGCAAGAAATATGAGAGCCCAAGGCTCTTATTTATACTAATTGAATTTTCAAAAACTACCCTCCATAATTACTTAATGACCTTTTAGTTATATAAACAACTAAACACCCCTCTATAATACTATTATAAATGGATTTAATGATATTTGTACTAAACTAATGTCAAAAGAACTCAACATTAGTCTTATAATGACCGCATCGTCGATACCTTTCTAATGATATATACATATGTATATATATGTGTACGTATACATGATTTATACTTTATTTTAATACGTAAATATGTTATTATAATTTGTAACTCGTTCATACGAACTCCGTTTTTGACGTTCTTTATATCCACGCGTAGGTGAAGACGTACTCTACAACTTTCGTTTAGACTCCGTCAGCTAATTCTTGACCGATTTCAAATTTAACAGTAGGAGGCCTTTAGACTGTTAAATGACCGCGAAGAATTCGTAACTCCTTCATACGAACTCCGTTTTCGTCCATCTTTTTACCGTTGAGTTCCTATTAATGAGATCTTCAACTCTCATTTAGGTTGCGTAGGCCAAAAACCGCTCGAACTAAAATTCGAGTTTCGGGTCGTGCACTGCTAAGCCGAATCTTAGAAAAATCATAACTTCCTCATACGAAG
Organism: Lactuca sativa; assembly: GCF_002870075.4. Taxonomy (NCBI): domain Eukaryota; kingdom Viridiplantae; phylum Streptophyta; class Magnoliopsida; order Asterales; family Asteraceae; genus Lactuca; species Lactuca sativa. The sequence goes on from NC_056625.2 coordinate 40,582,344, forward strand.
TCAGATTTGGGCGTTCTTTTTATCGACGCTCTTAGTTTAACATATTCTACAACTTTTGTTTAGATTGCTAAGGCTAAATCTCGCTCTATCGTAAATTCACTATTTACGCTTCCCGGTGCCGTGTCGGTTTTGCCGTAAAACTTCGACGGGTCATAATTTCTTCGTTATAACTCGGATTTCGGCATTCTTTATATGTACGAAAACCTTGAGACATATTCTACAACTTTATGTAGAGATATCGGGATTATCTTATACTTTAATTTTGACGCTTATTTTTATTATTTATTAATTATACATTTATAATTAAATTATAAGCACATAAATACACATAATTCACATAATACTCAAATATTTCATTTTTATTACTTCAAAAAAAGAGTTACAAGAGTTGACCTAGACTATTACATTGACAAAAATGCTTAGCCCTGAAACCCGGGCGTTACACACTAAGCATTTATGCTTATAGTGTTATGTGTTATGTGTTTTAGGTACTAGTGAGGATCGCGGGAAGGCGTCGACATGATTCGTAGACACTGACAGGGGATTGTATTTTGTGATCTTGGGATATGTTTTATTATGATTACATTTGATGAACATGAAATTTGAGAATATTATATGAGTTTTATGTTGTTGACAAATGAAAATTTGTTTTAAATTTTCACGACGTTACAAGTTGGTATCAGAGTCTTAGTTTGAGGGATTCGGATGCACCTTCGGGCGTATCTGAACTCAAACTGAGGATTTGAGGAAATTTTCACAAAAGAAACAAATTCTTTCTAAAAGAGTACATGATTTTTGAGAAAGGCAGAAAGGAGCAGTGTGTATGATCAGCTAGCGCCCGAACGGTGATTTCCCAAAATTCCCTTACATTATGTGTTATGATATTATGAAATGAGTTATGCATGATAGAGTAGGCTAAGTAATTCATATTTTAGGACTAGAGTGGCCTGATTTGTGATGCCTTAGCCCAGGAGTTCTGCTGTTGTGAGTTGCTTGGTATGCAATTAGGTAGCAGAGAGTAGCTTATGAGAGGCTTGCTAGAGAGTAGGCTGGATTCAGAGTGGTATAAAGTACTTGTGAGTAGGGATCCTAGGAGGAGGACTTGGGGTGAATACTGATGTGGTGTGGAAGTTAGTATAGGGCCAGTACTACCGGAAACACCGGGTCAGTGGGCATTCCAAGTAAGAATCCTCAAGGTACTAAGGAACAAGGAGGGTTGAGCTATCGAGTGTGAGTATACTCGAGCGAGTCTCTGATTTATTTATGTTGTGTTTCAGAGTCATCATGGTTGGGACACGCAGCACTCTAGAGAGCAGCGGCGTTAGCGATGGGGAGATTTGTCGATTGATTCATGAGGAGGTGGCCGCAGCCATCCGGGCGGAGATTCCGGAGATGTTTGGGTCTATCAAGACCACCTTGATTGAGACATTTGATGAGCGATATGATACTCTGTCGGAGGTTGTCGTTGCTACAGCCACCGCAGCTGTCACCACCGCTAGGCTACAGGGAGGTGACTCGTTGCTGTAACGAGAGTTCAGCAACACGAAGCCACCAAAGTTTGATGGGACGCAGGCTCCGATAGCCGCGATGAGGTGGATTTCTGACATTGAGGGATGCTTCTATACATGTTCATGTCCGGAGCATCTGAGGGTACGGTTCGTGTTGAACCAGATTCACTTGGGAGAGAAGGATTGGTGGAAGTTTTTGACGGCGCATTTCACTTCTGCAGAGCTTACCACAGTGACCTGGGAGAGGTTCACCCCCATATTTCGTGATGAGTATGTTCCCCCGGTGGAAAGGGAACGGTTGGCCCAGGAGTTCTTGTCCCTCAAGCAGGGAACATAGTCTGTTACTGTGCTTACCAGGATGTTTCATGAGAGGGCGATGTTTTGCCCCGAGCATGTGTCTACTAAGTAGGCACGCATGAGTCCATATCTGAGTATACTGAGGAGAGACATTCGCGAGTTCGTGGCGAACTCGACGTACCACACATTTTACGAGCTCCAGGAAAATGCTCGGAAGAGGGAGATTAAGCTCGAGACTCAGTCCAGGGAGGAGACGGAGTCTCAGGGGAGGGATCAGCGACTAGCACAGTCCCAGCCAGCAGCTAAGCGGGTAAAGCTCGCCGATCCGAGACTAGGGAACCAGAGGGGCCACACTTGTAGATCCTTCGGTGACCCCCGCCAAACCACCAAAAATACCAATTGTACCCTGAAAAATCGAGCCTTCACACAATCACCATCATATTCATCTTCAACCCACCACGAAAAGTCATCACCATCGAGAACCCATCATCCCCATATTCCTTGCTCTTCCATTTCTCTTCCGATCAAACTGTAACTCAGAAAATATTATGAAAGAAGAAGGTTAAAGAATGAGGGGTTGTGATTGAACAGAGAATTGTCGCCTGCGATCGAACAAAAAAAAGGAAAAAAATAAAGGGTCACTTTATTCTTCCTCTTAAGTGTGACCTGCAATTGAGTTTGAAGAAGGAAAGAAGGAGACGCGGACGACATTAATGGAGGTGATCGGAGCAATCAGATTCAGATCTTCTGTAAGTTTATGATGATAGAGGAAGATCTGGAAATTGACACACGCACACACACACTTAGTTCTGGATTGGGGAAAAAGATCATCAAAGTCGATTTCATCTCCTAGCAGCATCCCTCCCTCCCTTTCTGTTTGGAATCTAGATCTTGTTGTTTGTTTTGGTTCGAGTTTCACACACAAAAATCAATTTAGATTGTGGTGAAGGTCAGTTCATCAGATCCAAAAAAAATGGTTTTTAGGTTCAAGTGTCACACATAAAAATTGATTTGGGTGGTGGTGAAGATGAAAACATGTTTGATTTCCCAATTCTCCGATATCGAATTGTTAACCACCAACATATGCAAACTCCGATCTGGTTCCTGATCTTGTTCCTACTTCTTCCTTCCTTAGATTTCATCGGAGCCACCACTTTGATTTTTTGGAAATTGGTTTGAGTTTTGTTATTGATTTTGGTTTAGTTTTCTCTCAGTTAACCCTTTCAGCTTATCCATAAACCGATAGTCGGCGGGGAAGAATTTGGAGTTAATCTTCACAATTTAGTGTTGATATGCTAAGTATGGAATCGATATGCATGCTAGTCTTGATATGCTAGTCTGGTAGATCAGTAGGACTACCTGTAATCTTGTATGCGTGATTATATGTATATGTTTGTTATCTGTCGGCATATTGTGTTGGGTTGAGGTTGTACAGCTTCATGATGTAGCCAACAAACCCTGGCGCATTCCAGATATGAGTTAAGGGTCATGTAGGGCATGCCAGACTCATACTGAGGGCTCAGTAGCATTCCAGATACGAGTTGAGGACCCGATGGTATGTCAGACTCATACTGAGGGCTTAAGGGTATTGGGGCAATCCAAATATGAGCTGAGGGACGAGTATGGCATGCCATAATCATACTAAGGGCTCAGTAGCATTCCATACATGAGCTGAGGACCGGTTGGTATGCCAGACTCGTACTGAGGGCTGAACATTGGTATTCCAGTTTGACGACTGCTTGGGTCGGGAGCAAGCTAGACATAAGTTGTGGGCCCCAGGGGAAAGCCAGACTTATGTTGTGGGCTCAAGAGCAAGCTAGATATGAATTGTGAGTCTGACAGGCAAGCCATAATCATATTGTGGGCTCATGGGTAATCCATTCTTTTAGTTGTGGACTCAGTACATGTTGTTATTGTTTATGTGCTATTTGTTTGGGTATTGGTACTTTGGGGGAACTCACTAAGCTTTGTGCTTACAGTTTTGTTTATGGTTTCAGGTTCTTCAGATGATTTGTGGCAAGGAGAAGGCATGACCGTACACATCCTTGGTTTTACAATGGGTTGGATCTTGGGAGACTCTGATTTTAAATCATGTTTTGGAGACAATGTTTTTGTAAACACTTTTATTAATAAATGGGTTGTTTTGGAAAGTTTAAATCTGTTGAAATTTTTGGGATGTTACAATTAACACTTTTCTCAAGTCTCATAATGAATCAATATTACTTATGAGGAATTTATAATGCATAAAATCTCACACAAAATCTCACACAATGAGGATAGAAACACATATACTATCCTTAGCTATCTCCACTTAGTTATAAGTCATCTATTACTCTCACTCTCTTTATAACAAGTAGTACTCACTTATTACTTATTAGAATTTGCTATTTGTATTAGCACTTCACAACTATCACCTGGTACCCAACTTACGACTCATCCTCTAGTCACGACTATATCACCAACATCAATAAATAGATACCCAGAATCACTTAATTGGGTATATCACTCGCAGTTCACTTAATTATTTATCACCGAATAATATCTCAGTTTATACAATATTTCCATATTTCAACACATATATCAATTCAATACACCACAAATTCTTGAATTTCATCACATCCACTATGGTTCTCAACACCAATAAATGTGGATCAAATACTTAGTAAGTTCTTAACATTGGTATCAACTAAACGCTCAACAGGTCGAACAAACACTTGTTTATGAATAACTTCACACTAAAAGTATCGACTAGACACTCAACAACTCACACAACCAGATACAAACTAGACACTTAACAAGTCGCACAATTAGGTATCGACTAGACACCCAGTTGGTCGTAACATTACATATCAACTAGACACTCAACAAATCGCATAATTAGGTATCGACTAGACACTCAACAATTCGCACAATTAGGTATCGACTAGACACTAAGTAGGTCATACCATTATATATCACATTCCAACATAACATCAACTTTCTCTATAACATTTTAGTCACTATTCAATAATCGCTACAAGAATGTCATCTTATTTTCACTCTAAGGACTTTGTTGTTATATTGTTAACCTGTGAAAACAACTAATCATTATACCAACATATAATGTATCGTGCCAACCTGTGACACTATTAACTCGTATCGTGTCAACTTGTGACACTATAAACTCATATCGTCAACTTGTGGTGTCCCAACAAATATCATGTCAACCTGTTCCGTTAGTGTTTGTTCCTTTTCATTTTAAGTTATTACGTTTTAAAATATTTATTGGTGACTAGCCAAATGTTAAAATGAAAAAATTTCCAAAAAATAATGGCAAATGTGGAACAAACAAAATGTTGGGGCTAAACGCAAACTCATGCATAAATATTGGGGATAAATACAAACAAAGAAAAAAAAATCATATCAGCCAAACTTACACATCATCATAACTTGTTGGTAACTAACCAAAGATCCAAAAATGAAAAGTTTTTGAAATATAATAGCATATGAGGAACAAAAAAAAGTTTGGGCTAAAACATAACAAAGTTGTATATAAAATGACTTTTGTTGCATTTGCCTTTTTTTTCTTGTTTTTCTTATACCACCTGATCACCTCGTTCATCATCAAGGGACAACCATAAAAATGAAATTGATGAGATTTGGTGAAAGATGATTGTTCATTACTAACTGCATCACCAACAGTAGACCTAACAAACGTACCATGTCGTGTCGGTTTGTGTCGTGTCAATACATTAAACGGTTTGAGAGATATTAGCCTTAATCAGACCCGTTTAATTATCGTGTCGTGTCGTGGCAACCCAATTATTTTCGTCCAATTTTGAGTCGGGTTTTGGGTTAAGATTTAGAATTTGTAAATATGTTGTGTGATGTTGGGTTTAAAGATTTTAAATGTTGGAAAGTAGGAGATGAGAATGTGAAATTGAAAAAGTGAAACACTAGAGCTGGAAGGTGGAATGACAAAATTTATAGTAAATTTAAAAGGCAAAATGGAAATAGTTAGAGTTTAGGAACAAAACGGATAAGTGGTGAGGATGATTAAATTAAATCGCTTTAAAAGTTTGTATTTAATTTTAATTATTGAGTTTGGCCTACTACAAGTCTATAATATATAATATATTTATACAAATATAAAATTTATAAAATTATGATATATAACTAAACGGGTCACGTCATCTTTGAATTGAAAGTCTTGGTTCTAACCCAACCAGTGTAATTAGTTTAATTTTCGTGCTGACGTTTCAACCCGTTTACTTAAACGTGTTGAAATCTCTTACCTAAACCCGTCAATTTCAAGTCGGGTTGTCGTGCGAGTCATGTTTTGTCAGGTCTAACCATCAGTGAATTTTCTCATTTTTTTTATAATATTATGTTATATATATATTTTTTATCGATATTAATAAATATCTAGTTTATTTAAAACTTGCTACCTTTTAATGATATAAAACATGATAACATATTACGTAAATACAAATTGTGTTGTTGAGATTTTATATACGTTACAAAAAGATAAAATAAATATACTAATGATATATTTTTAGGCGTAGAAAATGACGTGATAAGTTTTATATGAATCACTCGTTCCACCAATTTTATATTGATTTCTTATTAAAAAAAATAATAAGAATATTATGGGTTGATGATGGTGTAACATATGATATACTATAAAAAGTACCTTGCTTTAAAGAGTATAATGGTGTAGGATTTAACACCTTTTTACCATATGCATATTGTATACCATGTTCCTTGATGTTTTTAATAGTTTTGGATATTTTATGTTTGATTTTTGATTCTCATTTGGACGTCGACATCTTCAAATTAAGATCTTTTCCTGGAGTTTCATAAGGTGTGAAAAGAAAACGAAGGAGTGAGCATTAAGTTATAAGTTAATTCCAAATGGACCCAAAATATACCCCACATAAACAACATTCCACCCCTATTGGAACCTTAAAGATAGTCGACTGCAGCTTCCTGAAAGCCCTATAAATCAGGTACTAATGGCGCCACATACACAATTGAAGATTCAAGAAGCCAACAAAGAGTCCCTTTCAGCCTTCTACACTGCTCTTTCCTCTTTCCTCTTTCATCTTTCCGCTCTCAAATGGCAGGACCTTCTCTCAGTAATCTTGAACACCCTACCACCGCAAACATCAAATTTCTTTGCAGCTACGGCGGAAAGATCCTCCCTCGTTACCCCGATGGCAAACTCCGTTACCACGGCGGAGAGACTCGTGTCCTCGCCGTTGACCGCTACCTCTCTTTCTCCGGTTAGTTTACCCACCCTTCTAGTGCTTTTGCTGATTGAATTGGAACGATTTCCGTAGATGTCGTAGTGTGTGTAACAAGGATATGAAATTAATGAGATTTTCTTTTTTTACTTACAGAATTGGTGGTGAAACTCGGTGAACTTAGCGGGACGTCGATGCCGGTGGCTCTGAGGTGTCAACTGCCGACGGAGGATTTAGACGCGCTTGTGTCAATTACATCCGACGAGGATCTCGTTAATCTCATTGAGGAATATGATCGAGTAGGTAAACTACAATCATCATCGAATCTCAAAATCAGAGCGTTTCTCTCACTACAGAAGAAATCCTCCCCGACTAGTTCAACCGCCTCTTCTCCGTCCACCACAACCGGTCTCGAGAGTTCTTCTCCGTCGTCCGATTCCAATTCACTCACGAGATTTCCTATGGCAGCGACGAATCATTACGGCGAGCAGATGTTGAAACCACAGGGAAAACTTCCATTCCGCTACGAAAGATCCAGCGGAAACCTCCTGCGCTATGCATGTCAGAATTCAAGCCAGAGTTACCAGCTCCTTCACAATGACAACCATTGCAATAAGAGTCTTAGATATGCGACCGACTTTCGATCGGAAAACTTTTGTTCTTGAAGATGCATCAATCTAAATCGTGCCCAAGAAGAACAATCCAAGTATCCAACCGATTCAATAAAAAAAGGTAAATGAAGGGTAGACATATGTGATGTACTATTTGACTAAAAGTCTGAAACCATTTTATAGAAATGGAAGAGGTTATAGTTTTGGTAAATCTTGCTCGTTTGTTGACGTCCGCCGTTGAAATTCCGATTACCGCCGGTATTAATCATCTCGGCAACCTGATTCGATGATCGATGAATAGAGTCTGTTTTGTCGTTTTAGTGATGGTGACCGTAATCTGCTTATTTGTGTGCCACGTTATGTAGTGTGGTTGGATGTGTTGTTAGATCGGTAATTTACCTTTAAAATCTTATTGGTTATATTAGGCGAATTTAGTATATTTTTTATTAAATACTTTATTTGTCCTGCCTACATTTTAAATATTGCATTTTTGTTCTTTTTAATGTTTTTTATTAGCATATATATCTAAAATTAATTTTTTTGATAATTTTTAACATTTAATAATTCTTTTTTACAATTTAAAATCATTAAAATTGAAAAAATAACTAAATTGATAAGAATATCCTTACTTTTTAAGTCGCATAAACCCTTTCTGCTACATATTGGATCGCAACAGCAGATCTCGTCCATCAATAGCCACACAACATAAACATGTGAATTCACAAACTTACAAAAAACATTATAAAAACCATTTTTGACATTTACAACAACATTAATAAATGATGATAGCGGCGTGAAGCATAAGGATCTCAATGAAAGTCACATAGACTCTAACTAGTTCCCTTCCCTGCAAAGAATAAGTTATCCACATGAATCCTTAGCTTTGATGAGTTTTACATGCAATAACGTAGATAAATCCTTATACTCTTAAGCAGTGTTGCAAAAATCGTTCTATGCGGTCGATTAATCGGCGCCTAGGCGCTAGGCGGACACCAACCGCCTACGAATAAGGGGTTAGAGGGTTGTCTAGTCGGCCATGGTCAATATCAGTCAAAACCGATCCAACTCGGTCATCAGACTAAATCGGACCAGCTCGGACCAAATCGGTCTAGCTAACTCCAAGGGTCCCGCCAGCTCAAAGGAGTTGACTTGCCAAAAACATTGTTGGGCTTGGTTTTACAAGAGATACAAGCTCCTTTTATAGAGTAAGTTTTCCTTTAATGAATGTTCCCACCAACGATGTTGGATGAACTTTAAATTATTTCATATCTCTTCTTTGCATCTCTTTCTTCCCCACTTTGCATCTTGTTCTTCCCCAACTTTCTCTCTCGATCTACAACCTGATGTCTTCGATTGTTTGTCGTCTTTTCAATTAATTTTCACAACTTCATTGATTTTGCGTTTCAATTAATTTTCATAGCTTCAGTTAATCCCAATAACTCCCAAATTTTCACAGCTTGTTTGCATCTCTTTTTCCCCACTGTGTGTATGTAGGTAACACACGATCGAGAACACCTCCATAGCAACCACCTCCGCAACAAACCATAACAACCACCTCTATATTCGTCTTCAACTCTCATTTGTTGCTGCCTTCATCTTCAATTCTCATACCTACAACAAACCACCGAGAACACCTCCATAGCAACCACCTCTGCTGCTTTCGTGTTATTTCCACCCCCAAACAATCTCCTTATACCCCTTGAACCACCATCAACCACCGCTATCAATACTCACCGAGAAATACGTTTCATCCAAGTATGAAATTCGAGTTTGATTTTGTAAGAGGAATAAATTGTTGGATAAGGTGTCTAAGTCCATAACTTATTTGGTATATACTTGACCCGACCGGCATGGTCCATTTGGGTTGCATCTCATCCAAACTATTTATGGATAATTTTATTAGAGTTATACACATATGTTTATTAATATATTATAAGTTATAATATATTAATATGAAGTTATGTTATTTAATTAGTATTAGTCTTAAATTAATTATGAATTAATTTAGAGATTAAAAGGAAGACTAATTAGATTATGGGCTATTGATTTTATATGGTGTGGGCTAACACTCATTTGTTAATGGGCTAGGCTTTGATGGAAGTCCATGGATGATCCATGGAGCTTTTAACCCATGGATCCGTGGAAAAGGAAAGGTCATGGGTTATTAGGGTTTCACCCTAACCATGTACACTATATAAGCATGCTTATGGAGCATGAAATGAAAACTAGTGAACTAGTGTGTGTGTACTTGTGTGTGGCCGAAATATACAAGTGTGTATACTCTCTCAAAGTTTTCCAAGAGTTTGTGGTGTTTTGTGATTCCATTTGAGGCATTCACACTATTGGTGCTTGGCCCTCAAACTCCTCAAGAATCAAACTCATCAAAAAGGTATGTAATCTCTTCTAACTATTTATGTTGAAATGTTCCCCATGCCATGTTAGATAGGTTATAAACCTTGGAAAATTATTATTTTGCATGTATTTAGACAAACATAGATCCAAGGTTTATTAGGGTTGCATGCACACTTAGGAAGTGTTAGATTGCTCAAAACCCAACAGTGGTATCAGAGCCTAGGCTTGCTTGTTTGATACTTGATGCAAAATAGTTGAAAAAGTTGAAAAACTTGCTGTCTGACTGATGAACTCGCCGATTCCATGGGGGGACTCGCCGAGTCCATGTGTATCTTCAACCTACTTGCCGAGTAGGTTCATGCACTCGACGAGTAGGAGCGACAGAGTGCGGATTTTCGACTTTTGCTGCTGGAAATGGACTAGAAACATTACCCTAAACTGTTTTGGTGTTTTAAAACTTGTTTTAGTTGGTGTAATGGTTGTTCTAATCCATTTACAATAGCATATATCAAAATTCCATGATTTTTATGTGTTCATATAATTCTTGAAATTTTGATGATCATGTTCATGTTCTTATGAATTTAGAAGATGATAGGAATTATTTGCTGAATTGTTTAGAATTAATTCTTGATCATTTATGTGTTTTAATGGAGTCCATAATTTGTCCTCAAGTTATGGATATCCAAAGGTCGCTTTCTTTAACACACACATTTAAACACATAAGTTACATGAAAGTGAAGAGTCTTCATTTTTATGAACCTTTAATTCATAAGTTATGAAATGAAAAGTTTTGGATAGTTACAAAACTTGTCCTCAAGTTTTGGAATTTGTAAAGTTTCACACACTTTAATAAACTTTAATTCCAACCCTTAGAGTTTTAATAGTTAAAATTCAACCCTTATACTATTTATAACATTAATGGTTAATTATTATATATATGTATAAGAATAAGTTGTTCTACCGTTAGTAGGCCTCATTCACGAAGCCGGTCTATAAGGTGGGTATAAGGTTGTTGCCTATAAAATGGAGACTTAATGGGTGTCCACTCTCACCCACCGCTTGCTTGACTGGTGGAGGGTCGTTAGCCGAACGGGTAGGACAATGACTTTAAATCCTCATTAAAAGTATAATGATTATTATAAAGTAACTAAACCTTTTTAATTCCCAATCTTAGTTATTTTAGGAAAAATGTGAACATGGTGCTAGTCCATGGAATTCACACTTTGTACCTTACCAAGTCGTTGGTGGAGCGTGTGTGGTTAACCGGCACACTAACTTGGACTAGTAAGGATCACGAAGGGTGACTTAATGTTTGTCATAGATCAATGGAGTGTGTGTGGTTAACCGGCACATTGATTAGGTGATAATATTAAGGGTACCAAGTGAATTAGCATGGTTATTCACACCTTGTTTTGTGATCCTCGACATCCCAGTCACAAAACTTGAAGGGCACAATCGAGATTGAAACATGCCATTGAAAAGTTCAATGAATCACAAAAGAATCTAGGAATTTCAAATCCAATTAAAACCTAATAATACATTTTGTTTTTCATGGTGGAAATTGGTGAATCGCCATTCACCTACCTTTCAAATATATTATTACTTAGATTACGGCATCCCTCTTCTAAGTATAATATATTGTGATTGGGTCCTAGCCTTAATATTACATTTGGGTGTCTTATTAAGGATTCTATATATCTAATCTACACTTGCTTTCTTCCTTCAGATGTCTTCCAACACTAATGCTTCAGGCTCTAACCCAACTGGTTCTTTCTCTCTCATGAATCTTTGTGGGAGGGTCATCTTTGATGGTTCCAACTTCATGGATTGGATTAGGAACATCAGGATGGTTACTCGTTATGAGGACAAGGAATATGTCCTCGATAAGGAGTTAAAAGAACTTGATGAGTCTACTGCTACTCCTGAGGAGATCGCTGAATTCAGGACACATGAGAGAGATGCTACTAAGGTGGCATGTATCATGATGGCCACGATGACAGCCGAGCTCCAAAAGTCATATGAATATTTCTACCCTTTTGAGATGCACCAAGACTTGATGGAAAGGTACCATCAGAGTGCTCGTCAGGAGCGGTATGAAATAATCTCCTCCATAATAACTACCCGCATGAAGGACGGTGATTCCGTCACGGCTCACATGCAAAAGATGCAAAGGTATGTGGACCGTTTGCTGAAGCTGAATGTGAACATCCCTGAGGAGTTGGCAATTGACATCATTTTGCACTCCTTACCTTCTTGTTATGACCATTTTCGTATGACATATCATATGAACAAGGAGGAAGTTACCCTCAGCAAGCTTCAATGACTCTTGAAGACCGCTGAAACTGGTCTTAAGGGCAAGGCGGTTGTTACCTCTCCTACTCCTACTCCAACATCTACCCCTGTTGTAGCTATCGGGCAAGGCAAAGGGAAAAAGAGGAAGCACCCTTCGAAGGGTACCAAGGGAAAGTCTCTTGAAGGCTCCTCATCGAAGACCAAGAGCGGTTCTGTCACTCCTTCTGCCATTCCCAAGGATGCTGAATGCTTTTATTGCCATGAAAAGGCACACTGGAAGCGAAACTGCCCTAAGTACTTGCAGGATCTAAAGGATGGGAAAGTGAAACCCACCCATGCAGGTATTTACACTATATTGTCTAATTACTCATCATATTCTAACTCTTGGGTGCTTGATACAGGATGTGGTATTCACATATGTTCTGATATGCAGGGCCTAAGAAGAAGTGAGGATGTGGAGCACGGGAAGATAAACTTGATCATGGGGAATAGGAAGGCTTCACCTGTTTCCAATATTGGAGTTTATACTTTGTTGCTTAATAATGAGTTAAAATTAGATTTAAATAAATGTGTGTACTCGTCTGAAATGGCGAGAAATATTATTTCTTTTCATGCTTTGTACAAACAAGGTTTTACCTTTTCGTTTGATAATGAATGTGGTGGTATTAATGCTTTCTTTAAAAATGTGTTTTATTTTAAAGCGTTACCTTGTGATGGTGTGTATGAAACTGTGTCGATTGTAGACAACTTAGGAAATAATGTGTTGTATATTGATTCTTCTACTAGCCTAGATAAAGCATCATTGTGGCATTGTCGTCTTGGACATGTAAACAAGAAACGCATAGGCCAACTCCAAAAGAGTGGAGTTTTGGAATCATTCGACCTTAAATCGGATGATAGTTGTGAATCTTGTCTACTTGGAAAGATGACAAAATCACCCTTCACCGGAACTTGTGAAAGGGGTGAGGGTTTGCTGGACCTAATACATATTGATGTATGTGGGCCATTCAAAACCGCCACAAGGGATGCTAATTGGTATTATGTGACTTTTATTGATGATTTTAGTAGATATGGGTATGTCTACTTAATCAAACATAAGTCAGAAACCTTTGAAAGGTTTAAGGAATTCAAACAGGAAGTAGAAAATCAATTGGGCAGGAACATTAAGATGCTTCGATCCGATCGAGGTGGTGAGTATCTTAGTACCGAGTTCCTTGACTATCTTAAGGAGTGTGGGATTGTCTCACAATTGACTCCTCCCAGGACACCACAGTTGAATGGTGTAGCTGAGAGGCGTAATCGAACCTTGTTGGACATGGTTCGCTCTATGATGAGTCAAGTTTCGCTACCAATCTCTTTTTGGGGGTATGCCTTAGAGACTGCCGCCCATATCCTTAATCTAGTCCCTACAAAGAAGGTTACCAAAACACCTCATGAGATGTGGACTGGGAAGGTTCCCAATTTGAACCACATCAAGATTTGGGGTTGCGAGGCTTTCGTGAGGCGTGAAACTCATGATAAGCTCGAACCCCGAAGTGAAAGGTGTATTTTCATCGGCTACCCATAGAAATCCTTCGGTTACCTCTTCTACAGACCCAGTGAGAATGTGGTTTTTGTAGCAAGAAGAGGGGTCTTTCGTGAGAGAGAATTTATAAGCCATGGAGACAGTGGGAGGCAAATTGATCTTGAAGAAATTCAAGAAGCAATAGGTGAAGGAACCTCAGACACTAGCAATCAACCTGAGGAGGAAACTCCTGTTGAGCAAGCTGACATATCTATACCTCCGAGGCGTTCCACACGGGTTAGGAACACACCTTCGTTTTATTATGGCTTTCATATTACTACGGAAGGTGATACGTTTATAAGTGATAGTACACTGGTAAATTTGGATGAACCTAGCAGTGTTAAGGAAGCCATGGCAGGCCCGGAGTCTGCTAAATGGAAGGAGGCTATGGACAGCGAGATACAGTCCATGTATGACAATCAAGTTTGGAACTTGGTTGACCATGTACCAGGCCGTAAAACAGTCGGGTGCAAATGGATCTTCAAGAAGAAGACCGACATGGAAGGAAAAGTGCATACTTATAAGGCTCGACTGGTTGCGAAGGGTTTTACTCAGACTCAGGGTATTGATTATGATGAAACCTTCTCGCCGGTAGCAAAGATTAAGTCTATTAGGGTTATGCTAGCCATTGCAGCATTTCATGATTATGAAATATGGCAAATGGATGTCAAAACCGCTTTCCTTAATGGAAAGTTGGCTGAGGATGTGTACATGAATCAGCCAGAGGGTTTTGTCAGTGCAGAGTACCCTAATAGAGTATGCAAGCTTGAGAAATCCATTTATGGATTAAAACAAGCATCTCGTAGCTAGAATCTTTGTTTTGATGAGAAGGTCAAAGAGTTTGGTTTCTCGAGAAGCGAAGATGAATCTTGCGTGTATGTCAGAGCTAGTGGGAGTATAGTTAGCTTCTTGGTACTGTATGTGGATGACATACTACTTATAGGAAATGACATCCCAACCTAGCAGGAGGTTAAATCTTGGCTTGGGAAGTGCTTTGCGATGAAGGACCTAGGGGAGGCTGCCTATATCCTAGGGATAAGGATATTAAGAGAAAGGAGTAAAAGACTAATTGGACTTAGTCAGAGTACCTACTTGGATAAGGTGTTGAAAAGGTTCAACATGCAGAACTCCAAGAAAGGAGATTTACCGATCCAAAGCAATGCCAAACTGAGTAAGACTCAGAGTCCGAGTACAGAGGCAGAGATAGCTGAGATGAGCCAATTACCGTATGCTTCCGTTGTTGGCTCGATCATGTATGCTATGACTTGTACCCGCCCTGATGTGGCATTTGCTTTGAGCATGGTCAGCAGGTATCAGGGGAACCCTGGCAAGGCTCATTGGACCGCGGTAAAGAACTTTCTCAAGTATCTGCGGAGGACTAAGGATTGGATCCTTACCCTTGGTGGGAGTGATGACTTGAGAGTATTAGGGTATAGTGATGCTGATTTTCAGACTGATAGGGATAACTTCCGCTCTCAGTCGGGCTGGATCTTTACCTTAAATGGAGGGGCAATTTCTTGGAAGAGTTCCAAGCAGGAGACGGTGGCTGATTCGACTTGTGAATCAGAGTATATAGCAGCGAGTAAAGCAGCAAAGGAGGCGATATGGCTAAAGAACTTCATCGGAGACCTTGGAGTTGTACCAGCTATTAAAGAACCTATGGAGATTTTCTGTGACAACAATAGTGCGGTTGCCTTAGCCAAGGAACCAAGAGATCATGGCAGATCCGGACACATTGACAGAAAATATCACTTCATAAGACACAAGATTGAAGAAGGACTCCTCGTGGCAAGGAGGATATCGTCGGATGAGAATCCTGCAGATCCCCTTACGAAGGGACTGACGAGGGTTAAGCATTTTCAGCATGCGAGGCGCATCGGGCTAAGGGACGATATTAGTTTTACAAATTAGATAGTTTTCCTGAAACTTGTAAAATGTAATCGACGTTTGATGATGAATAAAATTTGTGATTTATTTATGAGTAAAGTGTTACTATCATTGTCAATTATTTACTATTGTTTCGGTTTTGCATGTTTTGACTTCCAGAATAATTAATTTATTCAAACCTCCACAATCGGTCATACGTCGGAAGTAGGTATGAATCAAGATTGTCATGAATTGGGTTTGTAGATGGCTAATGGTGTTTAGACATGGCAATGGTTGCTGCAACATTCATGAGTACTCATAAGTTATGAGTATTGGTATAAACCCACGCTCACTTGTATCACTTCATGGAATTTATCTCGAGTGATCGTGAGACGATAATATCATATGAGTCTTCAAACCTAGAGATATGAGTTGTTACCTATGAGTTGGTTGTGCATTGATTGCACGAAAACGCATCAGTAACTTGATGTTATAAAACGTGCCTTTGTGTACAATTCAACAAGTAGTAGAACAAGCATATGAAGCGATATCTGGGCCCCTCGATGATTTTGTGTTGACCCATGTACCGGGCCCGGTCAGAACTAAACTGATGTGTTCAGTGAAGTTCTTAGTCAAACAAATCGGAAATCGAGAAACAACTGCCAGACAATAAGCAAGACATAGTTCCATGTGTTTGTCCGGCTGATATCATGAGAACAGAGGATTATATGATCACTTGTCTTAAAATGGCGCTTCATAGTTCAATGGAGTTTTCGAGAGCTACGATTGCTGGTTGGTTCCTGAAGTTATATAGGAAAATAGAGTTATTAGACTTATCCAAGTGGGAGTCTGTTGGATAAGGTGTCTAAGTCCATAACTTATTTGGTATATACTTGACCCGACCGGCATGGTCCATTTGGGTTGCATCTCATCCAAACTATTTATGGATAATTTTATGAGAGTTATACACATATGTTTATTAATATATTATAAGTTATAATATATTAATATGAAGTTATGTTATTTAATTAGTATTAGTCTTAAATTAATTATGAATTAATTTAGAGATTAAAAGGAAGACTAATTAGATTATGGGCTATTGATTTTATATGGTGTGGGCTAACACTCATTTGTTAATGGGCTAGGCTTTGATGGAAGTCCATGGATGATCCATGGAGCTTTTAACCCATGGATCCTTCGAAAAGGAAAGGTCATGGGTTATTAGGGTTTCACCCTAACCATGTACACTATATAAGCATGCTTATGGAGCATGAAATGAAAACTAGTGAACTAGTGTGTGTGTGCTTGTGTGTGGCCGAAATATACAAGTGTGTATACTCTCTCAAAGTTTTCCAAGAGTTTGTGGTGTTTTGTGATTCCATTTGAGGCATTCACACTATTGGTGCTTGGCCCTCAAACTCCTCAAGAACCAAACTCATCAAAAAGGTATGTAATCTCTTCTAACTATTTATGTTGAAATGTTCCCCATGCCATGTTAGATAGGTTATAAACCTTGGAAAATTATTATTTTGCATGTATTTAGACAAACATAGATCCAAGGTTTATTAGGGTTGCATGCACACTTAGGAAGTGTTAGATTGCTCAAAACCCAACATAAATAAGAACCTCGTATCATGGAAAACTGATACCAATCCTTCAGTAAGTGAATGCACGAACGGGTTCGATTCCAAAGGGTACCCACAGATTCCCGAATGATTTTGAACACGAATGATATTTGTGACATTCAACGGCTTATTTGGATCGAAAGAAGGCAAGTATGGGATCTTTATTTGAGTGCACAAATGGATAAATGTGATCAACTGATCGATATGGATTATGTGGTCCTTATGATGTTTGTGACATTCGTGAGAATCAAGCTAGCATGCCAAGTGTTTGAGTAAATGCTTAAGAGAAGAAATATCCAAATTGAAAAGAAAAATAAATTATGTATTACATATTTATTATTTGTTAACTTGTTTACTTTTATTCTTAGTATTAATGTTATATTTATTAATTTATAATAATTAATGTTCCCCGATTAATACTCAACAAACTGATTGATCGCTTGACCCCAGTCCACCGCCGAGCTACCGTCGAACGATTTATGCAACCTTGCTCTTAAGGGTACATGCAACCTATTAGATCAGGTTATAACTCTATCGAAACAACATTCTATTGAACAACAAGAACCCTATAACCCTAGGTAATTTCAAAAATCATAGAAGAAAAACATATCTCTTGATTGTTGTAGTAAACAATCAAAAAAATCCTTCTTGTAGTTTCTTGGAAACTAGCACTAGGAATCTCGTGCCTCTGATGGTTCACACCCAATCCTAGCAACAAGGAGGCTTAAGAGAGAGGAGAGGGAAGATGGAATTTTTCAGCTATCTCTAGGAAAAGAGGAGCGGCCGAAAAATGGAAGTCACTGGGGTCTTTATGTAGTTAAGTTAGGAAACCCTAGATAATTATAATTTGAATAAAACAATGTTAATTCAAATTGGTAATTATCCAACTTTCTATTTATCTGCAAGGAATACTTTAGATGCCCTAGATACCCTTAGAAACTGTCCACCCTTTCCAAGGAAGGTTCTGGAACCTCTTGCTCAACTATTGAACAATTATTATTAGACCCTTATACTTTTTATTAATCCAGTTAATTCAAATTAGTTTCTAATTAATTATTAATTAAATAATACAATTTCTAATTAATATATTATTTTCATAACATATTAATAAATTCATTTATTGCTATTTATTGATCATATAATAAATCAATAAATCATGTTGGTCCATTAATTTTCACGTTTCTTCAAATCTAGACACGTCATGTTGGTTCCTCTAACACGTCATGTCCAACCCAAAAAGGGGCTTTACTCACAATAATTCTCCTCAAGATTCCGGGTGTTACACCCAGAATATAAGCACATCTTCTAGATCCTCTATAGTGAAACGCTTTCCAATCCAAGATTTTACTTCCCTTAAGGTCGGAACGTCGTTTTCTATTATTAATATGTCATCAACATACAATACTAGAAAAGTTACTATACTCCTACTAGCCTTGACATACACACATGACTTATCTTCACTTTTAGAAAAACCAAATTCTTCGACTTTCTCATGGAAGTAAAGATTCCAGCTGCGAGATGCTTGTTTCAACCCATAAATGAATTTTTCAAGCTTACACACTCTATTAGGAAACTTTGCATCAACAAAACTCTTTGGCAAACTCATGTAAACATCTTCAGCTAACTTCCCATTTAGGAGAGCATTTTTGACATTCATCTGCCAAATTTCAGAATCATGAAAAGTAGCTATGGCGAGCATTATCCTAATAGATTTTATCTTAGCCACTGGTGAGAAAGTCTCATCTTAGTCAATCCTTAGGGTTTGAGTAAAGCCCTTCGCAACCTATTCGTGCCTTGAATGTGTGCACATTTTCATCCACATCGGTCTTTTTCTTGAAGATCAATTTGCAATCAACTGTCTTTCGACCAGGTTCTCGATCAACCAAATTCCAAACTTGGTTGTCATACATAGGCTTAATCTCGTTGTGTGATGACCCGAATTTATTTCCGTGATCGATATTACTTTCCGTTAGACAAATATTTATATTCATAGGATAATTTTGGTTTTAAGGTAATATAACGAAATAATTTTTTTAAAAAAAAAGATGTATTTAACATCTAAAAGAATTAATCAGTAATTAAGAGAAATATAATTATCTTGAATTAATTTATGGAATTATTAGGGTAAACTTAAATCATTTAGATGGTGTTAATTATGTTGAGGGGTTGTTTTGTCACTAAGGAAACTCATAAATGTTAATTTGTTAGGGTTAGGATTGTTAAGAATTAAATTATGAAAGTTTAGGGACTTTCTTTGCAAAATCAAATGTAACCCCCATGAATAATTGACGTGTTAATGAGATACGTCCGTTTTTGGGTCATGATGGCAATAAGAGTCGATCCAGTTGAATTAGCTCTTAACTTTGTTCATGGGGAATTGAGTCGACCGAATAAAGTTTCGTGGCTTCCTTTTCTTTTGGCATTGATCAGTTATTATCAAGGAAAAAAACGATCGGATAGGGAGGAGAAAGAGGGCAGCGAATCGAGAAGATAAGGGGGAAGAGAAGAATTTGTTCTTGTCGATCCTAGAAGGGGAAGAAGCTGTAAAATTATGTCCAATCCTTGGTAAAAGTATCTACTTCTTCTTCTTGTCATGTTTACATCACAATTGCTTGTCAATTGGTTTAGTTGTGGTGTCAAATCTCTTCCTAGTTTGTGTTAATGATCACATCTTCTTTCTCTTTTCAATCCTTAAATCTTGTCGTGTTTATTTGATTGAATTCTAATTTCGTTGGAGCAATTTTATGTTTTGTTGCTATCAACTTCAAGTATGAGCTCACCCAAGAATGCTATGCTTCATGTTCTTGAAAAATTCCAAGTTTTTGAGAACATTGTATTCTTTGGTGATTAATAAAACTCATGTTATTACTACCTTGATTCAAGAGGGTATTTATTTGATGTAAAAGACCATGTTTTGAGTGATCCAAAAGTTCTCTAAAACAGTCCCTAAAGGTCTTTAATACGACGCTTAATGGTGGAGGAAGCTCAAGCCCTAATGGTGTTTTCTCTTTTAGCAAAGTACTTTGTTTTTCCATTTAAGCAATGATCTTTGAATCATGGCGTGAGGCCGAAATTGTTCTTTTAACTTCTCAACATGTTTCTACTGTTAAGTACTCAATTTTCATCTTTATAGTTGATTTTGGTTATGGCTTAATGGGTTAAGTTGACAAATAACCCTTAAAATGCATTGCTGGGAAATTCTGAAAATTTCCCATTTTGCCCCTGTTTTGAAAAAAATCTAGAAAAATCATCAAAGTCGTATCAGTGATCCATAAACTCTCAAAGTTTTAATTTTGAGTCTAGTTTTTCCATTATTTTTCCCAAAGACCTGATATTGTCCCTAACCAATGTGAAAATCGTGTTTTTCACTGACAGGTCATAAATTGGCTGCAATGATATCCTATTTTGTAAAATTCATATAAAATTGTAAAAGAATCGTATGGACTTGTGATAATACTCCCTGAAAATATAAAAGTATAAACTATTGGAATATACAAAAATATTATATATTTTGCAGACCTTGGTGGTGTTAAAATGGCCTTGAACAGGTGGCTGTTACGAGTCAAAATATGGAACTTTGTTTTAAACGTTTGTATAAATGTTTAGGCATTCTACTCTTAACATTTTTGTGTCATTCGTTTGATATCATCATAAAGTAAAAAATTGATGTCCTAATACTATCATTCAATCCTTTTGTGTGTAAATTTGAGCGACTTTAATCCTTTACCTAAAGTCTTAAAGCATATGGTGATTTTTGGCGAATGTTGGAATTCTGCACAACAACTTTGCCCCATATTGCGAGAGATATAGCTACTAATATGGGAAGAATTGGATGATGCTCCTCTCTCACGAAGTTCTAGGAAATCGAGTCTAGTTTCCAGAAAGTTTGATGTCATCCTAATTAGAGCTGTATATTTTATTTTATGACCAAAACACTGAACAATGGTCGTGGCTTGAATTATACAAAAATACAATATAAAATTTTTAGTATGTTGAGCTAAACCTATAGACTTGGAATGCACTTAATAACTGTTGGATTAGTGTCTAAGTTCATAACTATTTTGGTATGTATTTGACCCGATTGTGCATGGTCCTTTTGGGTTGCCTTCACACTGGTGACTAGACAGGATGATTGTTGAGGAGAGAGGCTGGTTTATTGTTAAGAATAATAAATTAGGGTATAAATATGATTTGTTAATATATTATATGAATAATATATTAATTTGGAATCATATTATTAATTAGTATTTAATCAGAAATTAATTTAGAATTAATTTTGGGATTAAAGGAACTTACTAAAAGTGCATGGGCTATTTTGTAATTATTCAATAGTTGAGGCTTTGGGCCATTGAATCACCTTTATTAAGGCTTGAATGAAAATCCTAGAAGGATGTAGGAGTTTTCGTCCAAGGGCTTAAGGAAAGGAGTCCATGGACTTGCTTAGGCCCTAAGCTAAGGGATTAGGGTTTACACCTTGAAACCCTAGTTAGCCTTAAGTATAAATAGCACCCTAAGGCACTAAGATTTAAAAAAGACTTTGGGAAACCCTAAAAGGGACGAATTCTAGGACAATATACCCTTCTCTCCTCTCTCCCATATTCATCCTTTCACCTAGTGTGTTTGTGAGCCATTAGAGGTACTACACTTGTGGTACTTGCTTTCAAAGCTAAGGAGATTCAAGGAACTAGTTGTTATTACTATATAACAACAAAAGGTATGTATTCTATTCTTCTATGTGGATTTCGAAAATAGTACTAGCATGCCAGGTTTCTTTTTGTGTTCATAAAGTTGTATAACTAATAGTGAAAACATAGATCCAACTCTAGGGTTGCATGCACACATAGGATTGTTTGTATAAAACCCATCAGTGGTATCAGAGCCATTGGTTTTTATTTTCAATTAGCCTTATTCAAATGTATGAACTTGACATATTAGGGTTTATATCTAGTAAACCCTAGGGCTTGGTAATTTTCGCAATTAGGGTTCCAAAACCCTAGTTTGCGAATTTTTGATAGGGTTTTTAATCCCATTCCTTTGCCTCCATATTTTCGAAATTAGGGTATGTAACCCTAAGGTTTTTCGAAAATCATATGTCCCCAAGATTAGATCCTAAATTTTAGGGATTTGGATAATGCCATATCTTGTAATTATCCTTTCAATGTTTAAATTTGGTAATTAAAGATTTTGCTTTATCCCATCCCATAATTTCAAATTCTAGGGGATTTAAGGGATTAGATTAAATTAATTGTTTAATTTAAAAGATATCCTTAACAAAATAAAAGATAATAGTCAAATTACTTAGATAATCATTTACTTATGTGATAAACTTGATTTATTTGAATGATTTGATAGATTGTCTTGCAAGAAATTGAATTAGGTCATATTTAGATAATTACTAATTAATTGGTTAATTATTATTATTTGTAATTTGATCTAAAATGTTCTTGCTTGCGTTTTGAAAAGTTTCAAAACTTGCCCTAAAGTTTTGGAATTTAAATTGTTTGATTAAAAGGTTTAATTTTGAAAGTCTAAATTCTAAAACCCGTAGTTTTGAAAAGTTCAAATTACATCCTCATGGTTTTGTTAAGTTAATTAAAAGTATAATTAAAAGAGAGTTAATAAATCCATAATCATATGGTTTATATTTAATCAAATTAAAAGTGTAATTTATTAAATTAAACCACCTAGTATTTTAAAAGCATAAAATACACATTATACTATATATAACATTAAAAGCCTAATATTATATATGTAAAACTGCTAGTCTTACCGTCAGTAGGCCTCATTCACGAAGCCGATCTATAAGGGGGGTATACGGTTATGGACTATAAAATGGTTGTTTAATGGGTGTCCACTCTTACCCACCGCTTCCTTGATTATGTTGGATTAGTGTCTAAGTCCATAACTATTTTGGTATGTACTTGACCCGATGGTGCATGGTCCTTTTGGGTTGCCTTCACCAAAGCAACTTGATAGGATGAATAATGGAGAGAAAGGATTAATTATGATTTATTAATATATTATGAGAATAATATATTAAAGGAGAAATCATATTGTTTAATTAATATTAGTCAAGAATTAATAAGGATTAAGTTTGTGACTAAAAGAGATTAATTAAACTTAAGGGACTTGAACTGTTAATTGTATAATAGTTGAATATTGAGCTAATGGACTCCATATTAAAGGAGTAGAAGAATTCTATGGGGAAACCCATTAGAAATCATCCAAAGGCCTTTAAGGGAGGAGCCCATGGGTTGCTTAGGGCTTAAGCATCCAAATTAGGGTTTCCTTGTTAGATAACCCTAATAGCCTCACTATTTAAGGAACTCTTAACCCCCAAAAACGTGGTGAACTAATTGGTTAGGGTTTCCACATGTTTTGGGCAGCCTCCTTCTCTTCTCCTCTTCATCCTCTTGCTCTTGGTGTTTGTGAACCATTAGAGGAGTGACATTTGTGACTCTAAGCTTTCTAAAGTCAATACAAGAAGGATTTGAGATTGTTATTGCTACATAACAATCAAGGTATGATCTAAACCCTTATTTATATGTTATATTGATTATCATATGCTAGATCTAGGGTTTATAGTCTTGGATAACTTGCATGTACAATAGAGAAACCTATGATGGGTTTTAGTCCTAAGAACATCCTATGTGCTCATACAAACCCTAATGCTTGGATCTAGGTTTCTCTATTGTACATGCAAGTTATCCAAGACTATAAACCCTAATTCTAGCATACAAGTAATCATATTAACATGAGAATAGGTTTAAGATATTACCTTGATTGTTATGTAGCAATAACAATCCCAAATCTCCTTGTATTGACTTTAGAAAGCTTAGAGTCACAAATGTCACTCCTCTAATGGTTCACAAACACCATCAGCAAGAGGATGAAGAGGAGAGAAGTTAGAGGCTGCCCAAAAACGTGTGAAACCCTAGAAGGTTGCTTGTCCACGTTTTTGGTCCTTAAGGGGTCTATATATAGTGAGGCAATTAGGGTTATCTAACAAGGAAACCCTAATTTGGATGCTTAAGCCCTAAGCAACCCATGGATTCCTTTCCTTAAGGGCTTGGACGATTTCTTATGGGCTTCCCCATAGAATTCGTCCACTCCTTAATATAAGGCAATCCATGGCCCATTTGCAATTATCTTATAATTACAATTCCAGTCCCTTAAGTTTAATTGATCTCTTTTAGTCACAATACTAATTACCAATTAATTCTTGACTAATATCAATTAAACAATATGATTTCTCTTTTAATATATTATTCTCATAATATATTAATAAATCATATTTAATCCTTTCTCTCCATAATTCATCCTATCAAGTTGCTTTGGTGAAGGCAACCCAAAAGGACCATGCACCATCGGATCAAGTACATACCAAAATAGTTATGGACTTAGACACTAATCCAACAGTCTCCCACTTGGATAAGTCTAATAACTATTATGCATATGACTTCATATCCTGATATGCAATCGTAGCTTTCCAAAGCCGCTGTCAACTCTGATCATATCAGATACGCGTGTCCTTAGATAAGGGATCATATATTCCTCCATTCTAGATACCATATGAGATACGATTTCAAATCATTCTCTTTGTACTATATCTCGATTTCCGATTTATAACGACTGACTAATTGAACAAATCAAATTAGCCCTAGCCCGGCCGAGCATTTACGTTTGTCATCACTAAATCATCGAGGGGCCCAAAGATATCGCTTTTATCCTACCTTGGATAAAAGGAACGGATAAACTTTGATACAATGCTTACTTGCACTTACTCACCGAATCACACACAACAATATGTTTTATAACACCAAGTTACTAGTGTGTTTACATATTATCAATGTGCAACCGATTTGCAAGATACAACTCACACATCTCGGTTTCAAGAATATAAGATGTTATCGTCTCACCAATCACTCGTGATACAATTCATGGAGTGATCCAAGTGAGCGTAGGTTTAATCCAATGCTCAAATCATATTCATAAGCACTCATGAACGTTGCATCAAACATTTGCTTATGTCTAATACTCTTTTAGACAATCCACACACCAATTCACGACAGTCTTCATTCATATCTACTTCCAACATATTAACGACTGTGGCCCGTTCGAATAATTCGATTATTCTTAATAAATTCAAGTATTCTGGAAGTCAAAACATGTAAATGTAAAACACAAGAATAATACTAATCCCATATGGCCTCAAACCTTTGAGTATAAATAAAACTCCTTTTATTTATCAACATATCGATTACTCATTATTTGTCGTTTCGGGTAATCAACTTCTTACTTGAATTACTACACTTGTCCCATGCTCTTAGCATGCACACAATGTTTACCTATGGTTCTTAATTTTGTGAAATAGATCAAATCGAACACATTTCCAATCATTCTCATTTCACAACTCCAAATCCTTTTTCATAAGTGTGAGAATATCAAATTCTTGTTACTTATAAAATATGCTAGATTCTAACATTCTATGCAATGATCCTTTCGTAATGTCACTGCACCAAAGTCACAAAGACTATTGCCAATGATATTACAAAGTCCTCTATCGGACATTGTTACAAGACAATTCCTTAGATATGATGTCTCTCACTCAAAGTACATTCCTTTGAACATCCTTTTGCATAAAAGTTTCTAATCTAGACATAGATTTTCAATATTCAATTCCCAATATGGACACCCTTCCATATTTTCCATATGACAACTCATTCTTAATAGAATCTTATCTATTTGTAATAATGTCGATATGGTCCATCCAATATGGAAACATTTCCATATTTTCCAATACTATACTTCCACCTACTCACAAGCGACCAATCTTCGTCGAACTTTGGATTGTCCTTTGATAGTTGTTTAATTATTTTAGTCAAAACCAATTCTAGTCCCTTTTCCCTCTAAATGCGCTCGACATTTGGAAAATTTTAGAATGGTCAAACATTAAAGCATTTGCAATCGCTCCTATACTCGAAGCGTATGGGACACGACGCATAATGTTTTATTTGAGATGTTCTCAAAATTCGAATTGTGAAGAGGAATGCCGTAATCATAATTGAAATTTTAAGAACACACTATGTACCTTTGACTAAATTTTATTAACATTCCACAACCTAAGCCTTTAGATTTGAAATGAAGCATAATATTCTCTCCCTTAATTATAGCAAAACAACTTTACAACCCTTACGACTTTGCAAGGTATAACTCTTGTTTTCTATAATTAATATTGCCAACTTGCAATACGTTCCATAATAATCATACAATCATAACTTTTATGCTCCCACTATCATGATGATTAGTATAAAACATAACACTTATGCTCCCACTAGCTTTGACATGTATTCAGAAACAACTTAACTTTCAGAAAAAACAATGCTTATTGAATTTCTTAAGTTCATGTTTCTAATACTTAGTGCTTTGATAATCTTTTATCAAGGCTTCTTGAACTTATACACCTTTGCCTTTGATAGTTCATATGTGTGTGTAAACAATTGCCAAACCTCACAATTCAAATTATGGAAAGGGATACCGTAACCATAATCAAATTCGAGAATGCAATTTTACAATCACTATCTTCTTAAAATCTTTCTTAGTGAAAGCATTTCCTCACAATCATTTTCATGAAGGAGGAAATCTTATGACACTTAGATTTAACGGTGTATTTGTTCCTATCTATGTGAATTTGTCAAAACCAAAGTTTACGACAAATTCAAACTCATATGGATCGAACTTTCTTGATCTCGATTTCTTGCCTTTATGGTAGCACAGCTGCCCACCATGTCTTCCAAGTAGTTAAGCAGCTCACCTTTTCTTATCAATGTACTTTCCATTGATCAAGGTCCTTGCCTTTTATGCATTCAAATGATAACTCATAGAACTCATATGCATAATTAACTCAATTGGAACGGCATAGAAACAAAATGATGTCAACACGATAGGTTGTAAACCTCAACTTGTGTGCTAGTGATGATTGATAAGGTCTATTTGATTTGTTCTTGAAACTTCTCAAGACCATTAAGACTCCCACTGACCCCTTGACATATAAGATCTTTTTGTCAATAAACATTTCTTGACTAACAAATATTCAAGAGTTAGTGTAGCTTTTATCAAGACTCTTCATAAATTGGTTCTAGTTGGTCTTTGTCTTATCCAAGACATCACAACTTTCCACATCTGATGAATGTTATAAACCTTTAATACTTTTCACTCATTGTCACAATCTTAACTTTAAGACTTTTCATTGGAACGAAGTATGATAGACTTCTTGATTTAACCATTTCTTCAATCCTTAATTCCTCTTCTTAAACATACAATTGTGCTAAGATTTATTTAGAGGATCAATTGAGATATGGTTCTTAATCATTAAGACCTATCATAAAGCATAAAAGGTACTCTCCCTTCTTCTTAGAATGGAGAAACTTTTATCTTTCTGCCTACTTGATTCTTCTTATTCGTTCTGCTATTGATTTAAACTTTTTCAATCAATTCAGAATTACAATTAATCTTGTAAGTATAATCATATTTACTAAACCTTTAATAAATCATGACAAATATCTTTGTTACTCTTATGGTGGACTTGATCAACACGCAACTTTGTGTATTCGATCTCCAAGTCCTTCACTTGACACTTTGTCAATGAATTTGTCTAATTTCCAAATATGAAATTTCTCATTCATCGTGCAACCAAGTTGCATGATTCCAAGTTTCTGTCCAATTGAAACTTGGGCGATGAGAAACTCTCCCTATTTGGTAAATTCTCGACTTTCCATAAATAACATAATAAGAACCAAATCCATTATTGCTAATAATAGAAACATCCAAACATCAATTTTTCATATACACCATTGTAAGGATAAATAAATAATATAAAATCAAAATTTATTTTATTGCGGAAAAAATTTGTCCTTACAATGCAATTCATTGAAAAACTATGCTAATACATCTTTCTTAGCAATCTAATTCTAACTCTAAGTAGTAGCTCAAGAGTCTAATCTTCGAGAAATGTGATCGAAATCCATTCCTTCACGGTTAGATTTTGCTCACTTCTTCCTTTAAACTTCCTTTCTTTTCTTCGATCTTACAAAACATCAATTGCAATCTTATCACATTATGTATTAAGAATCTAGAATAAAAGCTTAAAAGAGTTAGTTAATGGATTTTACCTATATTAGATCCATACGTTTCGACTCTCCCATCTCTTAGATCTCTTAGGTAAATAGGGCAGCTTCGTCTCCAATTCCCCTTCTCTTGGCAATAAAAGCAAATTGACTCTTTTGGAACAGCACATGGAACTACTTCAGACATTGCCTTTCTCTTATGATCAAAATTTTCGATCATATCATGTCTTTCGTTGCCATTTTCTATATCCATAGAGATCTTGAAGGCAGATTCACCAATCAACTTTGCTTTTATATTGCGCCAAACCATTGCTGATTCAGCAGCAATATGCATATAGGTGAGATCTATAAGGGTCATGTCGCGGTTCATCATATAGTACTCTCTTACGAACTCACTATATGAGTTAGAAAGTGACTGAAGAACCCAATCAACAACCATTTCCTCACAGACAACAGATCCCAACATTCTTAACCTATCAATGTGTGACTTCATCCCTAGGACGTGTGCACACACCGACTTTCCTTCTTTATGTTTACTTTCCAAAAGGGCTTGAGTGATCTTGAACTTTTCAAGCCTTTGAACTTGTGGGTTAGGGAGAATAATTTGAGGAGGAGGAGGAAGTGAAGTATGATCTCTTGTTCCTCGATCGAATCGTGGAATATCATCTTCATGTGGAATGCTTGTTCCACGGGATTTGGGAAAACCATAGTTGTCGAACTTTGACATCTACAATACGGGAGAAAACGAATTCAAGTTAGTTGATTGAATGAGTCCTTAGCAAATCACCCAAATGAGATACTAAGGCTAGGACCCAACACAATATTCTACAACTCGGGAGAGGGATGCCGTAACCCTAATTGCAAAATATTTGAAGGTAAGTGAATGACGATTCACTAATTTCCACCACGAAAAAAGAAAAAGAATTTAAGTTTTAAATCTATGAAAACTCCTAGATCCTTTGAGATTCATTGAACTTTCAATGACATGTTTAAATCTCGATATGCCCCTCTTGTTTGTGACTGGGATGGCGAGGATCACAAAGCGGGTGTGAATAACCATGCAAACTTACATGGTGCCCTCACATGTTACAGTCACCTATTCGATGTGCCGGTAAACCACACACGTTTTACCGAACTATGACAAACATTGAGTCACCCTTTGCTACCTTTGCTTAGAACCATTTAGTGTGTCGGTAAACCACACATGCTCCACTAACGTCTTTGCAAGGGCACAAAGTGTAATTTCATGGAATTGCATCAAATTCACTTTTGCCTAAGTAACTAAGATTGGGAATTTTATGAAAACATTTAGTTACTTTAATAATTCATTATACTTATAATGGAATGTTTCGTCCTATCCTACCCGTTCGGCTAACGACCCTCCACTAGTCAAGAGTGCAGTGGGTAAGAGTGGATACCCATTCAATCGCCATTTTATAGGCAATTTCCTTAAACACCCCTTATAGACCAGCTTCGTGAATGAGGCCTACTAATGGTAAGACTGACTTTTACTCATACATATATATAATGTTAGACTTTTAATGTTATATATATAGTATAGGGTGTATTTTACACTTTTAAAATATTAGGTGGTCAAATTTAACAATTATACTTTTAATTCAATTAAATTGTAAACCTAAACTTTTATGGATTTATTAAACCTCTTTTAATTATACACCTTAATTAATTAATAAAACCATAAGGGTGTGATTTACACTTTTTCAAAACAATACTAGGGTTTTTAGAATTTAACATTCCTAATTAAGCTTTTAATTAACTTTTAAATTCCAAAACTTGAGGGCAAGTTTTGAAACATTTCAAAACATTAGGGTTTAGAATTTAAATATACATCAAAATTAAACTATTAATCAAAATTTAAATTCCAAAACTTGAGGGCAAGTTTTGAAACCTTTTTCAAAACATTAGGGTTTCAACTATTTAAATTTCAAAACAACAAAACTTTTTGGGTTCAAATTTAAACTATAAAACCTAAAGGGAAAAATATGAAACTTTTCAAAGCACAAGGATCAAATAACAAATAATCTAAATTAACATTTAATCACATAATTATTCATATTTGATTTATTTAATGATTTCTTGCAAAACAATTTACCAATTTAATCAAAATAATTAATCAATTATCACATAAGGAAACAAATATTTTATTAATTGATAAATATCTTCAATTAGATCAAGAATATTCTCATATATATATATATATATATATATATATATATATATATATATATATATATATATATCAAAAAATGGATTTATATTGATCTAATGTGATAAGGCAACTTTCCATAAGCAAAAACAGCAAGAAATCGCGAAGATATCCCCATCTGACGAGTTGACTCGTCGAGTCAAGCATGGACTCGTCGAGTCTGCATGGACTCGGCGAGTTCAGCTATGGACTCGGCGAGTCCAGCCTTCAAAAACCAAAAATTCGAATTTTTCAACCATATCAAGCATCAATACTATAGAAACCAGTCTATGCTCTGATACCATTGATGGGTTTTAGTCATAAGACATCCTATGTGCTCATACAAACCCTAATGCTTGGATCTAGGTTTCTCTATTGTACATGCAAGTTATCCAAGACTATAAACTCTAATTCTAGCATACAAGTAATCATATTAACATGAGAATAGGTTTAAGATATTACCTTGATTGTTATGTAGCAATAACAATCCCAAATCTCCTTGTATTGACTTTAGAAAGCTTAGAGTCACAAATGTCACTCCTCTAATGGTTCACAACAACCTAGATCCAAGCATTAGGGTTTGTATAAGCACATAGGATGTTCTTATGGCTAAAACCCATCAGTGGTATCAAAGCCAGGTTGGTTTCTATTGTATTGATGCATATTTGATTGGAATTAGCACTGAAAATCGAAATTTTTGGGTTCTGAGTGTTTGACTCGCCGAGTCACTTGGTGCACTCACCGAGTCAGGTGTACTCGACGAGTCCAAGTCCAGACTCGACGAGTCGAAACGTCAGACAGCTAATTTTCGCGATTTTCTTCCTGTTTTGGGTTGGGATAATCACCATAAACATGTTTTTGTTATAAAATCCGAATTTTATCAATATTTGGTGATTATCCTTACCTAAATAGAAGATAATTGTCAAAAATTTAGATAATCATTTGTTTTATTAGATAATATTTGATTATTTGTAATTTAGATTTGAATTATCTTGTATGAAAAGTTTCAATTTTCCCCTCTAAGTTTTATAGTTTAAATTTGAACTTGAAAGTTTTGTTTTGAAATTTAAATAGTTGAAACCTTAATGTTTTGAAAAGGTTTCAAAACTTGCCCTCAAGTTTTGGAATTTAAATTCTGATTAAAAGTTTAATTTTGATGTATATTTAAATTCTAAACCCTAATGTTTTGAAATGTTTCAAAACTTGCCCTCAAGTTTTGGAATTTAAAAGTTGATTAAAAGTTTAATTTAGGAATGTTAAATTCTAAAACCCTAGTATTGTTTTGAAAAGTTCAAATCACACCCTTATGGTTTTATTAATTAATTAAGGTGTATAATTAAAAGAGGTTTAATAAACCATAAAGTTTTGGTTTACAATTTAATTGAATTAAAAGTATAATTGTTAAGTTTAACCACCATGTATTTCAAAAGTGTAAAATACACCCTATACTATATATAACATTAAAAGTCTAACATTATATATATATATATATATATATATATATATATATATATATATATATATATATATATATATATATAAAATTCAGTCTTACCGTTAGTAGGCCTCATTCACGAAGCTGGTCTATAAGGGGTGTTTAATGAAATTGCCTATAAAATGGCGATTGAATGGGTATCCGCTCTTACCCACCTCACTCTTGACTAGTGGAGGGTCGTTAGCCGAACGGGTAGGATAGGACAAAACCTTCCATTATAAGTATAATGAAGTATAAAAGTAACTAAATGCTTTCATAAAATTCCCAATCTTAGTTACTTTAGGCAAAAGTGAATTGATGAAATTCCATGAAATTACACTTTGTGCCCTTGCGAAAACGTTAGTGGAGCGTGTGTGGTTTACCGGCACACTAAATGGTTCTAAGCAAAGGTAGCAAAGGGTGACTCAATGTTTGTCATAGTTCAGTGGAGCGTGTGTGGTTTACCGGCACATCGAATAGGTGACTGTAACATGTGAGGGCACCATGTAAGTTTGCATGGTTATTCACACCCGCTTTGTGATCCTCGCCATCCCAGTCACAAACAAGAGGGGCATATCGAGATTTAAACATGTCATTGAAAGTTCAATGAATCTCAAAGGATCTAGGAGTTTTCATAGATTTAAAACTTAAATTTTTTTTTCGTTTTTAATGGTGGAAATTAGTGAATCGTCATTCACTTACCTTCAAATATTCTGCAACTAGATTACGGCATCCCTTTTCTAGGTTGTAGCGTATTGTGTTGGGTCCTAGCCTTAATATCTCATTTGGGTGATTTATTAAGGACTCAATCAATCAACTAACTTGAATTCGTTTTCTCCCGTTTTGTAGATGTCAAAGTTCGACTACTATGGTCTTCCCAAATCCCGTGGAACAAGCATTCCACATGAAGACGATATTCCACGATTCGATCGAGGAACAAGAAATCATGCTTCACTTCCTCCACCTCCTCCAATTATTCTCCCTAACCCACAAGATCGAAGAATTGAACGGTTCAATGTCACTAAAGCTCTATTGGAAATGAAACATGAAGATGGTAAACCCGTGTGTGCCCACATTCTAGGAATGAAAGCACACATCGATAGGTTGATAATGTTGGGTGCGTCATTCCCTGATAAGTTGGCTGTGAACTGGGTTCTGCAGTCACTTCCTGAATCATATAATGATTTCAAAAGAAAGTATTATATGATGGATCATGACGATAACCTCATTGACCTAACTTACATGCTCATTGCTACTGAATCAGAAATGATTTGGCTAAGCAATGGAGCATATTTGTTAGGAAAGTCAACCAACCATGCTTCCGAGGACGTTCTAGGAGAACCAGTCTGCGTTTGCTGCCAAGAGAAAGGGCGTTGGATACAAGTCTGCCCTAAGAGCCTGAAGAGTCCAGAAGACGGGAGAGTCAAAAGTATGGTTGTGCTTCAGGTAAAATCCACTATCTAACTCCATTAAGTTCCTATTCGTTGATTCTTAATACATGATGTGATAAGATTACATTTGAATGTTTTGCAAGATCAGTGAAAAGAGAGGAAGTTTGATGGAAGAGCAAGATGAATCTAATCACAAGAAATGGATCTCGATCGCATGGACTTGAAGATTAGATTTTGAGCTTAGAAAGTTATGATAGAATTGTTAGGAATATTTGACTACATAGTTTTTCAATTGATTTTTGCATTGTAAGGACAAATGTTTTCCGTTGATTTTATGAATAAAATAAATTTTTGATTTGACTTATTTATTTATTTCCTTGCAATGAAATCGTTATGAAAAATTGATGTTTGCATATTTCTACAACGAATGGATAAGATTCTTAATTATGTTAATAGTGGAAATGTCAAGAATTTACCAAATAGGGAGAGTTTCTCGTCGCCCAAGTTTCAATTAGACAAAAACTTGGAATCATGCAACTTGGTTGCACGATGAATGAGAAATTTCATATTTGGAAATTAGACTAATTCTTTGACAAAGTGTCAAGTGAAGGACTAGGAGATCGAGTACACAAAGTTGTGTGTTGATCAAGTCCACCACAAGGGTAACAAAGATATTTGTCATGATCTACTAAAGGATTAGTAAATATGATTATACTTATAAGAATAAGTGTAACTCTGAATTGATTAAAAAGGTTTAAATCAATAGCAGAACGAATAAGAAGAATCAAGCAGGCAGAAAGGTAAAAGTTTCTCTATTCTAAGAAGAAGGGAGAGTACCTTTTATGTTTTATGATATGTCTTAATGATTAAAAACCATATCTCAATTGATACTCTATGTATATCTTAGTACAAGTGTATGTATAAGAAGAGGAATCAAGAATTGAAGAAATGGTTAAATCAAGAAGTCAATCATACTTCACTCCAAAACAAGTCTTAGAGTTAAGATTGTAATATTGAGTGACAAGTCTTAAAAAGGTTTATAACATTCATCAAATGTAGAATTTAGAAAAAGGCTTTCCTATTCTCACACATTTGAAATTGGAAGGTTGTGATGTCTTGGATAAGACAGAGACCAACTAGGACCAATTTTATGAAATGTTTTCTCTTGATAAAGGCTACACTAACTCTTGAATATTTGTTTGTCAAGAAACGTTTATTGACAAGAGAATCTTATATGTCAAGGAGTCAGTGGGAGTCTTAATGGTCTTGAAAGGTTTCAAGAACAAATCAAGAATAAACCTTATCGATCATCATTAGCACACGAGTTGAGGTTTACAACCTATCATGTTGACACTATCTTGTTTCTATGCCGTTCCAATTGAGTTAATTATGCATGTGGGTCCTATGAGTTCTCATTTGAATGCATAAAAGGCAGGGACCTTGATCAATTGAAAGTACATTGATAGGAAAGGGTGAGTTGCTTAACTACTTGGAAGACATGGTGGGCAGCTGTATTACCATAAGGCAAGAAATCAAGATTAAGAAAGTTCGGTTCATATGAGTTTGGATTTGTCGCAAACTTAGGTTTTGACAAATTCACATGGATAGGTACACATACACCATTAAAATCTAAGTGTCATAAGATTCCCTCCTTCATGAAAATGACTGTGAGGAAATGCTTTCACTAAGGAAGATTTTAAGAAGATAGTGATTGCGAAAATTGTATTCTCGAATTCGATTATGGTTACAGTATCCCTTTCCATGATTCGAATTATGAGATTCGGCAATTAGTCTAAATTGTTTAAGACACACATATAAACTATCTAAGGCAAAGGTGTATAAGTTTAAGAAGCCTTGATAAAGGATTATCAAAGCATTAGGTATTAGAAACATGGACTTAAGAAATTCAATAGGTATTGTTTTTTTGAAAGCTAAGCTGTTTTTGAATACATGTCAAAGCTAGTGGGAGCATAAGTGTTATGTTTGTAATAATCATCGTGATAGTGGGAGCATAAATGTTATGATTACATGATTATTAAGGCAAATATTGCAAGTTAGCAATATTAATTATAGAAAACAAGAGTCATACCTTGCAAAGTTGTAAGGGTTGAATAGTTGTTTTGCTATAATTAAGGGAGAGAATATTATGCTTCATTTCAAATCTAAAGGCTTAGGTTGTGGAATGTTAATAAACTTAGTCAAGGATACATAGTGTGTTCTTAAATTTCGATTATGATTACGGCATTCTTCTTTATAATTCGAATTGTGAGAACGTAGCACGTAAAATATTATGGCAGAAGATTGATAAAGTATCAAATCTTTATGTAAGACATTATGCATCGTGTCCCATACACTTCGGGTATAGGATTGATTGCGAATGCTATAATATTTGACCATTCTAAAATTTTCCAAATGTCTAGCACATTTAGAGGGAAAAAGGACAAGAATCGGTTTTGACTAAGATAATTAGACAACTATCAAAGGACAATCCAAAGTTCGCCGAGGATTGGTCGCTTGAGAGTAGTTGGAAGTATAGTATTGGATGGACCATATCGACATTATTATAAATAGATAAGATTCTATTAAGAATGAGTTGTCATATGGAAAATATGGAAAGGTTTCCATATTGGGAGTTGGATATTGAAAGTATATGTCTAGATTAGAAATTTTATGCAAAAGGACGTTCAAGGAATGTACCTTGAGTGAGAGACATCAAGTCTATGGAATTGTATTGTAACAATCACAAATAGAGAACCTTGTAATTTCATTGGCAATAGTCATTGTGACTTTAGTGCAGTGATATTATGAAAGGATCAGTGCATAAAATGTTAGAATCTAACATATTCCATGAGTGGCAAGAATTTGATATTCTTTCACTTGTGAAAAGGATTAGGAGTTGTGAAATGAGTATGATTGGAAATGTGTTCATTTGATCTATTTCACAAAGTAAGAACCATAGGTAAACATTGTGTGCATGCTAGGAGCATGGGACAAGTGTAGTAATAATTCAAGTAAGAAGTTGATTACCCGAAACGATAAATAATGAGTAATCGATATGGTGATAAATAAAAGGTGTTTTATTTATACTCAAAGGTTTGAGGCCATATGGGATTAGTATTATTCTTGTGTTTCACTTTGCATGTTTTGACTTCCTGAATAATTTAATTGGTTAAGAACAGTCAAATTATTCGAACGGGCCACAGTCGTTCATATGTTGGAGGTAGATATGAATGAAGACTGTCGTGAATTGGTGTGTGGATTGTCTAAAGGGTATTAGACATAAGCAAATGTTTGCTGCAACGTTCATGAGTGCTTATGAATATGATTTGAGCATTGGATTAAACCCACGCTCACTTGGATCACTTCATGGATTATATCATGAGTGATTGGTGAGACGATAATATCTTATTATTCTTGAAACCGAGATGTGTGAGTTGTATCTTGCGAATCAGTTGCACATTGATGATAAGTAAACGCACCAGTAACTTGGTGTTATAAAACATATTGTTGTGTGTGATTTGGTGAGTGAGTGCAAGCAAGCATTGAGTCAAAGTTTATCCATTCCTTTTATTCAAAGTAGGATAAAAGCGATATTTGTGGGCCCCTCGATGATTTCGTGATGGCACCTAAGTGCTTGGCCAAGCCGGGACTAATTTGATGTGTTCAAATTGTAGTCTGTTGTCAGTCGTCATAAATCTGAATTCGGGAAACAACACATAGACAGAGAGAATGATTTAGATCCATGTCTCAGTCTATACGATATCTAGAATGGAGGAATATATGATCCCTTATCTAAAGGACACGCGTATCTGATAGGATGAGAGTTGACAACGGCTTTAGAAAGCTACGATTGCAGACCAGGATCTGAAGTCATATGCAGAATAGTTATTAGACTTATCCAAGTGGGAGACTGTTGGATTAGTGTCTAAGTCCATAAATATTTTGGTATGTACTTGACCCGATGGTGCATGGTCCTTTTGGGTTGCCTTCACCAAAGCAACTTGATAGGATGAATAATGGAGAGAAAGGATTAATTATGATTTATTAATATATTATGAGAATAATATATTAAAGGAGAAATCATATTTTTTAATTAATATTAGTCAAGAATTAATAAGGATTAAGTTTGTGACTAAAAGAGATTAATTAAACTTAAGGGACTTGAACTGTTAATAGTATAATAGTTGAATATTGAGCTAATGGACTCCAAATTAAAGGAGTAGATGAATTCTATGGGGAAACCCATTAGAAATCGTCCAAAGGCCTTTAAGAGAGGAGCCCATGGATTGCTTAGGGATTAAGCATCCAAATTAGGGTTTCCTTGTTAGATAACCCTAATAGCCTCACTATTTAAGGAACCCTTGAGCCCCAAAAACGTGGTGAACTAATTGGTTAGGGTTTCCACACGTTTTGGGCAACCTCCTTCTCTTCTCCTCTTCATCCTCTTGCTCTTGGTGTTTGTGAACCATTAGAGGAGTGACATTTGTGACTCTAAGCTTTCTAAAGTCAATACAAGAAGGATTTGAGATTGTTATTGCTACATAACAATCAAGGTATGATATAAACCCTTATTTATATGTTATATTGATTATCATATGCTAGATCTAGGGTTCATAGTCTTGGATAACTTGCATGTACAATAGAGAAACCTAGATCCAAGCATTAGGGTTTGTATGAGCACATAGGATGTTCTTATGGCTAAAACCCATCAGATTAGTGGAGGGTCGTTAGCCGAACGGGTAGGATAGGGCAAACTCTTTCCATTAAAAGTATAATGAAATATAAAGTAACTAAATGTTTTTACAAAATTCCCAATCTTAGTTACTTTAGGCAAAAAGTGAATTTGATGCAATTCCATGAAATTACACTTTGTACCATTGCGAAGACGTTAGTGGAGCGTGTGTGGCTAACCGGCACACTAAATGGGTTCTAAGCAAAGGTAGTAAAGGGTGACCCGATGTTCGTCATAGTTCGGTGGAGCGTGTGTGGTTAACCGGCACATCTAATAGGTGACTGTAACATTGGGGGCACCATGTAAGTTTGCTTGGTTATTCACACCCTGTTTTGTGATCCTCGGCATCCCAGTCACAAATCGAGGGGCATATCGAGATTTAAACATGCCATTGAAAAGTTCAATAAATCTCAAAGGATCTAGGAATTTTTCAATACATTTAAAACCTAATCTATTTTTCGTTTTTCATGGTGGAAAATTAGTGAATCGTCATTCACTTACCTTCAAATGTTCTACAATTTGGGTTACGGCATCCCTCTCCCAAGTTGTGGAATATTGTGTTGGGTCCAAGCCTTAATATCTCATTTGGGTGATTTATTAAGGACTCAATCAATCAACTAACTTGAATTTTTTCTCCCGTTTTGTAGATGTCAAAGTATGACAACTATGGTCTTCCAAAATCCCGTAGAACAAGCTTTCCACATGAAGATGATATTCCATGATACGATTGAGGAACAAGAGATCATGCTTCACTTCCTCCACCTCCTCCAATTGTTCTCCCTAACCCACAAGTTCGAAGGATTGAAAAGTTCAAGCTCACTCAAGCCCTTTTGGCAAGTAAACATGGGAAACCTGTGTGTGTACACGTCTTAGAGATGAAGTCACACATCGATAGGTTAAGGATGTTGGGTGTCGAGATTTCAGGTAAGTTGGCTGTTGACTGGGTTCTTCAGTCGCTTCCTGAATCATATAGTGAGTTCGTTAGAGAGTACTATATGATGGATCACGACGTGACCCTCATTGATTTGACCTATTTGCTTATAGTTGCTGAATCAGAAATGATTTGGCGAGCTGGTCGAGCAAATTTGTCTGGTGAATCAAACTCCCAAACTGCAATGGACACTGGCAACATCGGAAGTCTAAAAAGAACTAAGTCTATGATTGTCCAATGTGCTGTGCCATAGGAGTCCATTTGCTTTTATTACCAAGAGAATGAGCATTGGAGACGAAGCTGCCCTATTTACCTGAAAGATCTAAGAGATAGGAGAGTCAAAACGTATGGCTCTACTTCAGGTGAAATCCATTAACTAACTCTTTTAAGTTCCTATTCTAGATTCTTAATACATGATGTGATAAGATTACATTTTGATGTTTTGTAGGATCGAAGAAAAGAGAGGAAGCTTAAGGGAAGAAGTGAGTTGAATCTAATCATGAAGAAATGGATTTCGATCGCATTACTTGAAGATTAGATTCTTGAGCTGCTACTTGGAGTTAGAATAGATTGCTAAGAAATATGTATTAACATAGTTTTTCAATTGAATTGCATTGTAAGGACAAATTATTCCGCAATAAAATAAATTTTGATTTTATATTATTTATTTATCCTTGCAATGGCATGTATGAAAAATTGATGTTTGAAGGTTTCTATTATTAGCAATAATGGATTTGATTCTTAATTATGTTATTTGTGGAAATGACAAGAATTACCAAATAGGGAGAGTTTCTCATCGCCTAAGTTTCAATTGGACATAAACTTGGACTCATGCAACGAGTATTGTATGATGAATGAAAAACTTTCACATTTGGGAAATTTAGACTAATTCCTTGACAAAGTGTCAATTGAAGGACTAGGAGATCAAGTACACTAGGTCGTACGTTGATCAAGTCTACCACAAGAGTGACAAAGATATTTGTCATGATTTACTAAAGTTTAGTGAATATGGTTATACTTATAAGATTGAGTATAATTCTGAGTTGATTGAAAGAGTTTCAATCAATAGCAGAACGAATAAGAAGAATCAAGTAGACAGAAAGATAAAAGTTTCTCTATTCTAAGAAGAAGGGAGAGTACCTTTTATTATGTTTTATGATAGGTCTTAATGATTAAGAACCATATCTCAATTAATCCTCTAAGTGAGTCTTAGTGCAATTGTATGTCTGAGAAAAGGAATCGAGAATTGAAGAAATGGTTAAATCAAGAAGTCAATCATACTTCGTTCCAAAAACAAGTCTTAGAGTTAAGATTGTGACATTGAGTGACAAGTCTAAAGAAGGTTTATAACATTCATCAAATGTGGAATTTGGAAAAAGGTTTTCTTATTATTGCACATTTGAAATTGGTAAGTTATGATATCTTGGATAAGACAAAGACTAACTAGGACCAATTTTGTGAAGTGTTTTGTCTTGATAAAAGCTATACTAACTCTTGAATATTTGTGTTATCAAGAAAAAATTTCTTGACAAGAGAACCTTATATGTCAAGGAGTCAGTAGGAGTCTTAATGATGGTCTTGAAAAGTTTCGAGAACAAATCAAGAATAAACCTAATTAATCATCACTAGCACACAACTTGAGGTTTATAACCTATTGTGTTGACATTATTTTGTTTTTGTGCCATTCCAATTGAGTTAATTATGCATGTGAGTTCTATGAGTTCTCATTTTAATGCATAAAGACAAAGCACCTTGATCGATGGAAAGTACATTGATATGTAAGGATAAGTTGCTAAACTACTTGGAAGACATGGTGGGCACTCGTGTTACCATAAGGCAAGAAATCAAGATTGAGAAAGTTCAGTCCATATGAGTTTGGATTTACCGCAAACTTGGTTTTGGCAAATTCACATGGATAGGAACACATACACCAAAAAATCTAAGTGTCGTAAGATTCCCTCCATGAAAATGACTACGAGGAAATGCTTTCACTAAGAGATATTTTAAGAACATAGCAATTGTGAAAATTGTATTCTCGAATTCGATTATGGTTATGACATCACTTTCCATAGTTCGAATTGTGAGATTTGGCAATTGGGTATTAGAAATATGAACTTAAGAAATTCAATAGGTATTGTTTTCTGGAAGTTCAACTGTTTTCTGGAAGTTCAACTGTTTTCTGAATACATGTCAAAGCTAGTGGGAGCATAAGTGTTATGCTTATATGCTAATAATCATCATGATAGTGGGAGCATAAGTGTTATGTTTGTATGATTATTATGGCAAGTATTACAAGTTAGCAATATTAATTATAGAAAACAAGAGTTATACTTTGCAAAGTCGTAAGGGTTGAAAATTTGTTTTACTATAATTAAGGGAGAGAATATTATGCTTCATTTCAAATCTAAAGGCTTAGATTGTGGAATGTTAATAAATTTAGTCAAGGATACATAGTGTGTTCTTAAATTTCGATTATGATTACGACATCCCTCTTCATAGTTCGAATTGTGAGAACGTGACACATAAAATATTATGGCAGAAGATTGATAAAGTATCACATCTTTATGTAAGACATTATGCATCGTGTCCCATACGCTTCGGGTATAGGATCGATTGAAAATGTTATAATATTTGACCATTCTAAAATTTTCCAAATGTCTAGCACATTAAGAGGGAAAAAGTACTAGAATCGGTTTTGACTAAAATAATTAAACAACTATCAAAGGACGATCCAAAGTTCGCTGAAGATTGGTTGCTTGTGAGTAGATGGAAGTATGGTATTGGATGGACCATATCGACATTATTATGAATAGATAAGATTCTATTAAGAATGAGTTGTCATATGGAAAATATGGAAATGTTTCCATATTTGGGAGTTAGATATTGAGAATCTATGTCTAGATTAGAAACTTTTATGCAAGAAGGATGTTCAAAGGAATGTACTTTGAGTGAGAGACATCATATCTATAGAATTGTTTCTGATAAAGATTGGCCAAGTCTTGATGATTTTGAGCTATGACTTTACGAAAGGATCATTGCATAAAATGTTAGAATCTAGCATATTCTATAAGTGACAAGAATTTGATATTCTTATACTTATGATAAGAATTGGGAGTTGTGAAATGAGTATGATTGGAAATGTGTTCATTTGATCTATTTCACAAAGTAAGGACCATAAGTAAACATTGTGTGCATGCTAAGAGCATGGGACAATTGTAGTAATAATTCAAGTAATAAGTTAATTAACTGAAACAATAAATAATGAGTAATCGATATGGTGATAAATAAAAGGTGTTTTATTTATACTCAAAGGTTTGGGACCATATAGGATTAGTATTATTCTTGTGTTTCACTTTGCATGTTTTGATTTCCTGAATAATTAATT
The DNA here is from genome assembly GCF_002870075.4 of Lactuca sativa. NCBI lineage: Eukaryota > Viridiplantae > Streptophyta > Magnoliopsida > Asterales > Asteraceae > Lactuca > Lactuca sativa. The sequence continues at coordinate 40,624,929 of NC_056625.2, forward strand.
GTTTCAGAATAATCAAATTATTCGAATGGTCCACAGTCGTTCATATGTTGGAAGTAGGTATGAATGAAAACTGTCATGAATTGGTTTGTAGATTGTCTAAAGTGTATTAGACATAGAAAAGGTTTGCTGCAACGTTCATGAGTGCTTATGAATATGATTTTGAGCATTGGATTAAACCCACGCTCACAAGAATCACTTCATGGATTTTATCACGAGTGATTGTGAGTCGATAATATTGTATATTCTTGAAACCGAGACGTGTGAGTTGTTATTTATTGGTCAGTTGCACATTGATGATAAGTAAACGCACCAGTAACTTGGTGTTATAAAACTTATTATTGTGTGTGATTCGATGAGTGAGTACAAGCAAGAATTAAGTCGAATTTTATTTGTTCCTTTTTCCAAAGTGGGATAAAAGTGATATATGTGGGCCCCTCGATGATTTAGTGATGACACCCTAAGCGCTTGGCTAAGCCGGGACTAATTTGATGTGTTTAATTGTAGTTTGTTGTTAGTCGTCATAAATCGGAAATCGGGAATTAACACATAGATTGAGAGAATGATTTCAATCCATGTCTCACATCTATGCGATATCAAGAATGGAGGAATATATGATCCCTTATCTAAAGGACACGCTTCTGATAAGATCAGAGTTGACAGCGGATTTTGAAAGCTACGATTGCTAATCAGGATCTGAAGTCATATGCAGAATAGTTATTAGACTTATCCAAGTGGGAGACTGTTGGATTAGTGTCTAAGTCCATAACTATTTTGGTATGTACTTGACCTGATTGTGCATGGTCCTTTTGGGTTGCCTTTACACTGGTGACTAGACAGGATGATTGTTGAGGAGAGAGGCTGGTTTATTGTTAAGAATAATAAATTAGGGTATAAATATGATTTGTTAATATATTATATGAATAATATATTAATTTGGAATCATATTATTAATTAGTATTTAATCAGAAATTAATTTAGAATTAATTTTGGGATTAAAGGAACTGACTGAAAGTGCAGGGGCTATTTTGTAATTATTCAATAGTTGAGGCTTTGGGCCGTTGAATCACCTTTATTAAGGCTTGAACAAAAATCCTAGAAGGATCTAGGAGTTTTCGTCCAATGGCTTAAGGAAAGGAGTCCATGGACTTGCTTAGGCCTTAAGCTAAGGGATTACCTTGAAACCCTAGTTAGCCTTAAGTATAAATAGCACCCTAAGGCACTAAGATTTAAAAAAGGAATTGGGAAACCCTAAAAGGGACGAATTCTAGGGCAAGATACCCTTCTCTCCTCTCTCCCATATTCATCCTTTCACCTAGTGTGTTTGTGAGCCATTAGAGGTACTACACTTGTGGTACTTGCTTTCAAAGCTAAGGAGATTCAAGGAACTAGTTGTTATTACTATATAACAACAAAAGGTATGTATTCTATTCTTCTATGTGGATTTTGAAAATAGTACTAGCATTCCAGGTTTCTTTTTGTGTTCATAAAGTTGTATAACTAATAATGAAAACATAGATCCAACTCTAGGGTTGCATGCACACATAGGACTGTTTGTATAAAACCCATCAATAACTTGATGATATATGTTTTTAGGTGAGGTATTGATAACTTCAAGGGAGATCAAAACTTGGAGTTAACAAAGGATCAAAACTTCAAGGTGAGTTTACTCACTAAATGTGCATAAGTCACAAAGTACATTTCACATACAGATCATTGATTTAAATTTTGTTTAAATTAGTCAATGTTTTGTGTATGGGTATGATGTGTGCAATTAATATGTTTGCTTGCTAGTTGCCATGCTTAGGGTCTAAATTGATATTTGACTCCATTATGATAGTTATATTGTTTATGGTATGCTAACATAAATTTGATTGAAATTGTGATATTTTGCTATGCTTTGGTGAATTGTTGATGCATTTGGTGAATATTATGATATTTGTTGATTGTATTATTTTGCATGCTTATTATGATGAATTGTTGCATTTTGCGGGGCGTTGTGTAGTGGGTTGGGTAGTTTATGACACTTGCCTTAAACCATATCCGGATACCTTTGGTGACCTATTAGGTTGAAAGAGGACCTATAAAAAGAGCTTAAGCCATTTTGGTGTTAGTCGTCCGGTCTATCTAGAAGATCCCACGACACATGGTACATGTACACTGTCATTACAATGTTCATGGACTGGAGTGGTGTGGTCCTACCGATGAGGACTAGTACAAACATCACGTTGGATTGGGAGGTGTTATGGATGTATGGCACCGTTGGTACTATATCCTGAACAACATCGCGGAACACTTGTGTTTCGCGTAGTCGGAGTAGCGAAAGGGGTGTCTGAGGTTGGTGTTTCGAGTGGAAGTCATGAGCCACTTAGAGAATTCAACAATGCAGGCACACGAGTAGTGAATTGGGTAGTTCCTTTGGGGTAGGATGTACGTAGAGTCTCATGCCTATCATAGGACGTTTTTGGTGATACGTGATGCTTTTGGTGACATTCCTTTGGTGTTATTCTTTTGGTGATATTCCTTTGGTGTTATTCTTTTGGTGACATACTTTTGGTGATATGCTTTTGGTGACACACTTTTGGTATTATGCTTTTGGTGATGTGCTTTTGGTGATATGTTTTTTATTATATCTATTTCTTTTGGTGATATATATTGCTTTTGGTGATAGATGTTATTTTGGTGAAATGTTATGCTTTTGGCGATACGTATTTCGTGTTATATGTGAGTATGTTTTGCTTAATGTTATGATCTCATAAACTGAATTGCTGACCCGTTTGGGAAATTGTATGTTTTCCCTACGACTATATGCAAATTTTATAAACTCACTCAGCAGGTGCTGAAACTTGTTTCTTTTACTTTGTACCATGTGATCGGTACATGTAGCTTAGGAGCTTGGATTGGTGAGTGGGGTAGCTAATGGGTAGTAGAATTCATTATTGATAGCAATCTTGGACACATTTTTTATTATTTTACTTTATCGTACTTTTGCTTCCACTACATTTTAATTGGTTTGGAACAATGTTTGAATTTTGAAGTAACGTTGTGGTTTGAAAATGTTTTAAACTAATATAATAAAGTCTTCCATGGCGATTTTCCATTAAAAGGTTTTTAAGATAATAAAAAGAAATGAGGTGAAAATCACGATGTTATACGTTGTTTATTGCCTCTTTCCATTTGGCAGCCTTATGCCCTGCCATTGATTCCTTGTAGTTAGCTGGCTCTTCCAAATTTATCAGTGTTTGATCAATGATAAATGGATCACCATCTAACGTTATATGGAAACCATAGAACATTGGTGGCATGCTAAATCTACTGGAACGATGAATAGGTAATGAATTTTCAACTTGCTTAACTGGAATTTCTTCCTCTAATTGAGTGCTAGTGTCTTATAAGGTTCATTCATTGGTTGACTCTTGAATCTCTTCAAGGTCAATTGTGTTCCCAATGTCCTCTTTGCATATGATCTCTCTCTCTCTCTCTCTCTCTCTCTCTCTCTCTCTCTCTCTCGTGAAAGATTCCTCTTCGTGCTATAAAGACCACGTTTTCACTAGGTCTATAGAACAAGTAACCAAAGGACTTTTGTGGGTAGCCAATGAAAATACATCTCTCACTTTTGGATTCTAGCTTGTCATGAGTCGCTCGTCTAACTAAAGCTTTTGGATATGTGCTAATGAGGGAACTTTCCCTCTCCACATCTCATGAGGTGTTTTGGTAACCTTTTTAGTTGAGACAATATTGAGGGTATGGGTGGTTGTCTCTAAGGCATACCCGCAGAAAGAAATGGGAAACTATTCCACATTCCTTGAGGTATCCATGGAACTCGATACTGAGATACTCCCCTCCTCTATCAAATCAGAGTATCTTTATCTTCCTCCCTAATTGATTCTCGACTTCATGTTTAAACTCTTTGAACTTTTCAAAGGTTTCTGATTTATGTTTGATTAAGTAGATATTACCATACCTGCGATAATCATCCATAATTGTTACATAAAATGACGCAGCATGGTACTCTTTCTGTTGGGTTTTGAGCATTCTAACACTCCTAAGTGTACATGCAACCCTAAATACCTTGGATCTATGTTTTCTCTATTATACATGCAAATAAGAACTTCCAAGGTATTATCCTAATCTAGCATACAAAACAATGACTATAGCAAGATAGAATACATACCTCTTTGGTGTAGAATGTCTTCATGAAGCTTGAGTGCCTAGTGCCCCAAGTGTGACACCTCAAATGGAATCACAATCATCAAAACACTTAGAATAGCTTGAGAGAATTCTACACTTCTTGAAATCGGCTAGCCCTCTCTAGAATAATACTAGTCGCCAATTTTGTCAAGAATAAGATCTTTATATAGTGTTACAATTGGGGTAAACCCTAATTGTCATGACTTTCCATTTCCTTGGATCCATGGGTACAAATACACCATGGAGCATCCATGGACCATCCTATGGGTTTTAGCCCAACTTGATTATCCATGGAGCATTAGCCCACTATACAAGTATGGATGATTTACACAATCAACCCATATATTTAATTAGTCTTCTTTTGATCACTTAATTAATCCTAGATTAATTCTTGATCAATACTAATTAAATAATCTTATTATTCTTATTATTAATATACTAGAACTTATAATATATTAATAACCATAAGTGTCTTATTTCTCTCATCCAAGTGCATGATGGTATGCAACCCAAATGGACCATGCCGGGTCGGGTCAAGTCTTACCAATTATAGTTATGGACTTAGACATTAATCCAACAGTCTCCCACTTGGATAAGTCTAAAACTATTATTGCGTATGACTTCAGGAACCAACTGGCAATCGTAGCTCTCAAAAGCTTCTGTCGAACTCTGACCTTGTAGATGAACTCTGATCTTTGTCAGTGACTTGTCCATTAGATAAGGGATCATATATTCCTCCATTCTAGATATCATATGGACTGAGACATGGATTATAATCATTCTCTCTGTCCATTTGTTGTTTCCCGATTTCTGATTTATGACGACTGACTATTTGAACAAATCAAATCAGTCCTGGCCCGGCCGAGCATTTCCATTTGTCATCATCAAATCATCGAGGGGCCCACAGATATCGCTTTTATCCCGAAGGTAAAAGGAATGGATAAACTTCGACTCATATGGCTTGTTCTACTACTTGTTGAATCATACACAAAGGCACGTTTTATAGCACCGAGTTACCAAATGCGTTTTCGTGCTATCAATGTACTATCAACTCATAGTAACAACTCATATCTCTAGGCTTGAAGAATATAAGATATTATCGTCTCATGATCACTCGTGATAAAATCCATGAAGTGATTCCAATGAGCGCGGGTTGAATCCAATACTCAGAACTTATGAGTACTCATGAGTGTTGTAGCCTTGTCCAACACCTTAGACCTCTACAAGCCAACCCATGACAGTCTTAATTCATATCTACTTCCAACATATGACCGACTGTGGATGGTTTGAATAACTTAGTCATTCCAGAAGAATAACCTAGTTTATTCGGGAAGTCAAAACATGCAAAGTGAAACACAATAATAATAGAATCCAATATGGTCTCAGAACTTATGAATATAAATAAAACACCTTTTATTTATCACCATATGATTACACATTATTCATTGTATACTGTTTCAGCTATCAACTTTAATCTTGAATTTTAAAACAATAGTTGTCCCATGCTCCAAGCATGTACACTATGTTTTCTAAACACTAGTCATGCCACACACCAAGTATGCATACTATGTTTGTCTATGATCTTTACTTTGTGAACTAGATCCATTGAACATAACTTCAATGATTCTCTTTTCACACTCCCAAATCCTTACTGCAAATGCAAGAATTCCAAATTCATGCCATTTACTGAAATCTGTTAGATTCTAAACTTATATGCATTGATCCTCTTGTAACGATTATGCACAAACTCACAAAGACTTGGCAACAATCATTACAGAGAATTCCAAAGGAGATCAACTCCTTGGAAACGTCCTTCTTGCATTAAGTTTCCTTAATCTTACACAGATTGAAAATTCTAACTTTGAAACATTTCCAGATTCCATTCTGACTTATCACTTCTGAACAAGAGTTGCCTCCTTACAGATTATGTCAATATGGTCCTTCCAGAATTATCACTATACTTCCAACTGTCCTTGAGCAACCAATCTTTGGTAAACCTTAGATTGTCCTCGACAATTGTTTAATCCTTTTAGTCATATCCAGTTCTAAACCTTTTTCCCTTCTTAATGCCCTAGGCATTTGGAAAATTTTAGAAAGGATGAATATAGCACATGTAATCGATCCTATATCCGAAGCATATGGGACACGATTCATGATGTCTCACATAAAGACTAAACCAGTCTTTTGCTATAATATGTCCATTTCAATTTGCCAAGTTCTCAAAATTCACATTATGAAAAAGGATGCCGTGATCATAATCGAAATTTAGAACGCAAATAATGGACCCATATACAGAATTTCCTTATGTTGAGCCATTCCAACATGAAATTCATATATATCCTTGACTAAATGATTAAAACCTCACGATCTAAGCTTATAGATTTGAGATGAAGTATAATTTCCTCTCCCTTAATTATAGCAAAACAACTTTTTCCCAATTGAAACTTTTGTTTTCTATAATTAACATTGCTAGCTTGCAATACTTAACATAATTATCATGCTCCCACTATCATGATGATTATTAGCATAACACTTATGCTCCCACTAGCTTTGATATGTACTCAGAAATCAGCTGACTTTCTTACCAAAGTTCAGATTTCTGATACTAGATTGTTTTGATAAGACTTTATCAAAATCATACACCTTCCCTTAGATAGCACACTTGTGTATCTAAACAATTATGAAGAGGGATGTCGTAATCATAATGTTTAGACCTTTTTGCCACTTCTCACAAGTCCATGTTAGTGTGCCGGTTAACCACACGCGCTCCACTAACGACTTTGAGAATGCAAATATCACAATTGCTATCTAGCTAAAATCTACTTAGTGAAAGTGTTTCCTCACCATCTTTTTCATGAATCGGAGAGAAACCTTATGACACTTAGATTTAATGGTGTATGTGTTCTTATCCATGTGAATTGTCAAAACCATAATCACAAGAGAAAGATAATGACAAATCCAAACTCATATGGACCGAACTCAATCTTAACTTCTTGCCACCTGGTAGCTCAAGAGCCTGCCATTGCTTCCAAGTTGTTGTGCAACACATTGAGAACTCTAAGAACTCATATGCAAAGTCAACTTTAACTGGAATGGGCACAGAATATGTCAACATGATAGGTTATACACCTCAAGTCATGTGCTAGTGAAGAACTTCAGGTTTTATTCTTGATTAGTTCTTGAGACTTTCAAGACCTTTAAGACTCCCACTGTCCTCTTGACCTATAAGACTCCCTTGTCAAACATCCAAGAGACAGTGTGGATTCTAATCAAGACAAACACTTCACACAATTGGCCTAAGTTGGTCTTTGTTTTATCCAAAACATCACAACTTACCAATTTCAAATGTACAAGAGTAGAAAACTTTTACTCTTACACTTGACAAGTGTTTTAAACCTTCTTTTAAGACATGTCACTCAAGTTACAATCTTGGAGTATGACTCTAAGACTTGTATTGGAACGAAGTATGACTCATCTTCTTGATTTAACCACTTCAACAATTCAAGTTCCTCTTCTTAGTCATAAGAATGCACCAAGATTTTCTTAGAGAACTAATTGTGCTATGGTTTCTTAATCATTAAGATGATCACAAAACGGATACTAAAGTACTCTCCCATCTTTTCAGATTTGAGAAACTTTTATCCTTCTGCCTAATTTGATTCTTCTTATTCGCTCTGCCATACATTGAAACCTTTTCCAATGTCTCAGAGTTACACTTAAGCTTGTAAGTATAATCATATTTACTGAACTTAAGTAAATCATGACGAATAGTCTTATCAAACTTTTGTGGTGGACTAAATCAGTGCACAAGACTATGTACTCGATCCCTTAGTCCATTACTTGACTCACACATCCATGTGAACAAGTAATTAGTCTTAATTTTTCCAAAACTTGAAAGTTCTCATTCATCATGCTATACAACTTGCATGATTCCAAGTTCCGGTCCAATTGAAACTTGGGTGATGAGAATCTTTCCTTATTTGGTAAATCTAGACATTACCACAAATGAAAGAATCAATTTCATATTTCCACTCTTGCTCTTAATGGAATCATATAAGCAACAATTTTTCCTCAAATGCCATTTAAGGATATTTTAAAATAAATAAAATCAAAAATTTTTCTTTTATTTTAAACTTTGCGGAAAACTTATCCTTACAATCCATATGAAAACTTGTTGTTACCTATTCCTAAGCAATATCTCATAACTCCTAAAAAGTAGCTCAAGAATCCGATCTTCAAACTGTGCGATAGAAATCCATCTACGCCATCAGATTCAGCATATTCTTTCTTTAAGTTTCTTCACTTTTCTTTGATTCTTAAAACATCACCATGTGACCCAGTCACATCATGTATCAAGAATCTCAGAATAGAAACTTAACAGAGTTAGATAGTGGACTTTACCTAAAGTAAAGTCAAACTTATTGACTTTAACATCCTTAGGTAAATTTGGCAGCTTCGCAACCAATGCCCCTTCCTTTGGCAATATAAACATATGGATCCTTTGATAAAGATACACAAGACTATCACAGACTTAGCTTTTCTCTTTACCATTTGGTCAACCGAGTTGACTATGGCCGATCCCTTTCCATTGGGAAGAGAATGCTTTTCTGGATTTCCTGTGTCACTATTGTCAATGTCCATAAAGTTTTTAGGAAGTTGATCTTAGCAAACAGATAAGATCATTAAGGGTCTTGTCATAGTCTGTTTCATAAGTGTCCCAAAGGAACTCACTATATGACTTAGAAAGTGATTGAACCACCAACTTTCTCAAGACTTTGACACCCAACTCTCCCGGCTTGTCAATATGTGAGTACATCTCCAAGATGTGTTCACACCTAGACCTTGCCTTGCCAATAGGGCTTGAGTGACCTTTAAACTTTTCAAGAACTTGTGGGTTAGGGAGAATGATTGGAGGAGGAGAAAGAAGTATGATATCCATGGGACATCATCCTCATTAGGAAACCTTGTTTCAAGAGATTTGGGAAGATCATAGGTGTCTAAACCAGACATCTTTTGGGAGATATTCAAGATAGTTGATTTTAAGTCCTTAATATGACACCCAATATGAAATATTAAGGCTAGGACCCAACAAACTATTTTATAACTTAGAAGAGGTATGCCGTAATCCAAGCTATAAAATATTTGAAGGTAGGTGAATGACGATTCACCAATTTCCACCAAGATAAACGAAATGTATCATTAGGTTTTAATTGATTTTGAAACTCCTAGATCTATGAGATTCATTGAACTGTTCAATGGCATGTTTCAATCTCGAGTGTGCCCTTCAGGTTTTGTGACTGGGATGCCGAGGATCACAAAACAAGGTGTGAAGTAACCATGCAAATCACTTAGTACCCTTAATAAATTACCCCTCAATCGATGTGCCGGTTAACCACACACACTCCATCGATACTATGATAAATATTAAGTCACCCTTTACCTACCTTGTTAAGTCCAAGTTAGTGTGCCGGTTAACCACACACGCTCCACTAACGACTTAGACAAAGTGTAAAGTGTAATTTCATGGATTAGCACCTTATTCACATTTTTCCTAAGTAACTAAGATTGGGTATTATTAAGAGTTTAGTTACTTAGTATTTTTCATTAATACTTTTAATGAAGGGAGAATTCTAGTCCTGTCAAACCCGTTCGGCTAACGACCCTCCACCAGTCAAGCAAGCGGTGGGTGAGAGTGGACACCCATTAAGTTGCCATTTTATAGGCAACAACCTTATACCCACCTTATAGACCGGCTTCGTGAATGAGGCGTACTAGCGGTAAGACTGACTTTACTCTTATACATATATATATATTATTAACTTATAATATTATAAAGTATAAGGGTTGAATTTTAACTTTTAAAATTCTAAGGGCTAACTTGGAATTAAAGTATTCATACTTGAAAACTTTTCAAATTCCAAAACTTGAGGGCAAGTTTTGAAACTATTCAAAACTAATTAATTCCATAACTTATGTGTTTAAAGTAGTTTTAATCCAAAAACTCTTCAAGTTCCATAACTTGAGGACAAGTTATGGAAGACTTTAAACTAATAAAAGAACTAACATTTTCTTTATTTTATAACTTATGGATTTAATTATGGTTACATATTTTTCTTTAATGAAGTGACTCTTGAACTTCCATAACTTGAGGACAAGTTATGGAGTCATAAAAAGTTATTCAATGACACAAGACTCTTCATTTTGTAACCATTGCCAACTATTATGAGTTTTATGAGTCTTTAATGTGACTCTTCATGTAACTTGAGGACAAGTTACACAAACACATTTTATACTCAACTCTTAGATTAAAATGGATTGAAAACAACTATTTCACTCAACATTTCTATTAATCTAAGCAACTCATAAGAACAAGATAATTCAAATCAAACTTTTTCATGTAATTAGTCTAAACCTTAAACTAATACAAAACATGAATCTATTGACAATTATCTTTGAAAATGGATTAGCATGAACATTACCACATCAAAAACAAGTTTATAAGATCAAAAACAACTTAGGGTAATGTTCCTAGTCCATTTCTAGCCAAAAAACTCGAAAATATGATGTCTGGGGGTCCAACTCGTCGAGTGCATGAACCAACTCGGCGAGTTGGATCGAATTCATCACTTTTTAGGCATGGACTCGCCGAGTCTCCTGATGGACTCGCCGAGTCTGATGGCCAGACAGCACCAGATTCGTTTTTTCAGCTTCTATTGCAGGTATAACAAGAAAACAAGCCTAGGCTCTGATACCACTGTTGGGTTTTGAGCATTCTAACACTCCTAAGTGTACATGCAACCCTAAATACCTTGGATCTATGTTTTCTCTATTATACATGCAAATAAGAACTTCCAAGGTATTATCCTAATCTAGCATACAAAACAATGACTATAGCAAGATAGAATACATACCTCTTTGGTGTAGAATGTCTTCATGAAGCTTGAGTGCCTAGTGCCCCAAGTGTGACACCTCAAATGGAATCACAATCATCAAAACACTTAGAATAGCTTGAGAGAATTCTACACTTCTTGAAATCGGCTAGCCCTCTCTAGAATAATACTAGTCGCCAATTTTGTCAAGAATAAGATCTTTATATAGTGTTACAATTGGGGTAAACCCTAATTGTCATGACTTTCCATTTCCTTGGATCCATGGGTACAAATACACCATGGAGCATCCATGGACCATCCTATGGGTTTTAGCCCAACTTGATTATCCATGGAGCATTAGCCCACTATACAAGTATGGATGATTTACACAATCAACCCATATATTTAATTAGTCTTCTTTTGATCACTTAATTAATCCTAGATTAATTCTTGATCAATACTAATTAAATAATCTTATTATTCTTATTATTAATATACTAGAACTTATAATATATTAATAACCATAAGTGTCTTATTTCTCTCATCCAAGTGCATGATGGTATGCAACCCAAATGGACCATGCCGGGTCGGGTCAAGTCTTACCAATTATAGTTATGGACTTAGACATTAATCCAACACTTTCGACCACTATGTTAATGTTAATATAGAGATGGTTTCAAAATAAAGAGTTTGTCAATATAGAACACTCATATCGATAAAATGATTTGAACTACTTAATTGGGGATTTTATCCCCTTTTTTAGCCAATGCTGAATCGATAACCTATGTATTATGTATAAAGTAAGAAAAACTTCTTGGATTAAAAAAAAGTAAACAACTTTGCTAACAATTACATATTTTTTGTTTGGTCAGAAAAGTCCTCTGAATATTTTGGTTTTGGATTGATTCCTTTTGATACTTTGATTTCATTTTGGAATATGACAAGAGAATAAAGGATAGGCTCATTACATTAACAATAAAGATATGAGAATTTACATTGAGCGTGAGAGCCAAATAAATCGAAAGATTTATGTTTGGTTCGGGAAGGGATCATGGAATTTTTGAAATGAATGGAAAAATAATCTACTTTCATTAAGCAATTTATTAGATAATAAAAAATAGAGAATCTTAAATACAATTAGAAATTCAGAAGAATTGCGCGAGGGGGCCATTGAACAGCTGGAAAAAAACCCGGGCTCGCTTACGGAAAGTAGAAATAGAAGCAGATCAGTTTTGCGTGAATGGATACTCTGGGATAGAGCGAGAAAAATTGAATTTGATTGATTCAACTTAAAAGACTTTGGAACAAATAGAAAATTACAAAAATGAAACTATAAAATTTGAACAACAAAAAGCGAGTAATCAAGTCCGACAACGGCTTTTCCAACAAGCCTTACAAGGAGCTCTAGGAACTCTGAATAGTTGTTTAAACAGTGAGTTACAGTTACGTACTATCAGTGCCAATATTGGCATATTGGGGGCGATGAAAGAAATAACGGATTAGTCCTTCTACTTTAGGTATTATTTTTTTTCCAAAAAAGAATTAAGGAATACTCATGGTAACCATTCAAGCCAGATTAGTATCCCATGTGGTGGATCTGAAGGGTCCACTCACATCTGTGTGTACGAGGTCCGACAAACCTTCACCTCTTTCACAAGATCCAGTGAAAGGTGATTTTGTCATCTTCCTTAAAAGACAAGACTCACATTCATCATTTGGCCTTAGGTCAAATGATTCCAACACTCCATCTTTTTGGATTTTGGCGTCACGTTTCTTGTTAATGTGCCCAAGATGACAATGCCACAAGTATCCCTTGTCTAAACCATTAGACGAATCAATGTGAAATACAATATTTCCTAAGCTATCAACACAAGTCACAGTTTCATACACACCATTACAAGGTAAAGCTTCAAATATAAAAACACCATTTTTATAAACTAGAATTGAACCATTCAAATCATTAAAAGAGTAATGAAAACCTTGTCTGAACAATGCATGAAATGAAATAATATTTCGTGTAATTTATTATGAATAACAATAATTAATCAAATCTAAACTAACTTCACTACTAAGTACAAGATGATAAGTCCAAATCTTGGTAACATGAGAAGATCGCTTATTTCCCATGATCAGATTTATCCTCCCATGCTCCGCCTCTTCACTTTCTTTTAGTCTCTGCTAATCATAACAAATGTGAAAACCACATGTTGTACCAAGGACCCAAGAACGAGTAGATTGTGAGTTATTAGTTTGAATAGTGTATATACCTGGTGACGATGGCTTCACTTTTCCATCCTTGATGTATTGCAGGTACTTGGGTCGGCTCCTCTTCCAATGGCCCTTGATTGCAATGGTAACAAGTGGCCTCTTTAGGGCCACTAACAACTCTGTGACAACCCCAAATCTATTCCCGTTACAAATCCCATCTTCACTAACGGAAATGCGTCACTATACATTATTTTCTGTAATATGCGGAATCGTCAATAACCGAATATCTAGTTATTTGCATGTCTTGATATTATCATAAGTAAATATAACTTGTATGTGTTAACCCCGTTTAACCTAATAGAGTTATATTACTTTTTCAACCACTTCACCCGGGTAAAAAGTTTTAACTCTGTTAAACTTTAAGCATCGGGTAGCCGTGTATCGGGTACGATACCCGAGGCATATGAAATGAGTGTAAACAACATTTGAACACTCTTTTACCACACATTCACTCTCTCTCACTACTTTCTCTCTCTAGACCCGAAATCGACCCCAAATCCGCGAATTTCCGGCTTCCAAACGTAAGGACCCATTCCCTATCTTAATCTAGACATACTTCACTGTAATTAGAGGCCAAAATCATAGAAATCAAGGACCAAAAAGGAGTTTACGGCCTAAGAAGCCCCTTAGGCCGTAAACCCCTAGAAACATGCCAAAAACCTCATTTTCCCTTCCTTTAAGCTTATGGACTAATTAAGGCATATACCTAGGAGAGTTTGGACACTAAAACACAAGGAATTGAAGCTTAAAAAGGAGTTTACGGCCCAAGCTTGTGCTTAGGCCGTAAACACCCCAAAAACCACCACAAATCCTTGTTTAAAGCCCCAAAAACTCATCTAAGGTGTTTGGTAATTTAGACTTGACACTAAAGAAGGTTTAAATGCATCAAACAACATCATTTGAAGACAAAAAGAGGAGTTTACGGCCAAGGATAAGCTTGGGCCGTAAACACCCAAGTTTTTGTGTCAAACAAGTCCCAAAACTCCTCTAATGCATGTAAGGAATTTAGCTAAGGCCCTTGGATGTGTGTTGTACCATTAAACTTCCCATTTTGAGGCCAAATGAAGAGTTTACGGCCAAGGATATTCTTGGGCCGTCAACTCCCCAAATTTTCATGCCAAATTGTCCCAAAACTCATTTTAAGGCCTTCTAGGATTTATCTAAGGTGAATGAGAACATGTTGTACCATTTAAACACCCATTTTGATGGATTAAATGGAGTTTACGGCCCAAGAACAAGCCTTGGACGTAAACTCCCCAAAATGTCACAAAAATAAGAGTTTAATCCCTCCATATTGGTCCAAGACACATACCATTAAAGTAAGGAAGTGAAATAAGGCCTTAAACATACAATTTGGAGGACCACATGAGTTTACGGCCAAGCCTAGGGGGCTTACGGCCGTAAACTACCAAGGAGTGGCCTTTGGGCCGTAAACTCCAAGGGAGTGAGCTCATGGACCCTCCCGTAAATCATTCCTGGCCTTGCACCACTCCCGGGAACCCCTTCTAAGCCCTAAAACCCCGAATTGATGCTAGAATGCCTCAATACTTAAACGGAAAGCATAAAATGATTAATTTCATGTAAAATACATATTTTCATATGACATTAGGGTCCTAAAAGGTGTATAGGTCATTGTTTGGAACAAAACGCTCAACCGACACTTTTACGCGATTTACCCGATTCACCCGATTTACGCGAATTCAGGTGAGTTCGTACCCCTTTAATGAACCTTTCAAATGTTTTAAATGTTTTAGGGGGGAGATAAAAGTTGCTTATAGATGTTTATGGAAAGTTTTACTGAACGATTTTCCGCGTTACAAGGATTAATCACATGTGATTCACTATCCTTAGTTCAAATCACATGTGATTTATCACTATGCCTTATAAACAGGTTTTTACATTTTTAAAACTATTTTTGGACAGCAAGCCAGATTTTAAATGTTCTTTTGGAAAATACTTTTATTAAATCAATTTACTTATAAAATGTAACCACTCTGATATAATTATATAAGTAAGACTTGGAGGACTTAGGACCGATATCTCGCCTTATTTCCTGTTCTTGTTTGATTGTGGGCTTAGGGTAGTAGTTATCTGTCCGACTGTCGTTGATTTCTTAGTTATATAACTTGTATATTAGTATGGGATACGGATAATTCTCTTTTCACTAAAATACTAAAGTCACTAACATGTCAAGAACCATTCACACTAGGATAACTATAATAGGTATAGTTAATGTTGCTACTGCTACTACTCGCTAAAGTCACTACTCTCTACACTATAATACTCACTATTACCAGACAATACACTAGTAAGAGAATACACTATGATCAATACCAAAAGATTACTACTCTATAACAGAAGAGAAAACACTAAACAAACAATAATACACTAACCCACTACGAGATACTCTATTCGCTACCCACTACGCCCGGAGTTTTCCGGCAGGAAGACGACACTACATGTATAGATCTATACGGGGCAGACGCTATTACATCCCGACTGTTAATTTCAGTCCGCGCCGTGCAGGCCCATGATGCCACTACTTCACTATATTGTGCATGACTGGGAAGGTCATGGGATCCTCTATTATCCTCACTATTAGTAATATACAAGGAATACGCTATAACTACACTAAAATATTACACTAAACGCTAACTACACCCCGAAGTAAGTAAGTATCTATCACTAAAGGAAGCTTGCACCTCTATCAATGATTACAGGCTCAACCTATTCTATCACACTACTATTGGAGATTTGCTAATATACTTTTACGATAAACTGTTTTCAAAAAGGAAGAATGCATACTTTTAACAGATTTTCACTTACAATGTATTTTCTGGAAAATATGGGATTTTCTAGGTTCTACTACTTATGAATGTAAATGACACATTTTTTTCGCACTAATGCTTTGTATACAAAAACTCACACTAACCTCTTATGAACTCACCAGCTTTATGCTGATATTCGTTTTCAAAATAACTTGTATCTTCAGGTCAAAGATAGACAGGTACAGACGCAGCATTTTTGGAGAAGGTGGAGCACACAAGACCCATCTCTTATTTTTGATTTACTTTTGGGTGATTGTTAAACATTACAAAACACACTTGTAATTAAATTCACTATGTAAATGCAATGGTTGTATGCTTCTTGTTTTTACTATTATGCAATTGTGATGATACCGTACACTACGTCATCCACCCCAAAACGTATTCTGCCGTTATCGGTTTTGGGGTGTGACAGATTGGTATCAGAGCATTGTTTATAGTGAATCAACTATATCAACCTATAAAAGATATACGAACTATAAACACTTCGGGACTAAAACACTCTGACCAAGAATATATACTGTTAAGTATCTAAAAGATCTAACTAAGTATATATATATACACACATCACTATAAAACACCGAAGTCAGTATCATCCTAGAACAAAACGAAAGTATTAAGATTGTTGGACAGCACAATTGGGTTTAGAGACATATAGTCACATTCAGGGTGATATAGCCTGATCAACTACGTTTTCCTGAGAGTGACTAGCATGTGCCTAAGTTTGGTTGTGATGTTGCAACAAGTCTAAAAACTTACCAACAATACCATAATAACTCTACCATAAGAATACTATAGGAGTATTCTGTATCTCTAAACTATACGTATGTGTAACAAAAAGGGTCGTTACTAGTAGGACAATAGTTGCTAAGTGAATACACCACGATTACATGTGATTAGGGCGCTATAGACTCAGAATCTGCAGCCTTTGCTTCATTCCCTGTTCTTGTTTAATTGGGGGTCTGAAGTTAGGGTGGTTTATTCGAAGGACTATCTTGCTTCGATTACATGTAATTGGTATGCACTATGCAAGTATTGGGTCGACTAATAACGATTTATCCTATAATGATCTTAGAATAGTACGTCTATTAATCTTCCTTTCCCCCTTTCTCGCGTAGATAGCATGGCTGGCTTCCTGTGACAACCCTATTTTTCCCAAAAAGCATTGTAAACACTCGAAAGCTAAAAACAACGAAATTAACCTCGTAAAGGAAGTGTTCAAGTATCTAAGTTGGGATGCATCGAATATTAGATATCATGCCAAGGTTTCCAAAAACATAAAGAACGCTCAAAACCGGGTTATATTGAAGAAATTATAACCACTCGTATATTTACGACGCGACGTTAAAACATTATTTGACGTAAAAAGTAGAATCTCAATAAAATGCATTTTTTTAGCCTTAAGTATCTAAACAAAAGTCGTAGATCTCGTTGAAAGGTGAACGTACATAAAAAGATCGCCCAAATTGGACCTTGTATGAAGAAGTTACGAGTTTTCAAAGTTTCGTAACAGTAGTAGAGGGCTAAAAACTCGGATTGAAGATCGAGTGTTATTTAGCTAACGCAACCTAAACGAAAGTTGAAGATCTCCTCAGTAGTAATAAAACAATAAAAAGACAGACGAAAACCGACGTCGAATAAAGAACCTATGAATTTTTAACAAACTTTAGGAGGCCCGGCCTATTAAAAATATATCATTAAAAATAAAGTCGAAACTAGCCGACGGAGTCTAAAGGAAAGTTGTAGAGCATAATCTCACCTACGCGTGGATATAAAGAACGTGAAAAACGGAGATCGTACGCGAAAGTTACGGAATTTAGAAGTCGGAAGCAGGGATTACGCCCCGCGTACTCTGGGAGTACGCCCCGCGTACTAGACCCAGAGTCGAGTCCCATCGGCCCGCCCAAGCTACGCTTAGCTAGCCAGGAGTCGTAAGCCATGACGCCATATTACGCCCAGCGTAACGACGTACGCGCCGCGTACGTGAGTACGCCCAGCGTACTCCAAAATTACGCCCCGCGTACTCACTCTTCCAGCACTATAAATAGATGGCATGAGCTCGAGTCTTTGCACACCTTTCTCAATTCTTCAGTCACTCTCACACCCTTCCAAGCACCAGAGGCCATTCCCTCACCTCGGTTTCCGCACTCGAGCCCCCGACGGAAGATTTACGCTGCAGAGATCCCCGAAGAGCCCGACGACGCAACCATCCGCGGACGAAGTTCTGCTCAACCCTAGCCTCTCTCTTCGAAACGAGTGAGTTCATACCCCTACTTTTCAATTGTTTTCATGTTTTAGGGGGGGAATACAAGTAAATTACAAATCAAAGTATTATTTTTATAATATCGTTCTTATAGAGTGTTGATACAAAAATAACTTTATGTTTTAAAGGGATATTATATCACCAAGTTGTTATTACCAAATGGGAACATACTTTTGACAAACTATAATGAGCATAGTATTCAAGTGATTCATACATTTTTACATATACATCTCGACAAATGAAATGCTTTCAAAAGAAGTACAGTCTTTCATCATCGTAAATCTGTTTATACCTAGTAATGTGAGACAGCTTCACGTACGTTCGAGTATGCATTATTAAGTCCTGTATTATATACCATAATCCCTTGTAGGGGGAGCGTGATACTTGTGTATAGATCTATACGGGATTGACAATCCCACACCTAAGCTGTTAGCTACAGCTAGGCCGGCAAGCCTGGGGTGACAAATGTCATAACAGTTCCAACGCCTGAAGAACGTTGTTACAGGCTATCATTGTCAATAGCATGGTTATAAAACTCACATAAAAGTATAAAAACAAGTTAGATTTACGAGATTCATACATGCATTTCAGTTTTCCATTTTATTGTCAATACAAATGTTATCACTATTATTCAAGCATGGAAAACACTAATGCACTCCAACACGGGAAACTTTTCAAATCATATATAGAAAATATTGGATTTTCTGAAAACCTCGTTCATCGCTTTACTATCAAAAAGGACATACTTTTCAATGCAAAACACTTATGAACTCACCAACTTAATTGTTGACACTTTTTCGAAACCACTTGTATTTCTCAGGGAATCAGTAATACAGGTAACTACCAGCTTTTGGAGAAGGAAACACTAAAGATGTTTTATTATTGAACATTTATCATCTCATTGTAATATTCTTTTGCTATTATGTATAACGCAACAACATACGTTTTCATTATATATGTGATGGTTGTGTTACTTTCTTTACAATATTCAATGGTTGTGATACTACGTGAAGTCATCCACCCCCGAATGTTTCCGCCATTCTGGTTTGGGGGTGTGACACTTCCACCTACCCGGCGATCCGTACTTTCCGAACCAGGGCAATGCAGACGACGATCACCCTATTCCTTTGGATGATCAGCATGCTGAAGGCTTCTTGGATAGCTCGAGCTCCGAGCCAGAAGTCAACAACCAACCTCCTGAAGCCCCGAACCCTAACCCCCGACCGGCATTTCAGGGCCCCACTCCTATGTGGGCAATATCCTTGCATCGATGGAGCGAGGAGTAGGGTCAGCCCTTGCCTTACAATGGAGACCGAAGCTTCTACAACATAAGCGAACGAGGATCAGCGGATCGAGTTCTGCCCATCATGATCCGAAGGATTGCCAGGAATGTTGAGCAAAGTCAAGCTGCTATTGGTCGAGTTGTAGAAGTGGATGCCAACTCAACCCTCAACACTGTTCGCATCCGCCAACTCGAAGAAGTCGTGGACAGGACAAGGAGGACCAACGAGGCTCTGCAGCATCAGCTGGCTGCATCCCGAGCTGAAGTTAGGGAACTCCGAACACGCCAAAGGACTCATGATCGACACCTTCAAGAAGTTATGCGTCAACTAGCGGATCTGAGGATTCGCCCAACAAGCAACCGATGCCAGTAGAAGACATCTAGTTACCTCACTCTTTTGCTTAAAGGACTAGCCTTTTTATCTCTATGTTCCGTAGGTCTCTTGTCTGTAAACATTCCTAGTTTAAAAGTACTCTAGTTGAACCTCTAAACTGCCAACATTTTCTCTATGGTATGATGTAAGACCTACTGCTAGGTCAATTTTCATGAACTTGTGTTGCATCATTAATACCAGTATATTGGCAGTTGATCTCTCTCTTGCTATGACTCTCATACTGGTCTTGGATTACGTCGGTTTAATCCATGAAACACTCTATTCATATTCGTAATAGGCTCTTACTATTGCTATCATTTCTATGGTTTTTCCAGTGAAGGATGCCTCCTCGAAAGCGTCCAAACTGAGGAAGACCCGCTACTCAAACCCCTCCTCCACCACCTCCTCCCCCGCAGTTCGATCCGGTGTTGTTCCAAACGGCTGTGACTGCGGCTGTAACAGCAGCCATGGACCAAATGAACTCGGGTGATGCGAGCGGTGGGAATTCTAGATTTGGTGAAGTCCACCAACGAGTGCAGGGATGCACTTATAAGGACTTCATGAATTGTAAACCTGCTTTCTTTGATGGTACCGAAGGGATTCTGGCATTGTCCCAATGGTTCGAAAGAACCGAAGCTGTATTCGAGATGTGCTCTTGTCCCGAAGAGAGCAAAATCAAGTTCGCTACTGCTACCCTCACTAACAGGGCCTTGTCATGGTGGAACGGCAATGTCAGTGCACTCTCCTTGGTCACAGCCAATGCCATGGGCTGGGACGCTCTAAAAGATCTTATGAGAGGAGAGTACTGCCCTAGGGGTGAAGTTCAGAAGCTTGAGGAAGAACTTTGGAACCTCAAGATGAAGGGGACCGACCTAACGGCTTATACGGCCAGGTTTTGCGACTTGGCGGCTATGTGTCCCAACATGATCCCCTCTGAAAGCAAGAAGATTGAGCAATACATCTGGGGTTTAGTGCCCCCGTATCGAGGAAATGTTCTGGCTTCACGCCCTACCACTTTTCACAGCGCCAAGGAATTGGCCCAGAGTCTGATCAACCACGAAATCTCCTCCACTCCAGCAACAACAACCACAACAACCACTGCACCATCCGGGTCATCTGACAGAAAAAGGAAACGATGGGATAAGAAGAAAGGCCGGAAAACTCAAACCGCCTCCAAGGACTAGCAAATTGTGGCGGTCCATGCTGCCACCACCCCAGCCACACCAGCTGCTCCAGCCCCGCCAAAGGCTTACAGTGGAAACTTGCCTAAGTGTCCCAAGTGCCCTTTCCATCACAACGGCCCTTGCCGTGAATTGCAGTGTTCCAACTGCGGCCGAAAGGGCCATACTGTCCGATTTTGCAAGGCCCCTCCCAAACCTATCACACAGGTTCCTGGTACAGGAGTGACCCCAACTTGTTATGGCTGCGATGAAGCGGGCCATTTTAAGAAGAACTGTCCGAAGGCTGCAAATGCTGGGGGAACTGGAAGGTTACTCGCCATCGGTCACAATGAAGCGGTAGCTGATCCCACGGTGGTCACGGGTACGTTTCTTCTCAACAACTCTTATGCCTGTGTCTTATTCGATAGTGGTGCAGAAAGAAGCTTCATAAATCAAAACTTTAAACACTTACTCCAACAAACCCCTCAACCACTAAAAGAAACATTCGTTGGAGAAATGGCTAATGGGAAGACAGAAAGCTCTAATGAAATCTATATAGGTTGTACTATCACGTTAGATGATCACCCCTTTTTAATCGATCTTATACCAGTCTCAATTAAAAACTTCGATATCATTGTTGGTATGGATTGGTTAAGTCTTCACTACGCCGATATCCTATGCTCCGACAAAGCCATTCGCCTGAACCTTCCGAATCGCGAAACCCTATTGATATACGGAGATAAGCCAAGTACAAGCCTTCGTATCATCTCTAGTATCCAAGCTCAGAAATATTTGCGCAAGGAATATCGCGCCTTTCTTGCTCACGTTGTCGACACTAACCAGAAATCGAAAGATCCAAAAGACATTCCTGTAGTATGCGATTTTCCTGATGTCTTCCCGGAGGATCTTCCAGGTCTACCTCCCAAACGACAAGTTAAATTCAGAATCGACCTAATCCCAGGAGCTACCCCCATAGCTAAGTCGCCCTACCGTCTAGCGCCCGCTGAAATGCAAGAACTATCCGGTCAACTCAACGAACTGCTCAGCAAGGGCTTTATAAGACCGAGCTTCTCACCTTGGGGAGCTCCGGTCTTGTTCGTGAAGAAAAAGGATGGATCGTTTCGGATGTGCATCGATTATAGGGAACTCAATAAACTCACGATCAAAAATCACTATCCTCTCCCTCGTATCGACGATCTATTCGACCAACTCCAAGGAGCAAGTTACTTCTCCAAGATTGATCTTAGATCAGGGTATCATCAGTTACGGGTGCTTGAGGAAGATGTGCCAAAGACAGCCTTCCGAACCCGCTACGGGCATTTTGAGTTCGTAGTGATGCCCTTTGGACTGACTAACGCCCCCGCAGTATTCATGGATTTGATGAATAGGGTATGTCGTCCATATCTAGATCAGTTCGTTATCGTCTTTATTGATGACATACTCGTCTACTCTCGGAGCGAGGGAGAGCACGGAAATCATTTACGATTAGTCCTGGAAACCCTGCGATCCGAGAAGTTGTATGCGAAGTTCTCTAAGTGCGAGTTTTGGATCCGAAGAGTTGAATTCTTAGGGCACGTGGTCAGTGAAGACGGAATCCACGTGGACCCCTCCAAAATTAAAGCTATTGAGAACTGGTCAGCACCAAATACGCCTACAGAAATCCGTCAATTTCTAGGCCTCGCTGGCTACTACCATAGATTCATCCAAAATTTCCATCGAATTGCGAAGCCTCTCACTATGCTAACTCAGAAGGGTGTATCATTCGACTGGGAAGAGAAACAGGAGAAGGAATTTCAGACCCTGAAGCGAGCCCTATGCACCGCACCGGTATTATCCCTTCCCGAAGGGACAGAATATTTCGTCGTATACTGTGATGCATCCAATCAGGGGCTCGGTTGTGTCTTGATGCAACGAGGCAAGGTTATCGCCTATGCCTCGAGACAGCTAAAGAACCATGAAGTGAACTACACTACTCACGACCTCGAGTTAAGAGCGGTCGTCTTCGCACTAAAAATCTGGAGACACTACTTGTATGGGACGAAGAGTGTGGTGTACATTGATCATAAAAGCCTCCAACATATACTGAACCAAAAAGAACTCAACATGAGACAGTGTCGATGGGTCGAGCTACTTAACGATTACGACTGTGAAATTAGGTATCATCCGGGGAAAGCCAACGTGGTAGCTGACGCCCTGAGTAGAAAGGAATATTCCGGTCGAAGGACAAAGTCGTTGACAATGACTATCCATTCGCATCTATCCACACAGATCAAAGAGGCTCAGCTAGAAGCCTTAAAGCCCGAGAACGTGATGGGAGAATCCCTGCGCGGAATGGATAAAAATCTGGAGGTTAGGGTGAATGAGCCTACTACTTCATGGACCGAATCTGGACTCCACGCCATGGAGGTTTCAGAGACTTGGTGATGAGGGAAGCACACAACACTCATTACTCCGTTCACCCGGGTTCAGATAAGATGTATCTGGATCTCAAAAAGCTATACTGGTGGCCGAACATGAAAGCGGAGATCGCTACCTTTGTAAGTAAGTGCCTTACTTGCGCGAAGGTCAAAGTCAAATATCAAAAGCCATCAGGACTCCTCCAACAACCGGAGGTACCAGAATGGAAGTGGGAGCGAATCACAATGGACTTTATCACCAAGCTGCCCAAGACAGCAGGTGGATTAGATACCATTTGGGTCATCGTTGATAGGTTGACCAAGTCTGCACACTTTCTACCCATCAAGGAGACGGACAAGATGGAGAAGCTCACCAGAACATATATAAAAGAAATAGTACGACTGCATGGCGTCCCTATATATATTATATCAGACAGAGATAGTAGATTCACCTCTAGATTTTGGCAATCATTGCAAAAGGCACTAGGGACGAGGCTGGACATGAGTATAGCCTACCATCCGCAGATTGACGAACAAAGTGAGAGGACGATCCAAACCTTAGAAGACATGCTGCGAGCTTGTGTGATCGACTTCGGGAAATCGTGGGATACACACTTGCCTCTTGTGGAGTTTTCCTACAACAATAGTTATCATACGAGCATCAAGGCAGCTCCATTCGAATCCCTCTACGGCCGGAAGTGCAGATCCCCTTTGTGCTGGGCTGAGGTGGGAGACACTCAGTTAGCTAAAGGACGAGTTCCTGACAGCGCCCGCACTGGTCCGGAGATCATTCGAGAGACGACCGAGAAGATTGTGCAGATACGTGAACGACTAAAAGCCGCTAGGGATCGGCAGAAAAGCTACGCCGACAAACGAAGAAAACCCTTGGAATTCCAGGTGGGAGATCGAGTCCTTTTGAAGGTCTTGCCCTGGAAAGGCACGATACGCTTCAGAAAGCGTGGAAAATAAAACCCAAGGTACATAGGGCCTTTTGAGATTCTTGCTAGAATCGGCCCTGTAGCTTACAAACTAAACTTACCCCGCGAGCTAAGTAACATACATCCTACCTTCCACGTCTCAAACTTGAAGAAATGTATGTCTGACGAGACTCTCGTGATTCCCCTCGATGAGATCGAGATCAATGAGAGCCTCAACTTCGTGGAAGAGCCTGCGGAGATTTTGGATCGGGAAGTAAAACGGATGAAACAAAGCCGCATCCCAATTGTGAAAGTTCGGTGGAACGCCAAGCGGGGACCAGAATTCACTTGGGAGCGCGAGGATCAAATGAAACTCAAATATCCTCATCTCTTTGCTTAGTAGTATTGTAATAACTTATCTGTTTGAATTCTAAATTTCGGGACGAAATTCCCCTAACGGGGGAATGATGTGACAACCCCAAATCTATTCCCGTTACAAATCCCATCTTCACTAACGGAAATGCGTCACTATACATTATTTTCTGTAATATGTGGAATCGTCAATAACCGAATATCTAGTTATTTGCATGTCTTGATATTATCATAACTAAATATAACTTGTATGTGTTAACCCCGTTTAACCTAATAGAGTTATATTACTTTTTCAACCACTTCACCCGGGTAAAAAGTTTTAACTTTGTTAAACTTTAAGCATCGGGTAGTCGTGTATCGGGTACGATACCCGAGGCATATGAAATGAGTGTAAACAACATTTGAACACTCTTTTACCACACATTCACTCTCTCTCACTACTTTCTCTCTCTAGACCCGAAATCGACCCCAAATCCGCGAATTTCCGGCTTCCAAACGTAAGGACCCATTCCCTATCTTAATCTAGACAGTACTTCACTGTAATAAGAGGCCAAAATCATAGAAATCAAGGACCAAAAAGGAGTTTACGGCCTAAGAAGCCCCTTAGGCCGTAAACCCCTAGAAACATGCCAAAAACCTCATTTTCCCTTCCTTTAAGCTTATGGACTAATTAAGGCATATACCTAGGAGAGTTTGGACACTAAAACACAAGGAATTGAAGCTTAAAAAGGAGTTTACGGCCCAAGCTTGTGCTTAGGCCGTAAACACCCCAAAAACCCCCACAAATCCTTGTTTAAAGCCCCAAAAACTCATCTAAGGTGTTTGGTAATTTAGACTTGACACTAAAGAAGGTTTAAATGCATCAAACAACATCATTTGAAGACAAAAAGAGGAGTTTATGGTCAAGGATAAGCTTGGGCCGTAAACACCCAAGTTTTTGTGTCAAACAAGTCCCAAAACTCCTCTAATGCATGTAAGGAATTTAGCTAAGGCCCTTGGATGTGTGTTGTACCATTAAACTTCCCATTTTGAGGCCAAATGAAGAGTTTAAGGCCAAGGATATTCTTGGGCCGTCAACTCCCCAAATTTTCATGCCAAATTGTCCCAAAACTCATTTTAAGGCCTTCTAGGATTTATCTAAGGTGAATGAGAACATGTTGTACCATTTAAACACCCATTTTGATGGATTAAATGGAGTTTACGGCCCAAGAACAAGCCTTGGACGTAAACTCCCCAAAATGTCACAAAAATAAGAGTTTAATCCCTCCATATTGGTCCAAGACACATACCATTAAAGTAAGGAAGTGAAATAAGGCCTTAAACATACAATTTGGAGGACCACATGAGTTTACGGCCAAGCCTAGGGGGCTTACGGCCGTAAACTACCAAGGAGTGGCCTTTGGGCCGTAAACTCCAAGGGAGTGAGCTCATGGACCCTCCCGTAAATCATTCGTGGCCTTGCACCACTCCCGGGAACCCCTTCTAGGCCCTAAAACCCCGAATTGATGCTAGAATGCCTCAATACTTAAACGGAAAGCATAAAATGATTAATTTCTTGTAAAATACATATTTTCATATGACATTAGGGTCCTAAAAGGTGTACAGGTCATTGTTTGGAACAAAACGCTCAACCGACACTTTTACCCGATTTACCTGATTCACCCGATTTACGCGAATTCAGGTGAGTTCGTACCCCTTTAATGAACCTTTCAAATGTTTTAAATGTTTTAGGGGGGAGATACAAGTTGCTTATAGATGTTTATGGAAAGTTTTACAGAACGATTTTCCGCGTTACAAGGATTAATCACATGTGATTCACTATCCTTAGTTCAAATCACATGTGATTTATCACTATGCCTTATAAACAGGTTTTTACATTTTTAAAACTATTTTTGGACAGCAAGCCAGATTTTAAATGTTCTTTTGGAAAATACTTTTATTAAATCAATTTACTTATAAAATGTAACCACTCTGATATAATTATATAAGTAAGACTTGGAGGACTTAGGACCGATATCTCGCCTTATTTCCTGTTCTTGTTTGATTGTGGGCTTAGGGTAGTAGTTATCTGTCCGACTGTCGTTGATTTCTTAGTTATATAACTTGTATATTAGTATGGGATACGGATAATTCTCTTTTCACTAAAATACTAAAGTCACTAACATGTCAAGAACCATTCACACTAGGATAACTATAATAGGTATAGTTAATGTTGCTACTGCTACTACTCGCTAAAGTCACTACTCTCTACACTATAATACTCACTATTACCAGACAATACACTAGTAAGAGAATACACTATGATCAATACTAAAAGATTACTACTCTATAACAGAAGAGAAAACACTAAACAAACAATAATACACTAACCCACTACGAGATACTCTATTCGCTACCCACTACGCCCGGAGTTTTCCGGCAGGAAGACGACACTACATGTATAGATCTATACGGGGCAGACGCTATTACATCCCGACTGTTAATTTCAGTCCGCGCCGTGCAGGCCCATGATGCCACTACTTCACTATATTGTGCATGACTGGGAAGGTCATGGGATCCTCTATTATCCTCACTATTAGTAATATACAAGGAATACGCTATAACTACACTAAAATATTACACTAAACGCTAACTACACCCCGAAGTAAGTAAGTATCTATCACTAAAGGAAGCTTGCACCTCTATCAATGATTACAGGCTCAACCTATTCTATCACACTACTATTGGAGATTTGCTAATATACTTTTACGATAAACTGTTTTCAAAAAGGAAGAATGCATACTTTTAACAGATTTTCACTTACAATGTATTTTCTGGAAAATATGGGATTTTCTAGGTTCTACTACTTATGAATGTAAATGACACATTTTTTTCGCACTAATTCTTTGTATACAAAAACTCACACTAAACTCTTATGAACTCACCAGCTTTATGCTGATATTCGTTTTCAAAATAACTTGTATCTTCAGGTCAAAGATAGACAGGTACAGACGCAGCATTTTTGGAGAAGGTGGAGCACACAAGACCCATCTCTTATTTTTGATTTACTTTTGGGTGATTGTTAAACATTACAAAACACACTTGTAATTAAATTCACTATGTAAATGCAATGGTTGTATGTTTCTTGTTTTTACTATTATGCAATTGTGATGATACCATACACTACGTCATCCACCCCGAAACGTATTCTGCCGTTATCGGTTTTGGGGTGTTACAAACTCGAATGTCTGAGTTGGTCCTTTTCTTTGGACCATTTCTAGAAGACCCAAAATTGGACTTCTTCTTCCAGTTAGCTTTGGGAGCAGCCTTTCTCTTCTTCCCTTTGCCTTTACCAATGGCAAGAACAGGAGCATTACCAGAAGGGTTGGATTCTTTCCCTTCGTTTCTGACTCAGCAATCTGTAGCAAGTTGTGGAGTTGGGCCAACGTGGTTTCTGTGTTGTTTAAATGATAAGACAATATGAAATGATCATAAAAACTTGGCAAGGAGTTCAAGATCATGTCAATGGCGAACTCCTCGTCAAAATGCACATTGAGCCTAATAATGTGTTCCATGTATCTTTGCATTCTCTGCACATGGTTGCAAACAGACTCTCCCTCTTTCATCTTGCAAGCCATGAAGGACTTGACCACTTCATATTTCTCTTGACGAGCTCTTATGTGGTACTTTTCCTCAAGGTCATTGTTCATCTCATATGGCCAGTAGTCCTCATAGAACCTCTGCAACTCAGGAGCCATTGTAGCGACCATGATGCAAGAAACTTTTGTTGCATCATCGTAGTCTTTCTTATAGGAGGCTATTGGCTTCATCAATTTCAATGATTTTTTCTTCAAGGGCATATTCTTTTCCATGGAATCAAAAAGCCATTTTGATGTTGTGCAAACAATCATTGTAGTTGGTGCCATTAAATATCACCTTGGACACGATAGAGAGTAGGGAGAAACCCGAGTGGTGGGTAGATGATGAAGGAGCAGAAGCATCAGGAGTAGACATCTATAGAGAAAAAGAAATAGTTTTAATTAAATGACAATAATCCTTAATATTTTAACCCAAAATAAATAATTAAGTTTAGGATTCAAAATAACAATTCACAACCAAGAAGAGGGATGCCGTAATTTTATCGTGAATTTATAAAGGTAGGTAAAAGCAATTTACCAAATTCGAACTATGAAATTCCTAGATCTTTTAAGATTCATTGAATCTATCAATGACATGTTTAATCTCCAATTATGCTCTTTTATTTGTGATTGGGATACCGAGGATCATAAACAATATATGAATAACCATACAAATATGTTTAACACTCTCGATGTTATTTTGCCAGTTAACCAAACATGCTCCATTAATCAATGATAATTTTTGAGATGCCCATTATTGCTCTTTATAGTCACTATTAGTGTGCCGGTTAACCACACGCGCTCCACTAACTACTATAAAGTATAACATGCAATTTTATGAATTAGCATACTTTTCACATTTTCCTAAAGTAACTACGAGTGTGATTTTATAAAAAAAAAGGTTTAGTTACTTTTATATCATTATACTTATTAATGAAGTTATTGTCCTATCAGATCCGTTCTGCCAACGAACCTCCACCAAACAAGGAAGCGGTGGGTGAAAGTAGACACCCATTCAACCACCATTTTATAGACAGTTTCAATATACCCCCCCCCCCTTATAGTTCAACTTCATGAATAAGGAATGCTAACGATCCGACTGACTTAATCTCATACATATAGTAATTAACTTTTAATATTATATATAAGGTGTATTTTAAAAACTTTTCAAAATACTAGGTGTAATTTAAATTTTCGAAATTAAGGAATTAATATAATGTAAATTGAACCAATTATGTTTTTAATCTTTATCTTTTAATTAATCAAATAATTAAATGTAATTAAAACATAAGGATAATTCACAAATTCAAGATAAGGATATCTGATTACATTAGCTAAAGTAATTACCCTAATTAATTTATGAATTAAGCAAAAAAAAATTAGCTAATTAGAGGGTCCACTACGTCGTGGCGAACAATTGCCACGTAGTGGTGGAACGGGAAAAGACACGGATTCGAAGATCACTACGTCGTGGCAGAAGAACACCACAACCTGGTGCTGCAACAAAATGTCAATTATGTTTCCTCCAATTGGGTTTTGTTCAAGTTCAAGCAATGTACATTCAATTGTTAGACATTCATATGCTTCGATACCACTAATAGGTTTTACATGCAAAAATGCGAATAAATCCTTATACTCCTAAGAGTACATGCAACCTATCAGATCTAGTCATAACTCTATTGAATTAACATTCTATTGAACAACAAGAACCCTATAACCCTAGGTAATTTCGAAAATCGTAGAAGAAAAACATACATCTTGATTGTTATAGTAAACAATCAAATAATCATTCTTGTAGTTGCGTAGAAACTAGCACCAGAAATCTCGTGCCTACGATAGCAAAAAGGAGGCTTAAGAGAGAGGAGAGGGGAGATGGAAATTTTCATCTATCTCTAGGAAAGGAGGAGTGGCCAAAAAATTGAAGCCCTTGGGGGTTTTTATATAGTTAAGTTAGGAAACCCTAGATAACCCTAATTTGAATAGAATAATATTAATTCAAATTGGTAATTATCCAACTTCCTATTTATCTTCAAGGAATATTCTAGATGCCCTGGAATACCCTTAGAAACCGTCCACCCCTTCCAAGAAAGGTTCCGGAACCTCTTGCTCAACTACTGAACAATTACAATTAGACCATTGTACTTTTAATTAGTCCAATTAATCCCAAAATTAATTCCAATTTATTTCTGATTAATTATTAATTAAATAATACAATTTCTAATTAATATATTAGTTCCATAAAATATTAATAAATTCATTTATTGCTATTTATTAATCATATAATAAAACAATAAATCATTCCCTCTCTCTAAAAGTCATCATATTCAATTAGTAGGTATGAGGGCAATCCAAAAGGATTTTGCTAATAATTCAAGTATCTGCTAATTCAGGTATTGGCTTAGACACCTAATCCAACAAGCTGATCATACATATCATGGGTTTTCCTTCTATATCGTACCTATATGAACCCAATCAAAAAATAAAAAAACATTTAATATATACGTGTTTGATTAGTAGACCTGAAAGTAAGTCAATTTTTTATAGAATTACTTGGGTGGAAGCATCTGGAAGAATTTTTTAAGTTGTGTAAAAGCAAAACTAGATGCAGCCTCATTTGACATTTTCTTAATATCTCTTGCTAGTTTTCCTATGGGCATGTAAACAAGAACATGATGACATGTAGCTTTGTCAAGATTAAGAAAGTAGCTACATCCATATGAAGTATCTACAACTACTCCTAGAAACTCGACATTAGTCCAAAATACTTTCTCAAAATGTGAAATTATCTTGTTCTCAATTCCAACTCCAAGGTCCGCTATGGCTTCCTCCTTCCATTTAGGTAGTCTTGGTTCGAAAGTAATGGTGTTTGATTTCAAAACTCCTAAAGGGATAGCAACTATGGTTACATATGCAAATAATGTGTTACCATTTTCCATGGTTATCTTCACAACATTTGTACGCTTGTTTATCTTCTTTACCCTTTTCGGAGTCTATGGTCGCTACCTGCAATTTGAAAAAACCCAGATGGAGAATTCTTCAACAGAACAAAAATGTTTGTGAAGCCATTCATAGTGAATGTTTGTGAAGACAGGGGAAATTGGTCGATCGAAAAAATTCCTTATGTTCAAGGTAGACGAACAAACAATTGGGGATTTGGGGGAGTGGGGGGAAATACGATCAATGTATTAGGTAGTCAAAAGGAAATTAAGATTGAAAGGCATTATGATCTATTCTTCTTTTATTTTAATTATAATGATTTAAGAATATAAAAAAAGATTATTAAATGTTAAAAATTATCAAAAAAAAATAGATTTGGGTATATATGATATTAAAAAAAAACTTTAAGAAGGACAAATATGATATTTAGATGTGTTGGATTAGTGTCTAAGTCCATAACTATTTTGGTATGTACTTGACCCGATTATGAGCATGGTCCTTTTAGGTTGCCTTCACCATAGCAATATGTAGGATGATTTAAGGAGAGAAAGGTTTAAATATGATTTATTAATATATTATGAGAATAATATATTAAGGGAGAAATCATATTGTTTAATTAATATTAGTCAAGAATTAATTGTTAATTAATTTTGTGGCTAAAAGAGATTAATTAAACTTAGGGGACTGAAGTTGTAATTATAAGATAATTATAATTGGGCTATGGATCACCTAATAATATATAGGTTGGACGAATTCTATGGGAAGCCCATTAGAAATCGTCCAAGGGATATGTTTAAGGAGTCCATGGGTTGCTTAGGGCCTAAGCAGTCAAATTAGGGTTTCCTAGTTGTAAACCCTAATAGCCTACAGGTATATAAAGGGCCCCTATGCCCCAAAAACGTGGACAAGTCTTCCATTAGGGTTTCCAGCCGTTTTTGGGCAGCCTCTCTTCTTCTCCTCTTCATCCAAGTTGTATATGGTGTTTGTGACTCCATTAGAGGTGCAGCACTTGAGGCACTAAGCTTTTGAAGCCAATCCAAGCAAGGAATTGATTGTTATTGCTATATAACAATCAAAGGTAATTCTATAAACCCTAATTCAGTTTATAATGTGTTAGATCTAAGTTTATTAGTCTTGGATTCAAAGCATGTACAATAGAGAAACCTAGATCCAAGCATTAGGGTTTGTATGAGCACATAGGATTGTTCTTATGCCTAAAACCCATCAGTGGTATCAGAGCCTTGATTGGTTTCAGTTGTATGTGATGCTTAACTGCTTTATTTGCTGGAAAATCGATTTTTGGCCTCTACTCGACCTGACTCGGCGAGTCAGTGGAGAACTCGGCGAGTCCAGTCCCTGACTCGGCAAGTTCAGGGGTCAGACAGAGGGAATTCCGGGTTTTTGCTGCTGTTTTGACTTGGATTTGATACCTAATTCGTTTTTTGAAGTTAAAATCCAATTTTTATCTTAAATTAGTGATTATCCTTGTCAAAACAATAGATAATTTCAAATCTTTTAAATATTGACTGTTTATATGATAAATATGGATTATTTCAAATTATTTGGTAATTATCTAATGACTAAAATAAGATTAGGTCAAATATAGATAATGAATAAATTAATTGTTTAAATTATATTATTTGTTATTTGATCCTTGTGATGTGAAAAAGTTTCAATTGCACCCTTTAGGTTTTATAGTTTAAATTTGAACTTAAAAGTTTCGTTTATGAAATTTAAATAAGTTAAACCCAAATGTTTTGAAATGTTTCAAAACTTGCCCTCAAGTTTTGGAATTTTAAATTTGATTAAAAGTTTAATTTTGAAATGCTAAATTCTAAAACCCTAGTAATTTGAAAAGTTCAAATCACACCCTTATGGTTTTTATTAATTAATTAAAGTGTATAGTTAAAAGTGATTTAATAAACCCATAAAGCTTTTGGTTTACATTTAATTAAATTAAAAGTATAATTTACTAAATTAAACCACCTAGTATTTTAAAAGTGTAAAATACACCCTATACTATATATAACATTAAAAGTCTAATATTATATATATGTATGAGTAAACAGTCAGTCTTACCGTTAGTAGGCCTCATTCACGAAGCTGGTCTATAAGGGGTGTTTAAGGAAATTGCCTATAAAATGACGATTGAATGGGTATCCACTCTTACCCACCGCACTCTTGACTAGTGGAGGGTCGTTAGCCGAACGGGTATGATAGGACAGAAACCTTCCATTATAAGTATAATGAAGTACGAAGTAACTAAATGCTTTTACAAATTCCCAAATCATAGTTACTTTAGGAAAAATGTGAAATTGTATGCTAACCCATGGAATTACACTTCGTAGCCTTGTCAAACGTTAGTGGAGCGTGTGTGGTTAACCGGCACATTAATTTGGGGATGACATTGGTGGCGAAGGGTGGCTCGATGCTTATCATAGATCAATGGAGCGTGTGTGGCTAACCGGCACATTGATTAGGTGATTGTAGCATTGGGTGCACCACGTGATTCGTATGGTTATTCACACCTTGTTTGTGATCCTCGGCATCCCAATCACAAATAGTAGGGCATAATCGAGATTAAACATGCCATTGAAATGTTCAATGAATCTCAAAAGATCTAGGAGTTTCAATTCATTTAAAACTTAATCTTCCTTTTCGTTTTTTCATGGTGGAAATTGGTAAATCGTCATTTACCTACCTTCAAATATTCTGCAACTAGATTACGACATCCCTCTTCTAGGTTGTAGAGTATTGTGTTGGATCCTAGCTTGATGTTTCATTTGGGTGTTACATCAAGAATTCTAATCAACATAACTTGAATTTTCTCCCGTTTTGTAGATGTCTGAATCTTACAATGGTCTTCCCAAATCCCATGGAACAAGTTTTCCAAATGAAGATGACGTTCCGAGATACGATCAAGGAAATGAGAGTCATGCTTCACTTCCTCCACCTCCTCTAATTGTTCTCCCTGACCCACAAGTTCAAAGGCTTGAAAAGTTCAAGCTCACTCAAGCCCTTTTGGTAAGTAAACACGAAGATGGGAAACCTGTGTGTGCGCACGTCTTAGAGATGAAAACACACATTGATAGGTTAAACATGTTGGGTGTCGAGATTTCAAGTGAGTTGGTTGTTGACTGGGTTCTTCAGTCACTTCCTGAATCATATAGTGATTTCGTTAGAGAGTACTATATGATGGACCACGACGTGACCCTTATTGATCTCACCTATTTGCTTATAGCTGCCGAATCAGCAATGATTTGGCGTGCTAATCAAGAAAATTTGTCTGGTGAATCAAACTCCCAAACTTCAATGGACACTGGCAACATTGGAAGTCCAGAAAGAACTAAGTCTGTGATTGTCCGATGTGCTGTGCCAAAGGAGTCCATTTGCTTTTATTTCCAAGAGAAGGGGCATTGGAGACGAAGTTGCCCTAACTACCTGAGAGATCTAAGAGATGGTAGAGTCAAGAAGTATGGCTCTGCTTCAGGTAAAATCCATTATCTAACTCTTTTAAGTTCCTATTCTAGATTCTTAATACATGATGTAATAAGATTACATTTTGATGTTTTGTAGGATCAAAGAAAAGCGAGGAAGCTTAAGGGAAGAAGTGAGCTGAATCTAATCGTGATGAAATGGATTTCGATCGCATTACTTGAAGAATGGATTCTTGAGCTACTACTTGGAGTTAGAATAGATTGTTAAGAAATATGTAATAACATAGTTTTTCAATTGAATTGCATTGTAAGGACAAAATTTTTCCGCAATAAAATGAATTTTGATTTTATCTTATTTATTTATCCTTGCAATGGCATGTATGAAAAATTGATGTTTGAATGTTTCTATTATTAGCAATAATGGATTTGATTCTTAATTATGTATTTGTGGACATATCAAAAGTTTACCAAATAGGGAGAGTTTCTCATCGCCCAAGTTTCAATT
Organism: Lactuca sativa; assembly: GCF_002870075.4. Classification (NCBI taxonomy): domain Eukaryota; kingdom Viridiplantae; phylum Streptophyta; class Magnoliopsida; order Asterales; family Asteraceae; genus Lactuca; species Lactuca sativa. The sequence continues at coordinate 40,660,338 of NC_056625.2, forward strand.
GGACAGAAACTTGGAATCATGCAATGTGTATTGTATGATGAATGAAAAGCTTTCACATTTGGGAAACTTAGACTGATTCTTTGACAAAGTGTCAATTGAAGGACTAGGAGATCGAGTACACTAGGTCGTACATTGATCAAGTCTACCACAAGAGTAACAAAGATATTCGTCATGATTTACTAAAGTTTAGTAAATATGGTTATACTTATAAGATTGAGTATAATTCTGAGTTAACTGAAATAGTTTCAATCAATAGCAGAACGAATAAGAAGAATCAGGAAGGCAGAAAGATAAAAGTTTCTCCATTCTAAGAAGAAGGGAGAGTACCTTTTATTGTGTTTTATGATGAAGTCTTAATGATTAAGAACCATATCTCAATTAATCCTCTAAGTGAGTCTTAGTGCATTTGCATGTCTAAGAAGAGGAATCGAGAATTGTAGAAATGGTTAAATCAAAGAGCCAATCATACTTCGTTCCAATATCAAGTCTTAGAGTCATACTCCAAGATTGTGACATTGAGTGACAAGTCTTAAGTAAGTTTATAACACTCATCAAATGTGGAATTTGGAAATGTTTTCTTATTCTTGCACATTTGAAATTGGTAAGTTATGCTGTCTTGGATAAGACAAAGACCAACTAGGACCAATTATGTGAAGTGTTTTGTCTTGATAAGAACTACACTAACTCTTGAATATTTGCTTTGTCAAGAAATGTTTCTTGACAAGAGAATCTTATATGTCAAGGAGTCAGTGGGAGTCTTAATAGTCTTGAAAAGTATCAAGAACAAATCAAGAATAAACCTTATCGATCATCACTAGCACACGACTTGAGGTTTACAACCTGTCGCACTGACATTGTCTTGTTTTCTGTGCCATTCCAATTAAGTTAATTGCGTATGTGAGTTCTATGAGTTCTCATTTGAATGCATACTAGAGCCTTAGTCGATGGAATGTACATTGATGTGTAAGGACAAGTTACTAAACTACTTGGAAGACATGGTGGGCACTCTTGTTACCATAGGGCAAGAAATCAAGATTAACAAAGTTCAGTCCATATGAGTTTGGATTTGTCGCAAACCTTGGTTTTGGCAAATTCACATGGATAGGAACTCATACACCATAAAATCTAAGTGTCATAAGATTCCCTCCTTCATGAAAATGACTGTGAGGAACTACTTTCACTAAGAGAGGTTTTAAGAAGATAGCAATTGTGAAAATTGTATTCTCACATTCGATTATGGTTACGGCATCCCTTTCCATAGTTCGAATTGTGAGATTTGGAAATTAGTTTGAACATTTGGAACTTAGTAACATAAATTCTAAATTGTTTAAACACACATATGAGCTATCTAAGGCAAAGGTGTAGGCTTATCGAAGCATTTGGTATTAGAAATATGAATTTTAGATATTCAATAGGCATTGTTTTCTGAAATTTCATTTGTTCTCTGAATACATGTCAAAGCTAGTGGGAGCATAAGTGTTATGCTTATATGATAGTAATCATCATGATAGTGGGAGCATAAGTGTTATGATTGTATGATTATTATGGCGAGTATTGCAAGTTAGCAATATTAATTATAGAAAAACAAAGATTCAAATTTGCAAAGTTGCATGGGTTGAAAAGTTGTTTTGCTGTAATTAAGGGAGAGAATATTATACTTCGTTTCAAAATCTAAAGCTTAGATTAAGAAATTTTAATATTTTCAGTCAAAGGATACATTGTGTGTTCTTAAAATTCGATTATGATTACGGCATCCCTCTTCATAGTTCGAATTGTGAGAACATGACACATAGAATATTATGGCAAAAGATTGGTAAAGTATCATATCTTTATGTAAGACATTATGCATCGTGTCCCATACTCTTCGGGTATAGGATCGATTGCAAATGCTATAATATTTTACCATTCTAAAATTTTCCAAATGTCTAGTGCATTAAGAAGGAAAAAGGACTAGAATTGGTTTTGACTAAAATAATTAAACAACTATCAAAGGATGATCCAAAGTTCGCTGAGGATTGGTCGCTTGTGAGTAGTTGGAAGTATGGTATTGGATGGACCATATCGACATTATTATGAATAGATAAGATTCTATTAAGAATGAGTTGTCATATGGCAAATGTGGAAATGTTTCCATATTGGGAGTTGGATATTGAGAATCTATGTCTAGATTAGAAACTTTTATGCAAGAAGGATGTTCAAAGGAATGTACTTTGAATGTGAGACTTCACATCTATGGAATTGTCTTGTAACAATTTCTAAGAAAGTACTTTGTAATTTCATTAGCCAAGTCTTGGTGACTTTTGTGCTATGACTTTACGAAAGGATCGTTGCGTAAAATGTTAGAATCTAGCATATTCTAATAGTGGCAAGAACCTTGTGTTCTTACACTAACAATGGGGATTAAGGAATTGTGAAATGAGAATCATTGGAAAAGTTTTCAATTGTTCTATTTCACAAAGTAAGGACCATAGGAAACATAGTGTGCATGCTTTATGCATGGGATAACTATTGTTGTAATTCGAGTAATGAGTTGATTTTCTGAAACAGTAAACGATAATAATGAGTAATCAATATGGTGGTTAAATAGAAGTGTTTTATTTACTCTCACAAGTTTGAGGCCATATAGGATTAAGTATTATTCTTATGTTTCAATTTGCATGTTTTGACTTCCAGAATAACTAGGTTATTCAAACATCCACAGTCGGTCATACGTTGGAAGTAAGTATGAAGGAAGACTGTCATGAATCAGTCTGTAGATTGTCTGAAGTGTTTAGACATGGCACAAGTTTGCTGCAGAGTTCATGAGTGCTTTGATAAGATTAGAGTATTGGATTAAACCCACGCTCACTTGGATCACTTCATGGTTTTATCACGAGTGATTAGTGAGACGATAATATTGTATATTCTTGAAACCGAGACGTGTGAGTTGTTATTTGTTGGTCGGTTACACATTGATAATAAGTAAACGCACCAGTAACTTGGTGTTATAAAACTTATTGTTGTGTGTGATTCGATTAATAAATGCAAGCAAGCATTTGAGTCGAAGTTTATCCATTCCTTTTACCAAAAGTGGGATAAAAGCGATATCTGTGGGCCTCTCGATGATTTAGTGATGACACCTAAGCGCTTGGCCAAGCCGGGACTAAGTTGATGTGTTCAATTGTAGTTTGTTATCAGTCGTCATAAATCGGAAGTCGGGAAACAGTATGGAGAGAATGATTGAAATTCATGTCTTTTGTCCATACGATATCTTGAGAATGGAGGAATATATAATCCCTTATCTAGAGGACACGCTATCTGATAAAATCAGAGTTGACAGCGGCTTTTGAAAGCTACGATTGCTGATCAGGTTCTGAAGTCATACGGAAAAATAGTTATTAGACTTATCCAAGTGGGAGACTGTTGGATTAGTGTCTAAGTCCATAACTATTTTGGTATGTACTTGACCCGATTATGAGCATGGTCCTTTTGGGTTGCCTTCACCATAGCAATATGTAGGATGATTTAAGGAGAGAAAGGTTTAAATATGATTTATTAATATATTATGAGAATAATATATTAAGGGAGAAATCATATTGTTTAATTAATATTAGTCAAGAATTAATTGTTAATTAATTTTGTGGCTAAAAGAGATTAATTAAACTTAGGGGACTGAAGTTGTAATTATAAGATAATTATAATTGGGCTATGGATCACCTAATAATATATAGGTTGGACGAATTCTATGGGAAGCCCATTAGAAATCGTCCAAAGGATATGTTTAAGGAGTCCATGGGCTACTTAGGGCCTAAGCAGTCAAATTAGGGTTTACAGCTGAAGTCATACGGAAAAATAGTTATTAGAATTATCCAAATGGGAGACTGTTGGATTAGTGTCTAAGTCCATAACTATTTTGGTATGTACTTGACCCGATTATGAGCATGGTCCTTTTGGGTTGCCTTCACCATAGCAATATGTAGGATGATTTAAGGAGAGAAAGGTTTAAATATGATTTATTAATATATTATGAGAATAATATATTAAGGGAGAAATCATATTGTTTAATTAATATTAGTCAAGAATTAATTGTTAATTAATTTTGTAGCTAAAAGAGATTAATTAAACTTAGGGGACTGAAGTTGTAATTATAAGATAATTATAATTGGGCTATGGATCACCTAATAATATATAGGTTAGACGAATTCTATGGGAAGCCCATTAGAAATCGTCCAAGGGATATGTTTAAGGAGTCCATGGGCTGCTTAGGGCCTAAGCAGTCAAATTAGGGTTTCCTAGTTGTAAACCCTAATAGCCTACAGGTATATAAAGGGCCCCTATGCCCCAAAAACGTGGACAAGTCTTCCATTAGGGTTTCCAGCCGTTTTTGGGCAGCCTCTCTTCTTCTCCTCTTCATCCAAGTTGTATATGGTGTTTGTGACTCCATTAGAGGTGCAGCACTTGAGGCACTAAGCTTTTGAAGCCAATCCAAGCAAGGAATTGATTGTTATTGCTATATAACAATCAAAGGTAATTCTATAAACCCTAATTCAGTTTATAATGTGTTAGATCTAAGTTTATTAGTCTTGGATTCAAAGCATGTACAATAGAGAAACCTAGATCCAAGCATTAGGGTTTGTATGAGCACATAGGATTGTTCTTATGTCTAAAACCCATCAAGATGTTAGGTCGGGCAAATACGATATTTAGATATTTAGCAAAGACATATACGAAATTCTGCCTATATATTATTATTAAAATTAGACAAAAATATAAAAATGGTCAATGTGGTATGATTTTTTTTCATGTTTTGGTCCAAACTCCAGCTTTTTTAGATTGATGGTCCTTTTGACCATATTTGCTTGTGATTTTGACCCCATGTAAAATTGAAAAGACTAAAATGCTCTTCTGATATATTTTTTATGTTTTTTTATTTAATATAAAGGAAAGCAATATTTAATTTGGGCATATATATATATATATATATATATATATATATATATATCACTACTATTACTATAGTGATCATGGAATCATCATCAACCCATTTCACGGAATCGGCATGAGTCCAACCCACAAACTTCTCTTCAATGGCTAATAGAAGAACTGATTGAGAATCAAATCACTCTCAAAGAAACTCATATTGATGTTGTTCAAAAGTAAATCACTCACATCTACTGTTCTTTATGTTTCACTCGATCTCACTAGTGCTCCTCTTCAGCATCGCATCTTCGTCTTCATTTGGATCTTGCAACTGATCATGTATCCCATCTCTCTATTCGCTCCTTTGTTCTTTGGGATTAATCTAGGTCGTTCTTTACAAGACAGACATAAAAACACATCTAGAGAAATTATTAGAGAGGGAGAATGAATCTAGGAAGTTATTGGGAAATGTGTGGAGGAGTTGAAGAAGAAAGGTTCTGATTTTTATTTGTTGAAGGAAGTAAATGCAGTTCGAAGGGATAAAAGTTTAGGGTTGGAGGTAAATCTGTGAAGAAATTATTCTATTTTTCTTCACTGTTTCTTGTTTCGTTCTTGCACTTACCAAAGTCATCCTTTGCAATTGATCCGAAAATGGTGATATACGTTTTAATTTTTTTTATTACTTCGGGATCTAAGTTCTTTTTCAGTAGATTGGGGATTACAAATGTTTGATTTTTGATGATGGTGTTAAAGGAAACTTTTGGTTTCTGGTTTGAAATTGCACAATTCTCTATGAATCACAAAATACTAAGGATCAGATTTAAACAAAATAATAATAATAATAATAATATAATCTTTTGATTTTAGATTTTGGTTTTTGTAGTTCAAGCTTTATTTTTTGAACGAAAAATCTAATCTAATCCTAAACTACTACTAAATTCATATATGTCTCAGACGAAACATGAACTCTCAACCTCAAGGAGGGAGGGCAACACCTATTCCCTCCCTCCCCCCCCCCTAATTTTTTTCTCATTTTCTCTAACCCTACCCTATTCATTCCCCCATTTTAGGGGACATGAATAGTATTACACCATATTTGGTGGAATACTATTCATATCCTCCAAAATAGGGAAGAACTTTGATTTGTCGGTTTCTATCCCTCTTTTAATATATTTATACATTTTTAGTTTAATTTTATCTACTAATTATAATTTAAATGTAATATATAATATTTATAATATCTTGTTATACATAGACTTATATTAATTAATTATAAATATAAAGTTTGTTTTGTGTATCAAATTCATATAAACTTTTAAATACATGTTGGAAATTTTATAACACGATAACATATTTTACAAAATCTTATAATTAAAATATATATTAAATATGTGTATTTGTAATATTTATGAAAATGAGTGTATAATATTATTGTAATGAAAAAAATATAGATTATATATTTGTTAAAGCCAAGTTAGTAAAGGGGTGTATTCAACAATTTATGTACGTTGGAAGAATGTAATATAATTTTTGGCGTAAAAAAATGGGGTAATCTATTGTTTACTTCATTAGCCCTTTCATCATTTTTATTTCCTTTTGCATTTTATGTTTTTATGAGATAATCTTCTATTTGTTTTTTGATTGTGAAAGTGGGTGGAACACAATGATGATGGTGATCTTGACAAGGCAGCAAGAAGATGGTGCGTTGTGTGTGTGAGAGAGAGAGAAAAAAAAAGCCCTTTGTATATTTAATAATAATAGAATACTTAAGAAAAAGAAAGAAAAATGAAAAATAAATATACTAAGGATATAATAGTCTTTTTAATTTGGGGATGACCAAATCCTAAAAAAAATGCATACCACAGGTACCATATTTGTAGTTTTGTCTTAAAAATAAATTATAAATAGAGTTTTATGGAGTTTTTTTAATAAAATATAATACATACAAAAAACATTTACCATTACTCAGCAGTTTTTATAATCACTTTTATCTAATAATAGTGAAAAAATAGACAAACATATTTTCATATTAAAAATGGATAAAGAAAAGTGTCCCAGCCATATGAAACTGTCATTTTTAAGTGAGAGCAATGACCCAAAAATGTATTATTGTTTCTTTTCCACCTCAATATGTGCTAAGCAAGTGATATCCATCTTAGCTGAGTTGATGCGCCGAGTTTTATATCCATGTGAGGTGTGAGGTTGAAAGTTCGATTCCCTTAAACTACCTCTTGTGGTGCCGCATGTGGGGAATTTTACCATAAAAATTCATATGAGGGTTGGGTTTGCCTTGTAAAGGAGCTCAAACCCGGGCTAATCGCTGAAATATTATGATTAGGCTTCTGCTTAATTCATTTTCTGTTTCCAAAAAAATATGTGCTAATCTTTATTGTCGCTCCTTTAGAATCGAATCGATAACACAAAATCAGTGGCGAGCCTACAATATAAAACCATATTTTTCTCTATTTTAATGAAACTCATAAAAAGTGAAAACAATATAAAAAAAATACTAGTTACAGGTCCGGGTGAGATTAGGTTGTATAGGTAAAAAATGAATTTAAAGTCCATACAATTGTATCCAACGAAGTCTTATATCTTGATATATTTTCACAATTGTATCATTATTAATATTTTCTAAAACATCTTTTTCAACATATGACACCACATGCACAATATGATCGGTGATTATAAAGGATCGAATCACCAAGCGTGTGTTGTGAAACGGCGTTGCCGATTCATGTTTGTTTCCTTGTTTATTATTATTTTTATTTTTTAATTTAGTTTGTCTTAGGCTATGTATATTGGATTACACCTTAAAAATTTTGGGTTATTATATATAGAGTATGGCCTTAAAAATCTATTTATACATTTTCTTTTTACTAAAAATATTAAGGTAGTTCACTAAAGAAATGTCATAAGTTTTTATTATATATAAAAAAAGGATAGTTCAAGTGACACAGGTTGTTAATATATAACTTTGCCAATGCATGGGAAAATGACGTTTCTGGAAAGTAATTGGAATATCAACTACTAACACAAAGTCACACAGATTTAGGGGGTTCCTAGAGGTCTCGGGTCACTACTCGATTTCGGTTTAGCGTAAAAAATGTAATTTTTACGTATAATGGTGCAATTTTTTTATATAACGGTGCAACGACTAATATAAACACGTTTTTGTGAATTTATAACAAAAACATCAAGTGGTTCAGTTGGTTAGCATGTTAGCTCTCTAAATCCAATGTCTCATGTTTGAAACATGACACATACAGTTTTATTGATTTATTTTTCCCAACAAACTCAACATATGTAATTATATATATGTATCCTGTTACTTATAAGGAAAAATAGATTCCTAGTTTGTTGGTTAACTTGTTGTCTATTTATTCATGTGGTTCTAGGTTTAGTTCTCCCTCTTTACTATTTGTTTTATTTTACCATGTTCGCCCTTAGAAACTACAAGTATATTGTGAGTGAAGATGTTTTTAAAGATATTCGACTGTAGGTTCCTAAAATCCTTATATACATCAGGTACTAATGGCGCCACACACACAATTGAAGATTAAGAAGCCAACAAATAGCTCCTTTCAGCCTTCTTGTAACACCCGTATCAGGTACGAGCTAATATGTTAATGTTTGAATTTCATTCTTGGGTGACCACGACGTGGTGCATCCTCACCACGGCATGACAATTGTTTTCTTGGATGCGGGGTTTAATGAAACCCGCCACGACATGGATATAAGGGTCACAGTGTGGCAGGTGATTTTAATGAAACTCTAGATTTCCGAGATGGACCCCATATTTAAAGTAATGTGGAGGCTAGAGTTTGCTCACCATCAGCCTGCATCAGCCTCCTAAAGCAATAAAGAAAACCCTAATAAGTTTTTTGTTTGTCTCGGGTCGGTCATTGAAGTTATTATTTTTGCACAATAAATCCCTAAAGTATCAATGAACTAGTTAAATAAAGAAACTATCTAGTTTAATTCTGGTTTCACTAGTAACCCTTAGTCCTTGTGTTTTATTTCTTTTTTCGAAATTAAAAATTAAAAAGTTATCCACGTGACTTTGTTTTCATTGCCTCTTAAAAAAATTAAGCCCTAGAAGACCTAAAACTTTATCATTGGTACACATAAATTCGACGACTATATCTCATCTCTCTCTCTCTCTCTCTCTCTCTCCACCTACTGCTACCGCATGATAGATCCACTAAAACCTCCTCCTCCGACCTCCAGCTAGCTGCCTTCGCCCCCCCCCCCCCCTTCTTTCATGCTGCTTATAGGTGCAATCTCTCCTTGTGATGATTAGTATGATGATTAGGAGTTCGTTTTTGGTGGGATCAATCAAGTAAGAGAATAAAGGGTGTGTGATTTCTAAGGCGAATAAGGTGTTAAATGAAGACAATACTACTAAGCATCCCGTCTCCTTCGTAGATGAAGATGTTTGATCTATGCTTTTCGTCAAATTAGTGGGACTTGCAAGAGATTAATGAATCAAGGAGCTTGTAAAATGTAATATTCGTCACTTCTTTGTGCTTTTTATGCCCTAGTATCTGCCATAGGTCTTGTACGTTATCTCCTCCTCAGTCCTCACATAATTTCCAACTCTTATAGGCATTAGGTGTTTGAAATTATTGAAAGAATATGTTGATTTCAATCTTTTAGGGGAAATGACTGTGATGATTGGTTAGAATCGGAGACGGTTGTCATGATAGGTTAGGGAATTGGAAGAGAAGTGGGTGAAAGGAGGTACAATCTTCACTTGTTGTTTAGCCATTGAAGTGTGAAGTCGGGGAACCACATAAAAGATTCCTAATGATTGTAGTATTTGATGCCCCTGTGATCTCTACCGAGCTTGATTCCATGCGTCTGAAATGATTAACCATCATCACTTTTAGTTTTGTAGTGGTGGTGGCAGATATATAGTATTAGCGGTAAAAGATGGTGGTGGTCAATGGTGGACAGTCACAGAAGCTTATGCATGATTCAAAGGAAATCTATGATGGGTTTTATACAAACAATCCTAAGTGTGCATGCAACCCTAGTTTGGATCTATGTTTTCACTATTAGATACACAACATTATGAACACAAGAATAAAACCCTAATGTGCATTTATATTTTCGAAATTAACATACAAGATTGGATTACATACCTCTTGTTGTTATATTGCAATAACAACTTAAATATTCAAATCCCAAGTCTTGAAAGCAAGCACCACAAGTGTAGTGCCTCTAATGGCTCACAAACACCACAAGCAATTGGAGAGGCTTAAGATAGAGGAGGGAGGAGATGGAATTCGTCCTTGGGACCTCTTAGGAGCATGTGCACGAATTCTAAAGGCCTAGGGGTCTTTATATAGGGTTTAGATTAGGGTTTCAGTCCTTATCCTTATCCAGTTGCTTGCCTATCAAGCAACCACAAGATAAGCCTTGAAAAACCCTTATCTACTTATCCTTGGACGATTTTAAGGATATCCTTATCCTTGAATTCGTCCATCCTTTAACAAGGATAAATATTGCCCTATCTTGCAACTATCTTATAATTACAATTCAGCCCCTCTAGTTTAATTAATTACACTTGATCACAAAATTAATTCCTAATTAATTATTGACCAATATTAATTAAACAAATATGATTTTTCCTTTAATATATTATTCTTATAACATATTAATAAATCACAATAACCTCTCTCTCTATTTAATTTCTCCAGTCAAGTTGCTTTGGTGAAGGCAACCCAAAAGGACCATGCACAACCGGGTCAAGTACTTACCAAATATGGTTACGGGCTTAGACACTAATCCAACAGTCTCCCACTTGGATAAGTCTAGTAACCACAAATGTAACGTGCAACCCGATTAGCAATCGTAGCTCTCAAAGACGCTGTCAAACTCTGATCTTATCAGTAACTTGTCCTCTAGATAAGGGATCATACAGTCATCTGTTAGATATCATGCTGACAATTCTATGGAATGATTAGTCAAGCATTTAGGTTTCTCGATCTCCGATTTATTTGACATAGAACTTAATCGAACACATCAATTTAATTCTGACCGGGCCCGACACATAAGTCAAATCAAATCATCGAGCGGCCGAGATATATCTTCTACCCTCTTAGGATAAAATTTATAGATAAACTTCGACTTATATGCATTTACTTATTCAATAATCAACTATACACAACAATGCGTTTTATAACATTGAGTTACCAATGCGTTTTCGCATTATCAATGTACAATCAATTAGCAAATAATAAACCATATATCTAGGTTTTAAGACTATATGATATTATCGTCTTGCGATCACCTCTTATATATCATATTCCATACGGTGATTCCAGCAAGCGCGGGTTTATTCCAATGCTCAAAACCAATTCATAAGCACTCATGAACGTCGCAGCAACCCTTTGCTATGTCTAATACCATTTATACAATCTACGCACCAATTCATGACAATCTTCATTCATATCTACTTCCAACACATGAACGATTGTGGACAATTTGAATAATTCGATTACTCCTAATAAACTCAATTATTCTGGAAGTCAAAACATGCAAAAATTGAAACAATAGTTAAACAATTAACATATGACAGTAGCTTTACTTATAAATAAAACTCCTTTATTTAATCATCAAATGTCAATTACATTTATCTATTACACGTTTCTAAGACTATCTAATCTATGCTAATACCATCCTTCAGCCCAATACTCCTAGCATGCTGCAAGTGCTTAACCTTACTCAGTCCCTTCATAAGCGGATCTGCTGGGTTATCTTCTGATGATATCCTCTTCACTGCAAGTTGTCCTTCTTCTACACGATGTCTGATGAAGTGATATTTTCTGTTGATATGTTGAGATCTACCATGATCCCTCGGTTCCTTGGTCAAGGCAACCGCTCCTTCATTATCACAGAAAATCTCCATGGGCTCCTTTATGGCGGGTACAACTCCAAGGTCACCAATGAAGTTCTTCAGCCATATTGCCTCCTTCGACGCTTCGCTCGCTGCTATGTACTCTGATTCGCACGTTGAATCAGCTACTGTTTACTGTTTGGAACTCTTCCAAGTCACTGCTCCTCCATTTAGGGTAAAGACCCAGCCCGATTGCGAACGATAGTTGTCCCTATCGGTTTGGAAGCTGGCGTCACTGT